>NW_027437183.1:18612500-19162500 GCF_033239565.1 Halichoeres trimaculatus
TAAAAAAACTCCTGTCTGAATGTTAATCTTACTATCAGCACACTCTGTACGGGGGGTGAATTCTTTTTTCAGAGGATATTAAGATCACAAGCTCGCCCAATCAGAGGTGCAGCTCAGGTCACGTGACTGACAGGCGCTCTATAGCTGTACGCAAAGCCCTTGCCATTTCGCCATTTCGGCCGCGATTTGCTTTATTTTCCGTTTCAGAAACAGACGGGTGATGTTGGGGAGACTACGTCCATGTTTTACACAGTCGATGATTATGACACATATACGTACAAATATACATATGTACAGCTAAACTAGTAGGCACTGTGTTCAAACAGCCGTCGAAACGCCCGCCTCCAGCAGGGCTGTTTAAGGGGCTTGAACTAAAATTTAACGCTAGTTTCTAGGTTGAAAAGCATATAGTTCCTCAAAAGTTCAGAGTTCCTTGGGAAAGTACCTGCAATCTTAACCCTAATTTGATACAATATGGATCAGCCAATTCAGTTGGTATATTTCTTCCATTCACATTTAGCTACAATGCATTTTATTTGTTCGCAAGAACTTTTCATGTGACCACCTGTACCAATCCCTCAACCATGCTTGGTCTGAGTACATTATCCAGGCAAACAAAGTGGAATGAATGCACCTTAAAGAAGATGGATTCAGTTTGCTAAGTTAACCCACCAAAGCCTCACATTCACATCTGCTAAATGTTTTTTTTTTTATCACAGTCTTTTAAAAGTTTAGCTTAGTCTTTCACTTCAGAACCCTTAAAGTTAATATTTAAAGATTAAAAAAGAGTTGATGCCGCTCTTAGTTTGAGTTTTCTTTCACAACACACTTGTGTACTGTAAAAATGCTCTGTAACAAAACAGAGTCCTCCAACTCAATTTAAAGTTGCAGTGTATAGAGATGAACTCAGAGAGCAGAGAGCACTGGGTATAAATGGAATGAAATATTCATATGTTTAGATTTATGTAGGATCCCAATCTGGGGGCGGCTGTGGCTCACTGGTAGCGTTGACATCTCTCAATCCAGAGGTCAGGGGTTTCACCCCAGCTCCTGCATTCAGATGCTAAAATGTCCTTGAGCAAGATATTGAGCCCCCAACTGCTCCTGTAGTTGTTAAGCAGTGTATGATGTGTCAGGTAATACTGATGGCCCTCAACTGTAGCAAGCATCAGTGTGTAAATGGTGTGTATGGGTGAAGGACACTAGCAGCACTTAGAGTGATCAGAAAGAAGAGACATGGGCTAAATAAGCACAAGCTCACTCTGTTTTTGTCAGCTCAGAATGGGTTAAACTGGTATCAGCCATTTGCTTTTCTTTTTCAGAGAACGGCCTCATGACATTCATCTGAGAGAAGCACAAAAAGAATACATATGATCAGAACAGTTTTTACATGCATCACAGGAAGTTCTTGTTCGTTAAGGCCACGGTAGCTTCACCTGAGTACAGTTCCTGAATAAATCCTCTTCATTCCAGGAAAGCATGAATGTGAGTCTGCATGTATGTAAGAGGATAATACAGTGGATGTGTGTGTCTTCTCTGTATGTCTGTGTGAGGCCGCCTGTGGAGAGCTCTATTACCACACTACACTGGGAGAGCAGCAGCAGGAAGTTGAAGGAAGAAAAGAGAATACCGAGAAGCAAAAGATGAGAAGATTAAAAGAGAGAGTGAGAGGAGAAGGTGAAAGCCAGGTTGGAAATTGATGGTGTAATTGTTGACTGCTGGTCTCCTCTTATCTTGGTTTCTCAGGGCTGTTGTCTGGGCATGCACGCTTTCCAATCTCTGTCTCTCTCCTGGAGTGGGCCAAACCTGGCAACCCGTATGCTTTTTTCTATTTTCCCCTTGTTTGTCTCACCCTTCTTTTTATCTCTTTCCTCTCTTTCCACTGTGCCCTCATCCCATCGACTGCTTTTCTCTCTTTTTCTGTCTTTCCGTCCCTCTGCTCAGACAGACGTCATGCAGAGAGCAGCAGGCTGGAAAGAGCAGCAGGGGAAGGGGAGAGTGCAGCCAGCTGGGGGTCAAAGGTGAGTCTGCAGCAGGATAAGGTTGGGTGAGGGGGTAAACACGCTTAGTCTCTCTTTTTCACCCCCCCTCCATGGCCCGTGAGCCCGACCAACACCTCAACAACGGGATTATTATGTCTGCAGCTGCTGATACAGCTGGGCTTAAAGCAGACTCTAGTGCTGAACTAGAGGTGAGGCCAATAAGGTGCTGACCAGCGTGCACACCAGTAAATAAGCCTTGTGCTAAGCTAGCAGTGTGTAGCAGCGAAGCAGGAGAAAGTGAATCAATAAAGCTGGATTTAAAGCTGATACAAGGGGTTAACAGGGGTCCTGCTCTAGATAGAACAGATATTTATAGTTTAGCATTGGATTTCACCCGCTGACATCAACAAGCTCAGAAATGCATCACACATAATCAAGCTGAATTGTGCTTTGACTTATAAACAACATAAGCTACTGTGGCCTTCGCATGAACTTAATATCACTCTGGGGTTGCCTCATCTCAGTTAAGAATAAAGAGACAAGGCAGAGATAAGTGTCATCCGTCAGCTTGCCTAAAGATGTCGTCACTATCAGCTGTCTCCATCGGCATTTCAAACCTGTCAGAGGAACTGCTGCTGCTAATGTGGCTTTCTGTAGCTGCGTCAATACATTTACATTCACTTTGGTCCTAAAATAAGAAACTGACAGACACCGTATTAAACTCTTAAATTCTTTATACTTATTCTTTACCTGTTACTCACATTTTAATGACTTTCTCTAGATTTAGATTTTCAACCCAACTAGGTAAAAGTGCTCATATTTGGTCATCAAGGAGTAATTCCACCTCTGACCTGCTATTGATGGTAGTAACAGAGGTGTAATGGGACCAAAGTTGGTGGCCATCTGTAGCTGGCAGCATGGACCACTGCTTTGTGTGCATGTCTGAGTGTGTGTGTGTGTGTGTGTGTGTGTGTGTGTGTGTGTGTGTGTGTGTGTGTGTGTGTGTGTGTGTGTGTGTGTGTGTGTGTGTGTGTGTGTGTGTGTGTGTTTGCGGAGCTCCCATTAGGTGTTAAAACGCCATGACTCTGTTGCATCTACAACACCAGTATGCAATGTGAACTCACACACTGGAACACCAATATTACACCTCTGAGGAGTTCATGCAAGCAGCTGCTGTGAAGATCAAATGTAATACTTCATGGAGAGCTCATGCTCCTGAAACTTGCATACTGTGAAGAACACAGATGAACCAGCATTTTAGTCACTGCACTGCTTCCAAAAGTTGAAGTTTTGTTGTTTCCTTACAATTTCAAGAAGTTTTTTCAAAAGATGCAAAGTGTCATACCAACACTGCATCGCCCTGTGTGCAGCGACAGTTTGGTGCTTGTTCAGTAAACTCTGCCCAGCCCTGCCTGCGACATTAAATTTAAAGTTTCAAGTTAAAGTTTCAAGTTCAATTTAAACCGATTTTTGGGAAAGCACTTGTAAATACCATTAACCCCCAACGGCTTCAGCTCATCCTCTCAGTGGTTTCTAGCAAAATGCTCCTACTGTGAGGGTGCAAAGGTTGTTTGCCTCAGAGTAAAAATTTTTCTGGTTGGACAGGGCCCCCCGCTGAGTGCAGTTTGCATGTTATACTTGTGCTCCTCCAGCTTCCCCACTCAGACCAAAGACATGCTCTCTTAAAGGATTTGTGGCTCTGCATTTCCTGTATATGTGAATGTGTTTGGCTGTTTGTCTCTATATGTCAACCCTGTCTTAGACTGATGCCTGTCCAGGCTGTAACCCCAACCTTTCACTTTCTGACAGCATTTCTTTTCCCTTCAGCTATGATGACAGTGACATTTGGTTTGTTTTAACCTGTGCTTAGGATGCAATCACCATCAAACACCCGGCTGTATGTCAATCTGATCTCCCTATTTGCATTGAGTAATTGCTGTGTGTGGTATTCTTAGAATCTAGTAACATTTATCACCAGGAAAATGCAAAGCAGACAAGCATGAAAGGAGGCAAAACTGTCAACACAAACAAACAGCAGGTTCAGTATATCTTGGCATGGTGCTGTACAGCCTGTATAGACTTTGCATTCAGTGCAGATAAGAAGTCTTATGTTTAGCAAATCTGTCATACGAGGCGACAGTAACAGTGACAGGTTACTTTGCTGCAGTGGAGTTAGCAGCTGCTCTGAACACTGCATCAGTTCCTGCTTCACTATAAATGAAGCGAGGGAGCAGTGACTCATGAGCCCGGATCACACCGGAGCCATCTCACCAGGATCTATGGGGCAAAATCTGATTAGTCAGTCACTTCATCTCACTTTCAGTCAAATTCTGCACTTCCTGCTGACTTTAAACTGAGGGAGATCTGAATGAAAGGACAGAAATACGCCTCAGATGTGGAGATATTTAAGCAGTATTTCACATATTGACCGCCATCCTCTTGCCAAAAAGGCCCCTTGGTACTTCAAAGAAATGCTCTCAGAGTCCAAAAAGCCACACTGGTCTATCATTGATTTCTCAACATTAAAGAGTAGCATTGACTCCCCAGTAAGCCTTGACAGGTTGAGCTTCCATTACGACGTGCTAAGTTAACTTTTAATTTCCTATTAGAGGTAAACTTCTCTGTTTTCCTCCAGGAGGGGATAACTTTGATTTTCCTATAGTGCCCAGATTACACAGAAAACTACAACAGGAAATAAGTAAGGGTAGCTCTCAATCTCCCAACGGCAACCAACACTAAGCTACTCCCACACAGTTCAGCTAAGCTCAAACTGAGTAGCCATGTAGGGGCCCTCCTGCTGCTGATAAGCCTGCATGGGCCCCTCTGTAGGGCCTACCCCGGAGAGAGGCCATTAGCCTTGCTGCAGCTCCTTCCTGGATAAGCTGGAGCTTACCAGCCTGTGAGCCGCAGGGTAACTTTTTATTGTCCTTTCAAAAACTTTATGTAGGAGTGTGGAGCGATAGCTTGGGAGGGGCTGTGTACGCAGGACGCTGGGATACAGTATGTGTATGTGTATGCTCATGCTGCGCGCTCCCAGCACTTCCTGCCCACTAACGGCCAATCCCACGGTAGGGAGGGCGAGCTCTACCGGACCAGAACAATGCCAAAAAAAGGCTGTCATAAAAACAAACTAACATGCTCTGGTTAGCACAGGGAAGAGGGGGGAAGGGGCCTATTTTCCACTGCACCCGCTACTGCTCGCCACATCTGCATCATTATTCTCAAACACATGTACAGAAACATAATCCTAGATATTCAGTCCACAAGCCTGCGATTCTTTTATGCGATTATCTGCTGGTATGTGCTTCACATGTGCTTACACTTTCCAGGAAACAATGGATAACAAGAGCAAGAAGCAAAAGCTGAATATGCATATATTCAATGCAAAGTACATTCACCCACACACATTTGCACAAAGAAATGCTGCCACTGACAGTAAACAATAGGAACCTCCGCATTCACACTGGCTCCAAATAGCTTTGACGTGTCACCAAAACCAGAATAACAAAAAAAAGAGAACAATTCCGCGGTCCTCTGTATACAAAACACAACTGCGGACAACTGAGCCAGAAAACATCTGCTGAGTCGGAACAAACAAAACAACAAGCAGCCGGCAAACAGGCGCATCAGGGGCCTCCGAAAACATACTAAATACCTCGCGCGATGCCCCTGAAACACAGTTGGCTTGCTGACAAGGGCTTTGGGCAAGCATATAACTATCTCTTCCGAATCCTGCTCTATGATTTCAACAACAAGCCAAGAGCAGGCAGACCCAGGAAACGGGATGAAGCAGGAGGGATGAGTCCGGCTGTTATCCGAAGAGGAAATTACTGGAAAAGTATCAAATATGATAAAGATTTCTCTCCCTGAGCTTGCACTGAGTGAGAAAACAGAAACAGATTGCACAGACAGACATAGCATAGATGGATGCTGCTGTATGGAGGCAGATGCTATTACATGAAGCTTTAATGATTTACCATTAATGAAGCTAGCGGCTTCCCTGTCTCCTGCTCTTCTCCAAACAAATCGCTCAGCATCTGTTTCTTGTTGCTTTGTACTTTGCAAAAAAATCCTAAAATAACAACTTCTTTTCTTGTACGAAAAAGAAAACTCGACAAGTTACATGTTGCAGTCATGCAGACATAATATTGTCAGTCAAGATGGCGCTAGCAGCCAGCTGCTCTCCTTCTGTGTGGATTTTAATGAGAGCTAACTGTTTTCTCATGCTAGCTTCTTCACTTTTTTTTTAGCAGTTTCTTTAAAGAAGTGTAATTTTCCTTACTCTCAAACCCAGTTGTCACTCAAAAATATGGAGACAGGAGCTGTGAAGTGAATCTTATAGTTAGGTACTATAAGGCTAGCTTCATTTTTCTCTAAACGAAGCAGAGCAGCTGCTAGCTTGTCTGTTGTATATTATAAAATGAGAGCTGTATTGTGGGCATGAAGGCATATTTTCAAACATGTCAACCCTTTTCAGCATTATTTCCCCTCTTGCCCAGGACAAAATACGCTTCGTCATCAGAAACTGCAGAGTTGCTGCTTGCATTAGCCTCACATTTGGCTAGCTGAGAGAAGCTGCCCTCCCAGTCTGACTTGAGGTAAATATGTTTACTATTCTCAGGAACAGTTAAATAATTCAGCATATGAAATACAGAAGTTGCAGTAATATGGCAGAAATATACAATCCTCATGAAGTTGTGCATGCAGCTCCAAGCTAGCAGCTAGCTAAACCAGTCTGCTCTTTAAGCCCATTTACCTTATGGCAGCTTCATACATTTTCAACACTCCTGCTTTGAAAACAAAAGACCTAAGCTGCCATGCTCCCTCCATCCTCTGACAACATTTATGACGCTTTTACTGAACCCTGTTCAGTCACGAGCCGGCAAAAAAAATCCAATTAACCTCTTTAACTCTGTGTCCTGATTTATAAAAAACTTGGATAGAAACCCAGTTATTGATGGATAACCAGCTGCCTAGACAGCACAACATTATTGGGATGGATATTAAAGAGGGGTGGGGGGGTAATGACAGACAGACAGACAGAGTGAAGCTGGCCGACAGCAGATGGCCAACAGTGGTCAGCTGGTAACAAACAAGCAGGTCAGGCCTCTCCTCCTCTTCCATTCTAACACACATTAATAATGCAGACGACTCGAGCCTCCCCGAGCAGCTCCACCAGGCGTCTTCTAAAGGCCTCCAGTATCTCTCTGAGCCAGCCACACGAAGACGGATACAGGGTTTGTTGTTTTTTAAATGAAAAGCACAAATCTGTACGTCATGGCAGGGGAGCTATGGATTACTCTCCATCTGTTGGTTGGTTTGTTTCAGACGGCAGTGATTAGATTAGGGTGATGTCTCTCAGCACCACATTCTGACATTTTTAGAATTAAATTGATCAGCCAGACAGGAAGGGGGAAATTACAGGTCAGAATGAAAAGCTCTGACAAACAAAACTTCCACAATGCAAGAGGGAAAACATTTGGTGCATTCAGCTATACTTGCTCGACAGATTTGCCTCCAGGAGAGTGAGTATGCACCATATTGAATTTTCCACCAGTCTGACTTTCCTGGAAACACTTCTCCTCCCTCAGGGCTTATTTATTTATTGATTGCCCCAAAGGGGACCTTCATCATTCATAGAGAGTGACAAATATTTATTACTACCTTGTGTTCTTTACCCAGAGAATATTGCAATTCCAGGAAATGGTGTTAATTTTGACAGCCTACGTCTTTAACAAATATGAATCATGAGCTGTAAAGGACTAAGACAGAGGTCTTTGACGGCTGCTCCTGAGGTATGCAAAATGCCGTTACTATGAGACCCACCAATAGGATTATATGATCTCCCTCTTCAAAAGCAGTTTTCAGTCACAATGGGCTGAATATCCACTTGTCTGTTCAATTAAAGTTGAACTATATAAGTGGTGAGTACTCACTCTTTTGCAATGCAAA
This sequence comes from Halichoeres trimaculatus, assembly GCF_033239565.1. NCBI lineage: Eukaryota > Metazoa > Chordata > Actinopteri > Labriformes > Labridae > Halichoeres > Halichoeres trimaculatus. Next base: position 18,620,435 of record NW_027437183.1, read on the forward strand.
ATGACCTCATTATGCTACTTGAACTGAGCCGAAAACAAGTGAGAGGAAATATGAGAAAAAGGAAAAAAAAAATGTGTGAGTGAGTGAGTGGGTGACAAACACAGAGGATGAAAGACGGAGAGCGATGGAGAGGGAGAGGGGGAGCTCAAAGGGAAGGGCTACGTTGCAGAAGAGCTTCTCGTCTCGGAACAACTGCAATCACAGACGCTGCCAAAACCCTCTGGATCCATCTTCACTGCCTGATGGAAACTTCTCAACAGGCCTTAAAGCCACTGAGAGGGGGGCTGGAGGCTGTGCGGTGAGAGGCACGCGCGCATGTGGATGTGTGTGTGTGTTTCTCACATTGTGCACATTTTGCATTCAATATTTATTGTGCTTTCTGTAGAACTGAAACAGCAAGGACTTATAGCAGAATATGAGATGTTTGAAAACACTTCTGTGAACGAGACAGAAGCAGATGAACCAGAAAACTGCAGACAAAGGCACTGCAAGGAATAATGAAGAATCTGTAAATAAATAAATCTAATTCTGGGCAGCTTTTCATCTGTGTTTGGATCAGAGGCTTTGAAAATCCAGCATTTTACAAGTTGTTGATTTTGTGTCAATGCACACTTGCAGTGCACAGAATAAATAGAGGTATGGTAGCAGCAAACCTAAAATTAATGAAAAGCAGCTGGAAAACAATTTGGAGCACAACATTGACAGATTAAACCCACAAATTCTTCTTTATTTTGGATTTTCATGTCTGTGGATTCAATTTGTAGTCCTTTATGAGCAGCCTTGTAGTCAGCCTCATCCAATCAGACATGTTAATTTGCTTTTAGTTCCCATTAGACACTTATTATGTGATGCAACTCTCATTCTTTGTTTTGTGTTCCACTTGCAGCTTTTCTTAGATCACCAGTTCACAGGTCATTTAGTTAATTCCCACATGTGCTTTCAAATTGGTGAAAGTGGTGTGTTTTTGCGCTGCAATTTGCTGAGCTATCTGGGCTGCTGCTATCTGGTTCCCCTTAGATTGATTTACAGCATAAACAGAGATTGCTTTAGGGCGGAGACGAAGAAGAGGTAGCTGTTCTTGGGGTGAAACTTTTTTCAATGCTGTGGATGGTGGATGGAGAGCAAGGCGGTGCAGGAATCTAAAATGAGCCTTCTGATGTGCATATCCTCAGGAAAGGAGAAGAGAAATAAAGGCTGATCACAGGATTTTGAGGAAGGAAGGAATAGAGGCAACATCTCAGTTAGACAAAGTGACAAGGATGATGGTTTTCAGTCTAAAATGAAATAAAATAAAAAAAAGATGCCATGTGTTACCTAGAATAGCAAATGACTGCGATTGAATGAGCCTGATGTATGTTTTGGTGTCACAGAGTCCACTGTTCTTGAAACACACTCACACATTGCAGAGACTCCATAAAGATAAAAGCCTCCTTGAAAATGAACTGAAAGGAAATTTAATGCACAATCTTGCACAAGAAGCTTAAAAAAATAAGCTTCATATCACTTCGACCCTGTGCTGTGCCAAAGCCCATTTACCATGATGGTCTTGTAAACAAAAACCCCTTTCCTTCCTTCTTCTAAACATCAGCATGTTCGGCCCAGCCCCACCTCCAGCTGTTCTCCCTCCATCACACACTAACACACACACACACAAACACAGGGCCCATCTGTCTTTTCTCTCCAGACCCTGCATCTGGCCTGCCATGAACCATATCTCTGTACAACACAAACACACATTTAAACACACACCCTGTGAAGCATCAAAAAAATCTATGTCGGGGTGAATCTGTTCATGCGGCATCAGAGCACAGAGGGCATGGCCGGAGCTCAGTGGGACAGAGGGACCAGTTTGAAAACAAAAACAAATCTGCCTCTGAAACAAAGTTTTGAAAGGAGAGAAAGGCCGACAGAGCAGGAATGAGATGGTTTTTTTTCTTTTTTCAGAATGAAAAGGATGTTTGATAGGAATTCCTCCTGGGAAGCTGCCACATCAACTGTTGCTCAGTGAAAACAGCGTTTTCAACCAACACAAATACACTATCATTGTGAATTCAGCACCCTCAACACAACAGCGCTGAAGCAAACTGAATGATTTTCTGTGTGTGTACATGTGCGTGTGTGTGACTGAGCGTTCCTGTATGTAAAGCTTTGGTTCTACTATCAGAGATCATCACACAGAGTTAGCCTCGCATTCAGCTGCTCGACATGTGGGCTGCCGTATTGACGTGATGCACATGACACAGGGATGACAATTTAACACACACACACAAACACACACACACCCTCACGCAGCAGGCAGGAGACATCTGGTGCAGAGATGGTGTAGCGGCTATGATGTAATGTTGGCCCTTTAGTGTCAAAACATAGGTTATGTCACATATGTGCACACATGCACAAAAAGATGGATGAACACACAGACAGGAAGTGGAGCACGGCACAGGTGAGTGGTTGATGAATTAGTAAACACAATACAAGCCAACAAAGCAGCTGTTTCAAAATACGAACTCTGAGCTTGAATGTTTATTGAGAGCGAAAAACGCTTTCACAACCTTTCATTAGGATTCGAAGCTTCTGATGGCTTCAAATTTTGCTTTCAGGACTGCATCTAAAGGCAGCATGAGAAATTTGACAGGCTTTATTCTGTGACAGTAGAAGGGAATAAATGAACTAAGTGCTGAAGAAAATAACAATTCTGGCCCTGTATTTAAGTAAAAAAAAACACTTCTTGAATACTAGATCTTGACACAACATCCAGTAAAGAGAGATCAACTGTGCAAACACTCAAACGTGATGACAGAATCTAAACAGCAAGTTCAACTGATCACATTCACGCACATGTGCACGCCTGAATCGGTTTGCAAACGCATGCATCTATGTCTGATGCATGTGGTTCTTTGTCTGCATGACTGCATTGTGTGTGTGTGTGTGTGTGTGCGTATGCGTGTGTGTGTGTGTGAGGAGGATGGAGGAGGATGAAGAGTATGTGTGTGAGAGAGGACGGGAAGGAGGCCGGCCGTCAGGATGTGGAGTCCATTGTCTGTCTGACAATGAAGAGATCAAGTCGACAGGAGTCCTGTGGCCCTCTCAATGGAGGCATTAACATCTGGGGCCAGAGGGCTGCAGTGTGTGTGTGTGTGTGTGTGTGTGTGTGTGTGTGTGTGTGTGTGTGTGTGTGTGTGTGTGTGTGTGTGTGTGTGTGTGTGTGTGTGTGTAAGAGTGAGTGATTGTGTCTTTGTTGCTCTGGATGAAACTGGATTTTCAGGGTTTTTTCTCAGACTGGGTATAATGCAGATGTCAGGAGAAATACTTCAACAATCAAACCTGTTTTTCAGTCATATCTCCATGTAGCCAGCTTCAGGCTTGTGCGCTTTCTTATTATAGCTTGTGTGTACTCTGAAAGGTCACGCGGCTTGATTTAACAATTTAAAAAGTGGATAAAGTGATTTTTTCTCTCTACATCCTCCTTCACTGCAAATGTCAGTGCTAGAGTTGAACTCTGAGGCACCGTTACTTACATTAATGTTTGAAAATGGCATAGCTTCACGACGCAGTCACGCACACACACGCCGACTAAACCACCCACCAACTTCTCAGAGAAGAATCTTATGACAAACTTTGAGAAGAACTCACACACACACATTAAAGTAGAAAATAGTTCCTCCTGCACAGTAAAGCTCACACACTCTCACATGGCATAAGCACGACTCCACTAACTTCTCCCACAACACTTACAGTCTTCACCCCCCTTCCTCTCCTCTCCATACTGTCTGTTAGTTAACAGGCAGTGGCACCATTCAGCTTGTAAACCAAGCAGACCCCCAACCCTCCTCCTTCTCTTCCTCCTCCTTCTCCTTCTTTTAAAACCAACCACCTTTTTTAATTTTACACAAATCCTTCCTCAAACTGTCCAGCCTGGACGCCAGGCTGCCCCCCTCAGTAATTACAATAATCACTCGACTGAAGCTAATACTTACTTCATTAAGGGGTAAAGAAAAAAAATAAGGAGGGGAAGGAGGGAAAAAAGCTCTCCAGAGTTCTATCTCAAGGCAGCGGATTATTGTCACCATAAGGGCTTCATTTCTGAGTGTCAGCTGAGCAAAGCGGGAAACAGAAGCAGCAACAGAGGGTCTCACTGCTTTGATGGTGATGGAAGTGGATGAGGGCTGTCATACATGACACCTGACACTACTCCTTCACAGGAAGCTGGTGAACTTGAATGTTTTCAGGATGATTCTGGAGAACTTTTTTTAACCATTAAGACATCGCTCTTATTTGATTCTTCCTTTTTAATTAAAAGCTTTGTTAGGGCAGCAAGAGAAGTCACAAAGTAAGTTTGAAACCAGACATGGATCTAACACTTGATGCCAGGTTAACTCTGAAATACTACACATGAAAGACGGGCTCCTTGAAGTTCATTACAGAACAAAACAGACTCTCCAGACTCAGATCAATTTAGAGGAAAGTCATAAAATATGAAGAACAGAGCCCGTGAATGACTGCCACGTTTCAGCACACACTGTTATGATACACTGCAGATTATAGAGCACAGTTTTATCACAGTGCTGTGATTTTTGGAGCTCACACACTTCATACACAGACTACAGTAAAGCCGTCAACTGATTCCCTTCCAGCTGCTCCTGCCCGCACTGCGCTGTGTTTACTCTGCGCGAAATGGAGATAAAGTTGCATCGCGTGAAATCCTCAATACAAAACCCACAGCACCCGAGAGACCCACTCGGATAGGGCATTGTGTTTGAAGGAGTCTCATTTTAAAGACAAGGGGGGCTTCGTGGCAACAGTTGGAGATCAGGAGACTCCCAATGAGGATGTTTCCCTCCGCTGCTTCCCTTCGTCTACTTTTTAATCCAGCTGCCATCACATCTGCACCCATCACTACGACAAAACGGCTCCAAACTTACCTTATTTTCCCGGTGGTGGTGCTGATGGTTGCAGTCCAACAACGCGTCCTGCGCTTTCCTTTCAGCGTCTCTTTCTCTCTGACGACAGATCCAGTATCCTGTCCACCCTCTCCGCCTCTCCTCTCTCTCCGTTATCTCGGGTTTGTTTTTGAATTGGAGTTATAAATTATTCCACATCCTCACCAGTTTCTGACGAATCCTCACGCGGTTTCTCCCTCTTCTTTTTCTCGTATCCTTTCTAATTTTTCCCCTAATGCACGGACTTAGCGTCAAATCGAGCAATATGATCCTGTCATTCAGTTTCTAACAGAGGAACTGGGCTCTCCACGCAACTCCCTCCCAAGGCTTTGTAACACGAAACCAGAGGAGGAGGAGGAGGAGAAAAGGGAGGAAAAAAGGGAAAGAAGGAGAAGAGAGCGTGGAATTAATCCGCTATCTGGGACGAGCTGGATGGATCTATCCGCCTCCCTGCGCAGAAGTTTCAGCAGTCCGTACCGAGCAGACAGAGCGGAGTGGTCGTGGCGCTGCGTCTCTGTGTGCCAATCTCCACTGGAAATGATGTGTGTGTGTGGTGCTGCAGCGTGTGTGCGCCCCCAGTCTGCTCCTGCAGTACGCATCACAGCAGGGACCTGGGAGGATTTCAAAAAAGGCACACAAACAGGTCTCCGCCCATTAGCCCCGGAACACTGGCCCCTGACGCAGACGAGGGGCCCCCAGCAGCCATTACACCGCTTGATTAAGACCGTTTCATTGTGAGAAGAGTGAGGGCCTGTTTTTGGCAAAGTGCCTCCCAACCTGGGGTCTGACCCAAGACACCCAGAGGTCTTATTTTACGGGCTCACCCAGACAAATGAGCGCGTGGTTGCAGAGCAGGGTGGCCTGGCTCTTAAAGAGACCATTGTTAGGCTGCAGGGTCTGGTTCTTCACCGCTTCCGGACTCAGAGAAGCCATCGAGCAAGGCACCTGCTGCAAAGCAATCCAAACATATGTTTCATTATAGAAAATGTACCATGTGGGATCAATCCTGCATTAATAAGGTTTTTTCTTTCTTTCTTCTGACTACATTGTTGCTGTAAGGAGCAGAGGAAAGACGAGATGTTATTTTTAAGTCTTTGATGTTTATCAGAGGAAGCCTTTACTATATATGAACATTTCAGAGTTCCTGTATCCTCGTCTTTTTCTCTTTGTTTCACTGAAGATCAATAATGAGGTTTTATAAATGGATGTTTTGTTGGCTAAAGCATCCTCTCTCAGCCTCTGAGATCTCTCTGTTATGTTTTTAATGAGTATGTTTATTGATTGCTCTTGAATTTCTACAAAACTGCTGCTATAACTAAAAAAAAAGCTAAGCCCCCTGAAAAAAGATGTCAAACTTATGAATAATATTTTTCCTTAAAGCTCCCCTCTGCCCAAGAATGTGTTTTTTATTTTTTCCTTCACTTTGATGTTTGAGCCCCACTGAGCACGTGCAGAGTTGATCAGTAAAATGCTGTTTTAAGATGCATGCTACCTGCAGGCAGACTCTCTGACCCTCGAACAATTTAAGAAACTGTCACGTTTAAGTCCGGTACCACATGTGTTAGTACTGGAAACAGTCACTGTAAAACTGAGGTGTAGTCATGAACATTAGAAAAGTGGGAGGTTGAGATTCAAATTTTCTGTGGAAAAAAAACAACTTTTTTCCAACAGTTTAACTTGCTTTTATCTCCAGGCTGTAGATGTACAGTCTATTTTAGATCTTTTTTTATATGAGACATTTAGTATACCTCTAGATTAATATCAGTTGTACTGAACTTGATTATTGATGTAGCAACAAAGTCAGTCCAACAGTGTGAGGACCTTTGAGTCCAAAGGGTTGAGTCCTGGGCTGTGGGCAGCTCGACTACTTGTTTTCTGTTTTCTGGGAAAAAAAAAGATAATATGGTCAAAAAGACAAGAAAAGGGCAAAATACTGTGCAAGCAAGTCTACCAACTGTTTACTATGTAAACAACATGCTAATTAGTGACATCAGATGAACCAAATATGCATTCTTAATAAAAAATAATTATAATAAATATTATTTTATAATGTAAAAATACCCCCCCCTTCTTAAAAAAAAGTTTCAAGTAGTTTTTGCACCAAAACATAACTGATTTTCCAATAAATGTCTTAATAAGTCAAATGCCTTGGCTGTTTTTTGTGTTATAAACTTAACCAAATGCTGCTTTGTATGCCTGGCTTGAATGTTCAGTTTAGTAAAATGTAACCATCATTATTGCTTATATCCACTTAAAATACATTAATAAATAAATAAAGACATTAAAAAAAGCAGCAGCAGCAGAAGAAGAAGAAGAAAAAGAAGAAGCACATTATCTTCTCAAGACTTGCTAAAATGATGAGGTCATCGCATCAGGATCTCCTAACTGATTTATCACATATTGGAAAAGCAGTGGTCCTCAAACACCAAGGTCTGCCTATGGCTCTGCCTACTGCAGGAATACTACAGTGACACAATAAAACCCTCTTTAAGAAAATACCCACAAGAAATCTTTGGTTTTAATGTTTTAAACTGGGAGTTTTTTTTTTTTTTTTCTGAGTGAAACAATGAATCATGTGTGAAAACCATTGACCTTTATAGTGCAGGTCATGCCCTGACTAATGACAACAGGATGACTTGAATTACTTTGTCTTTAACTCTCCAATTTTATACCACTCCATCCAATAAGTCATGAGTCATGTTTAAGTCATGGCTTTCGTTATTTTGTCTCTATTAAAGAGAGGGAGCCATTCCCAGACATCCAGTTTCAATGTGATGCTTCTGGTCAGACCTGGACAGAGAAATGTTCAGTCATGATGAAGTCATCAGGGTTTTTTTTTTTTTTTTTTTTCTTTTTCCAGACTTTGAAGAGCTGCTTCTGAGCCAGTGGAGATGTTATCTGACCATCATCACATGCTGAGGAGAACTCCTTGTGACTAAACTTAATGTGTGAAATTGGTAAAGTTCCCCTTTGCAGTAATATGAGAGCTAGCTGTATAACAGCATTAGAGCTGTAGGAACATGCAAAGCTCAATAACACCACTGACAATGCAACAACAGATGGAATATGACTTTTGTTTACATCTACCCTGGTGCACGCTGGGACAACAGGTCCTTTTATACTGACTGAGACTCTTACAGCTCACTGAGCATGGTTTTCACACAGATATTGTTATCTCCAGCAGAAGGATGCATGTATGCATATGATATTAAGATTTATAATCCTGGGTAGAGAAGAGAAAAAGATGAAATAATGCACAAGACAGGGGATTATGAGCCAAAGATTAAGTGTGCAGATTAGAAGGAAAATATAGAAAGATAATCTCTATAGATTAACACAGAAATATTTCAAATTATTTATGTTTCTGTGGCTGCGGACTCCACAGAGCATTTAAAGCCAAGAACAAATCAATAAACCAATAAAGACTTTTTCCCGGAGAGAAGCCCCAAACATCTTGAACTATGTATTTGTTGTAATTTCTTTCACTGCACACACTTACAGCTGCTTGTGAGCTTGTGTCTGGCACCATCCAGCCCTTCCTCCTGCGCAGCCGTCTGCACCACCTCAATTTGACAGAACCTGCCCAGAAGATAGTTCCCTAAATCCCCTCACAGACGGATTACCAAATAAACAAGGCTGAATTATAAATGCTGGTAATCTCAGACAGACATCAGAATGTAGGCGTCGTGGCACAGATTTGTTTGGTTTGAGAGTTAATGAGTTTGGATTTAGGACACTAATTTGGAGTCAGACACATTCGGAGGGCAGCGTGTTAAAAACAGCTCATTGATGAAAAGGAGAGGTAACACAGCCTCAGGCCACATCAAGAGACACTGTGGAGAAAAATGTGAGTTTGGTGCTGAAAAGCTGCTCTTAGTATGGCGAACCCAGCCTGTAAGGAATTTGAACATATAGAAAGCATCTATAAACAAGAAATCAACAGACCTTGACCTTCCCTCTGTGTTTTTCTGTCTGTCTCTGCCAAGAACACTCTGAAATGAAAGACCAGGGTGGAAATTAATTTGCTGGGATTATTTGCAGCCAAGGTTGGATAAAATAGACCTCCGCTGTATTATGTGGAGAAGCAGTCGTGTGTGAAGCTCCATGGCTGACCTCAAGTTCAATTTGCTATTGATGCACTGTGGTGCCGAATCAGCAGTCGAGGAGGAATAAATAAAACTTTCAGTATATCGAACAACTTCATATGGGGGTTTAACTTGTTCTCTCACTCAATTTCCTATGTGCTGAGCCAGTTTCATGGCCCCCAGGACTGTGAAAGCCACTCAGATCTTATTTTAGCCATCCATGATGCTGATCAGACAGTACTGCAGTCTCTCTGCGACACTTCAACTTTTTAAATTTGTCCAAAAAGCAACGTCAGCTGCTGTTTCTCCCTCATATATAACCATTAAATGTATTCTCAGTCTTCAGGTTTTTCCACCAAAAGCTTCTTCTTAAACTCCTTCATGAAAGCACATTCACCGTCCGTCTGTCTGTCTGCATTTCTCTCCCTGAGCTTTATAAATGTATCACGTTTCATGCTTGAGTGCGCTGCAGTTTAATTCACACCTCCACTCCAATGAGACTTTTTTTTTTTTACAACCGTTTTTTTTTGTTCGAACACCTGCAGTGGGCGTGAGGAGCACTCAATTTTTCCTGCGTCTCTGTTTATCAGTCAATGAGCAGCCGTCGACAGACTGAAAGCGAAAACTTTTTTCGCATGCTGCAATGCCATAGCTTTGAGCAGGAGGCCTTGAGAGTGTGAAAGCATAAATTATAGGCTAATGGCTGACAGAGCAGCAAAGAAAGATAGCAGAGGATAGCAAGTCAGCAGCTCTAAGCTCTTGCGTACCATTTCTCAATGCATCTGATAAACAATAACAAGGATATGCCAGTAATTACAGCATTCCAGAAGCATGTCACCTTTTTTCCTTTCCCAGACAAAAATACTGGAGGGTTGAAGAAGTCGTATTGGTGGAAGAGCTTTATTTAATCATTAAATGACTCTAGAGATCGACACAGGTGATCAAAACCAGAGGTTAGACTGTGTGCCTGACTGCTAAGAGTTAACCACCTGTACGGATGAATGACTTCCTCCCCAGCAGACCTCAGTAAGTCTGACTGGAGAGCTGCTCTATGAGTCAGACGAGATGGTTTGGAGCACAGGGGCCCTTCTCACTGTGTTTATCTCCATCAAGTACCATTCAAACTGAAAGAAGAACAACAATCAAGAAGTACATACAACTGCAAAAAAAGAAGACATGTTTGGTACCCATAAAGAAACTGTAAATGATTTACTACCCATATAAATATAAATTTTAGCCTCTGAAATGTCTTAGCTTTAAGGCTCCTCCTCTACGAATCCCCTTCTCTCTGATTGGTCAGCCTTGGCAGCTTGTTGGAAGCAAAGCTAAAGGCAGACCTTGGTGTTTGAGGCCCACCTCTCTAAAGCTCTTTGGATCAGTTAGGGGATCTTCATGTGATGACCTCATCTTCTCACAAAGTCTTGAGAAGATCTTATGCATGTTTTTTTTTTTTTAGAATAGACCATTGACCAAACAGACAAAGAACAATTGTAAAAGTAAGTTAATAATTAACTTAATCTATAATAAATATAGCTTCGTAAGGGTGTCACCTTGTGGTATCCCTCATAGTATTGCTATTTCTATATTTACATTACCATTAGAGCTATATTTATCATGGCTAAAGTAATAAAAGAAAACAATCATTAACTTACTTTCACAACCTTTCTGTGTCTATTGGGAAACTGTCCTCTTAACTTCAGTTGTGGCTGTACCTCTGTTGTGTTGTGGCTTTTGCAAGCAGATTCAGGGGTTTCTACAACACATGAACAAGTTGCAGTTTGAAAAGCTGCACAAATTTAGTATGAACATCCAGTATTGTTCCTTATATGTTTCTGGTGTTTGAAAACACCTGCTGGCCTGACCAACCACGTGCAGCTTTTGCCTCACATTTGCCAAGTAAGCAATTATTATTATTAATTATAGAGGGTTATAATTATATTAATTATAACTCTGGTGCATAGTACTCTCTGCAGTAGACAGCTATTCGAAAGTCGTTTTCTCCTGAATGCAAAAATCTCTCATGGTGGAAATGCAATAAGCCTCAAGACTGCTCTCTGTTGCTCCACTCCTGTAAAGGTAATTTAGTGGTCAGTCATTGCAACTACAAGTAAATTTTCTGGGACTCAAGATTACCACCAGCCACACTTGAGGACACCTGGTAGTATATTCTTTCAAGTTCTCTATTCCAAAAGAATGCTACAGGGGTAATAAAAAAACTATAAAATAAAAAAATACATATGATGACATACAGTAATATCTAAGTCATAGTATTATTCTATTATTTTTGAGAAAAAAAAACACATCAGCAGTAAATTACAATAAAACATCATGAAACATGCAATATGCCATGTGTGAAAATATGTTAAATACTTTGAAGAGCATAAAAAGGAAAAATTATTTACGGGATTGCCAAAAACCTCCCAATTTAATTCATTTTACACAAATCCCTAATGTTTTATGTTGAACGCTCAGGCACATGTAGACTACTGAAGTGAGCAGGTCTGTGACTTAAGGAAAAGTCAAACATTTGAAAAAAGAAAAAAAAAATGGCAAAAAATGTTTTTAAACTCCAGATAAAAACACATGAGGAAAAAATCTTGACACAGACTTTCATAATTCCTGCATCAGAGGGTTAATGTGCAATGTTGTGTTACATATAAAACAAAGCATTCAAGATCAGATTTTTCATGCATGCAAAGTTTTATAGCGAGAACTAAGTTAGCTCGCTGGAGAATTATGTTTTCTTGCATAGTGTTTTGCTTTCACTGGAGCATAGTTACATAAAGACATGTTTCCTGTTGAAGTATTGACAGCTAGGGCTAGGATAGGTAAAGAGCAAAATAACTATGAGCAGGATGTAATGTTTATGCTGATAAGTGATCTCATCACTGCAGTGTTATTGTAATTTCAGTTTGATACTTTCCAATGTTTTGCAACCATTCACTCACTTAATGCCAAATCTGAAACCTTTCGAACATACGTGTCACTATGGTTACAAAAAGATGCATAAATATAGGCTCCTCATCATATAAACAGATTGGAGGATCTTTTTCTCCAACCAATTCAAGATCAGCAGATGGATTCAATATTTGCAGAGCGTATGATTCGTATTTGCTCTCTTAGTGCATTTATTGGCCTGCTTTACCTTCACACACTACAGCCTCTCCATCCTGATCTCCTACAGGAGAGGAAGGCTCCTTTATTTCAGTGCTCCTTTCCCAGACAGTGGAATCAATTATGTTGTTTTTGTTGTTTTCCAGGTTTTGTTCTTTTGTTTTAAGTCATCAAACTCATCGATTTGTTCTGCTGCTCTAACATTTGATTTTCCTTTTGTTTTCCTGTTGCGTGCTGCAGAGTAATTTTGAAACAGTCCAAAAAAAGAAAAACCAAACATTGGGAGCGTGCAGACAGACATCAACCTGATGCAGATTGCAGCTTAATCCACACTGTGAGGTTTCAGGACGAACCACATGAGGCCGGATCAGAGAATCCAGCTCCTCATATAGTAAACGTAGGAGGGATTAACTTTAGTGATTCACAATTCAGGTCAATCTTCCCCGGCAACAACAGAAAAAGAGATTGTGTGGGTATTGATGGAAACTAAACCCCAAAGAGCTTCAGCTTCAAGGCAGGACAAAGAAAATCCCTCTTTTCAAATATCCTCAACGTGTGGACTTGAAATGCAAAAAACACTGTTTCGCTCCACTTTCAGACTGTTGACTTCACAGAAATCACAATACTGTGGTTGTATTAGCGACAAGCTGACACAGGAACATTATTTAGCACGTGCAGAAAGCAGGCCAGGCGGTGAGAAAGTGAGCTAAAGTCTCATTACAAGGCAGAGCATAGGTCAGCCCCCGCGAGTCTCTGCTCTCTTTGCAAGGCTTGACTCACTTTGCTCCATTTGGACGGGGAATCTTGGCTTTACTTTGGCTGAGATCTGAACAGGTTACAGTCGTGACACACTTACCTTTAGCGGTTACCTCACTTACCTTCTGTTACCTTTTTTTTGCTGTCCAGACAGTGTAAGCTGTGAATGTTGTAATGTGGAAATATGTGCATGATAATTTTATTTCCTTACACTTAAAGCCTGTTAGGCCAATTTAAACCAGTGACTGGAACAAATGGACCTCAGAGAGTAAAAATTAGAACAGTTTTTTTTAAGTGAAGTGAAACGGATCATTCTAAAAAAAAAATGTTTCAAAGGTACAGTGTTCAGAAGTTGGCAGCATTTTGCCAATCAGAAATAGTGCCAGTGGGATATAATTTCTGTAAAGTATGTGTAAAATCATCTCACAGAACCTTCTTTCTTGTTGCTTTTTTAATTTAGAAAAAGCTTTTTTTATTGACATAACCACAAGTCTTGCGTTGGAGGCTGACGTAATGAACCTATGGTAGATTTTGGCGACACAAAGAGCAAAAACGTAATAATCCCCTACAAACCTGGCAACCAGTCATGAAATCTACTTGGAAGCCATGTGGAGAAGAAGAGACAGAGCTGTTGTTGTTTTCCACCGTATAAAAAGAAAACAGAGGTTAGTGTTGAAGAAGAAGAAAAATAATTTGTATTGAAGGTATTTTATGATATAGAATCAAAAATGAGCATCACACAAGAGTAAATACATCACATTTTTGTCACAAACAAACATCCATGTAGCATGTTCAAGCTGGGAGTCTTGACTGAAAATGTTTGAGCTGAAGGACGACACTGACAGGTAAGGGAGTAACCTACTGTTGTATAACTTTTCTGTAGCAATTTATATTAGCTTTAAACTGCATTGTTTGTCGTAGATTCTAACAAACATGACCGTTTCAGTGTTTGAGTTTTCTTTTATATTTGATCGTCAGAGGTGTATTTATTTGTCTTTCATTGTTGAAGGCTAGCACTGTCAAACAGAACATGAGCTATTAGAGGGTTATGTAGCTGTCATGGAGCTTCCTGCCTGTTGTTTCTCCAGCTATGAGACATGTCCTTCAGCATCAACACCCATCAGCAAAAAAACTTTTCATGGGACAGCTTCACCGTTGCCCAGTGTTGGTCCTACCTGTGAAACTGACAAAATATGTGTTTTAAGAAATGTAACAGTTAAATAGTAGTTTTTACAAGTTTTTGTTTACAGTCCATTAACTAACTATGTGGTGTTTTTAAGCTGGAAATTTTTGATGACACAAATTATATTGATTTTTACAGCCCTGTTTCCACCAAGGGGTTCGGTTTGGTTCGTCTTGGTACAGCACCATTTTTTGTTGTTTTAACTGATTAATCCAGGGATAGGTTCCAAAATTACTCAGACAAACCGCCCCCTTTTTGTGACCCTCCTGTTGAGGTGCCAGACATACTGATCTGATCCCAGAAGGTGGAGCTACAACACTGCAGTCTGTTCGTTGGTTGAAAGAATCGTCACTTACTGTGCGATAGTAGCTGCTGTATTTCTCCTGGCAGCATACAGACTCTCTGAAACGAAACTCGATCACGCTTTGTATCGAAGAGCCATTCGTCTTTGTTTACTGTGTCGCGTTTTTCTTTTTTGTTGGTTTCAGGGTACAGCGTCGCACTGCCATGGCGTCATGCTATTGTGCATGCTATGTCTATCAGCATCTGGCTCACACACGGCCTTTACTGCGAGGGGACACAGTTGGCTGTGGAAATGCAAACAGGGTCAGGCTTTATCGATCCAACCCTTACCACACTGTTCTGATCCAAACCGGACTGCTTGATGGAAACGGCCTATTTTTGCTGGCCAGTCAGATCTGTAGGAGGGGCTAGAAACACCCTTGATTGCAGGACATTTTGGAGAAGATGAACATCCTGTTTCAAATCTGCTCTTCAGTGGCATTGAACTAATGATTCCTAATTGTTGTGGTGAATACGTGAATCAAACCTCATGACAATGTAAAATTATACCCCTGTGGTATCCTGTTTTTGCCTCACTAAGCACTGCAGGGAAGTTCAGGATGGATGGAAACATTTGCATGTTTTATTTGTTCAGTTTTGCTTCATGCAGTCTGAAGTTTTTAAGTTAAAACTCCATTTTTTTGCCTCCTTGTTTTGTGTGTGAGTTCCTTCTTTGCAACTCCAAAGTCAACATCCGCTGTCAACTTGATGATGGCTATTGCATCGTTATACAGAGACACAACAAGCTGGAAAAGAAAAACAAGTGTTCACCGTCAAAGAAGACAGAGCAAGATGAGAAAAGACAGTTTTTTGACATCAAACACTTCTCTTTAGTTCTGAAACTTGGTGTCTTTCTGTAATGCTGCTTTGACTATTCACTCCCACCCACCCAGTGTGACCACCCACTGGCACTGCTGTTACAGCTTCATAAAAACCTCTTCTACTCAGATATTTCTAGTCCTCTAATTGAATTGTTTCTCCTTTCTCTGCCTGACAGACATCTGTCCAATCAAGTTGGCAAAACTGACCTTTTAAGTGAATTAGGATACAAACGTCAGCTGGCTGGCGAAGAGACTGAAATGAAAAGTAATGAATGGTTTTAACACCCAGCAGTGGCAGTTTGATTCTAAACGGCGGAGAACCAAAGTTGTCATAATCAATCTAAAGGTCTTTTCGCAACGTTAGCTTTCTGACAGAAAACCGCTTTCAGCCGCCGCTGATCTGTCACATTTCATCTCATTGCAATTTCATGGGTAAACATTTGTGGAACCAAGTGGAGAAATCTCCTGTCTCCATCTAAAACGAACGGCCAAAATGTTTCATTGGCTCTGAAATCGCCTGCTGTATAATATCTTTTGAGATGAGTGTATTAAAGCATGTCTTATGTGAGAAGTGACTCTCTCTTTGTCCTCGATGGGAGACAGAAATTATGGCTTAAGAGAACATCTCTTCACTCAACTTGTTTTGTCTTTAAAATTTGATGCGAGGAGACAAGCAAAGAGACATTTCAGGTAGGATAAAAACAGAATCCTCCATCCATCACTGCTGTATAAAGATGCTTTCACAGTTGAAATTGTGTTTGATTAGAGGGAAAAAGAGCAGAGCTTGTTTTCATCAAAGACAGAAAGAGGAGTTAAGGAGTGTGTTTCTCTCAACAAAAAGGGAGCTTAATTTTCTTAAAAGTCGGGGTGATAGATCAGCTGGATGACAGAGATAAAACACTGGTTCAGCCTTAACTTTCTTTCACTTAATTTCACAGTCGCCAAGCCTATAAATCAGTGCTGGATCTCTGCTGAATTAGGATATCTGCATAGAGTGCCTTACTGCTGTACTTCCTCTCCGGTTGGGATAACAGCATGCTAATTGACGATCTTACATAAAGAGGAAGACTTTCAGGAGGTTATTAAACCCGACTGGAAACTGTGAAAGTGGGATTTCACCAGTCCCTGAGCGAGACTGAGCCGCCTGTCAGTGCAGAGGGGAAAACCGCTGAAGGAGGCAAAGTTTAGGCCCCCTGAGTCCTCTGTGTATGTCCCCTCTTTTCTGTCTTCTGCTGCACGTCTGGCCCCTACCCGAGCAGGCCTACCCCAAAAAACAACAAGCACGTCATTTCCCCAAAACCCCTGTCACAAACTTCCAGTTTAGCTCCTTCTCCTTTCTTGTTTGGGAAGCATTCAACTTCTATCTGCATTTTGACACTGTCATTTGGGACGCTCAAAGTTCAGCATGTGTCTAAATAAAACAATACTGCATTCAATAAATGGAGCCCATTTTTTGAAAAGGCCATTTCCCCCCTCAGGCTTGTTGGTGGTTGGCCATGAATGCATGAATCACTCACATCCACTTGTTTTCTTGGAGAAAGCTGGCGGGAATGTTGAGTACAGCAGCCCACTCTGGCATTGAGAATGTCTTTCTGTGACTGAGCATTTTTTTATGCATGGGCGGATTTCACGTATATAGCCTGAACAGACTCTACACGGCTGGAACTGTTCCCCTCATGTACGTCATACAACTGATTTAAATAGCTTAAGATGATGTAGAGACATGACGCTGGAGGGGATTCACAAAAACGATACCTGCCAGTTTTAGTCTGGCAGCTCCTTAAAGAGGATGTGTTTTTCTTTTTCTATTCTTTCATTTTTTTCTGCTCTGGGTTTATTTTGTCCCCCTGGTGCCTCAGACTTTAAATGATCTACTACTTGGAAAAAAAATAAAAAAATAAAAAAAAAAAATCTCACATTTTTTTTCCAGACACCCAGATTCTTATAAATGCCCTCATTTTAGCCTTTGTTGAAGTTGCTGTCTCTTTAAGGCTCTCCAATCCTCAAAACCCCCTCTCTCTGATTGGCTAAGCCTGTAGGAAGTAGAGCTTTGGGTTTTTGTGGCCTGCCACTTCCCCAACATGTCATGAACCAGTCGGGAGATCATTAAGTGATGACCTGATCATTCCAGCAAGTCTTTTTAGAGATCTTGAGCTATATTTCAGAACTGACCATTTGAGTTGACATACAGCACAATCATGCATCACTCTATGTACACGTTCATATGGAAAACCATATTTTCTCCTCTGTAGGATGTAGCCTTGTTCTCAGTCTTTCTAAAAGAAAAATTTTGATCAGCTCAAGTCTTATTTTGATCCTTTTTTCTTTTTCTTTTTGAACTCATTTTTTTTAGACAACTCAAAACACTTTGATTTTGACCAATCAGAATCAAGTACTTAACAAAGCTGGGTTGTCACCGAGAAAGCTCTGTGATAGGGAAAAACAAAGGCAGATGTTGTTTGTTTGAAAAATTGTTTTCAGCTTGATATCCTTTCATGGTTGTGCAAAAGAAACAACCTTTGAATGATCATCTAAAAATGCCTCTACTCTTCTTCTTGCTTAAAGGGACTGTGAGGACTTTCTAAGTGATCTTAAGTCTCATCTCTAGATATACGCCTGATCATAATCTACAATTTGAAATAAGATTAAAAATAGGCTATTTCTTAATGTTTTTTTGGCTTCCTGATTGGGATGGATAGGACCAGATTGTTACGGTACATTGAAGTGTCTATGACAACACCACACCAGCAGATGAAGTTTAGTAGAGAGAAGAGAGATCTGTGTTTTTCTCTGCATAAAACAAATACTTAGATCAATTTTATACTAACGATGAACACTGGAGTCTGTCAAACAAAAAAAGAGAGATGACCAGAAAAAAGCCAAACAGGAGAGTGATACAGCCCGAGCTAAAGGCGAACACAGGGGCTAATCTATTTGTGATAATGTTCATTCCAACCCACAGTCAGCAGTTATTCTGCAGCGGTCTGTTCAAACTTGAGAGTCTATCAATAAAATAAAGAGTGAGGTTACGTTAGCTCTGCTTGGTAGATGACTGGCAGAATATAGCTAACCAGGATTTACTAACATTACAAGCACGATGGTGAGTAACACTAAATATAGCTGACTTGTAAACTACAGTACAAACTTCCAAAGTTTGCTTGTTGTTATGTCACAAACAACGGCACAACATAACTGTTGTTGAATACATCATCTCTTCACTTTGTATCTGATAAAAAAGTTGTCTTGAACAAAGAATAGAAGATCAAATCTCCATTCATTTTTCAAAATAAACACACACCTTGTGAAGAGTCATGCCATCACCACTTTGTGTGCATGATTCTGGCCAAAGGTGTCTCTGCAATCCACTTCAAACAGAAAGTCCTCACAGCTTCTTTAACTAAAAGGTAGATCAGATTCTACTACATGTTAACACAGCTGATAAATCACTTAAATCTGTCCTCTGAGTATCTCGAAACTCTCCTGCAAACTGCAAATAAGTGAACATTGAGATATTAAAACCAAAATCAGTTGTGTTTCAGCACTGCAGTACCTGAAAGTACAGGGGTCAATAGGGTTTAGAATCTGAAAAGACAGACCAGTAAAATGTTTCAGTAGTAAAGTAAATCTTTCCATAACTGTGAAGATTTTTCAGGTGCTGAAAAACACAAAATTGAAAACACAGTCAGGAATTATGAAATGCTTGACTAGCATATAGAAAAAGTAAAATATAGACATCAATCAGAAGTTGGATTTTGGATATGTTCCTGATTATTAGAAACAATGGTTTTAACAACAGGCAACAACAGAAGACCACAATGCTGCCACGTTGCTGAGACGAAGCCTGTGTTTGTTGTTTATTTTTTCCAGTTCTGTGTCACATAATGCAATCATTCTTCAATCAGTGTTCGACGGAGAAAATCTAATCACACAGGTTCGAGGTTTCAGAGAGCCATCTGCTTTAATCCAATTCCTGACAAACATCCCTGTCACGGCACTCAGTCTGCCACCGTAACTACCACCCATTTCAGCAGGCTAATTTTACAGCTTCATCTTGTTAGGGATAAGAAGAGATAAAGGCCTGACGGTGTTTGAATTCTGACGACAGCCGCCTCTACCTCCCACACCCTCGACCATCCCTTCCAGGGCATTTTCCACTGCTGGGTCCCCTCAGACGTCTGGACAGTGATGGAGAGACACAGGGATTCTCTCTGTCTGCCAAGGGCGCTCCTTCCTTGCACCATGTCTTGCATTCTCCAGAGCCGGGGCGTAGGAATGCCTTTCCGCAGCATCTTTGCAATCCTAAAGGGCAGCTTGCTCAGCCATGAAAAACAGTTGAAATACTTACACTTCCCATAAATGCCTATAAGCTAGGCAATCTTTCATGCTTTATAATGTTGTCCTGAGCAACATGGCAAAACACTGAAGGCCTCTGATAGGTAAAACAAAAGACAAATGACTGAGCGTGCCCTTTTCTAATCTATCAATTTCTTCCCGAGCCCTTTGTCCTTCAAGCTGAGTGCTGCATGTGGGCCCGGCAGCTGTGATTGTATCGCCCCTGAAAATGCCTCGGACAGTGTTGAACTTGCTGAGACACATTTATTCCATGACCTTTAGCCAAACACCAACTTGACTGAGATGTTCCTATAGTTCAACCTGACATATCTGCTTCCCTGGTGCAAATAGCAACTTGTCAAGCTCCTGGAAATCTCTATTACACACTCCTGTTTAGGCAGAAATCAGGTGTTTAGGGGCAGATGTGGCCTTTAAACAGCGCTCCATAGGATCATTTAGGCATATTTAGCATTTCCTGGCACTCCGTGGAGCCACTCCAGTGTCTCCATCCTGCTGGGTAACAGAGTGAACTGGTACCATTAACAGACAGACTGTGGGCACTGGCTATAGACTGAAGACCCATTGTTAGAGGAGCAGTTTAAATGCCAGCATGTTGTTAATACCCCCACATGCTGATTCACACATACTGCCTCCTCACATGCACATGGACACGCACACACTCACACACTCCTACCTTTGTGCTGTATCTCGCAGAAATCACCACATTTATTTCCAATGACTCCTCAGTCTCGCTGCATGTGCGTTTGTAGGGCAGTCAGTACAGTATATAACAGAGCTGTTCTTTCTGGGGCGAGAGGTGAATTGTGCTGTATAACCACTTAACCCCCAGAACCCCCCTTTGCCACCCTCTCATAGCAATCCCAATAAAACCTGGATTATTTTTATAACACAACGTATGGCTGCTGACTTTACAAGCTCCCCTCCAGCTCCTGGGTGAGAATGAGGGGAGGGAAAGGAAAAAGAAAGGCCAGGTCAAAACCACTTCATGTCTCCAAAAGGGCAGCATATCCAAAACCATCAATGAAGGCCTTTTCTGCAGGGAGGAAAAATAAACACCCTGACTGATCCTTTTTTCTTTTGGTTTGCTCCCGTCTAGTTCTATGGAAGGTCTTTGTGTAGCTACACATCGCAGCCTGAGCTGGTTCTTTTCCCCATGCTGTCTACTATCATTTTTATCAAATGGAATGGACATTTTCAGATATTTTTGGACAATTTAGATTCATTTTTGTCTGTTGTGACAAAACAAATAACCTGAAATAATGAGAACTGTATTCAAGTCTTGGCTTTATTCTCGGTTAAAGCTCCCATGGGCGACTTTCAGGTTGTAATGGTTTGGTCGCTCCTGTGAAAAAAGCAGTGCTTTGTGTTTCTGTGTTCTGTACTTGTGCCTCAAGTGTTATCAAATAAAGAAGCAGTTCTGCTCTCCTTTGTTTGCCAAATGAGTCACTCATCAAAACATTTTTTTTCTCAGAAATGTAAACAAAGGATGTGTCTTCTTCTTCCGTCACCTACCCACCCAAGGCGGTTTCAGTCATTCATGATCACAACGCAGAAATCATCATTGTTGTCACTGGTGGTCTCATTTGCTTTAGTAGCTCATATAGAGACATCACACTTTCATTTTTAAGCTGTTTAGTGAACCAGCTCAATGTCACTATGGGAGCTTTAAAAGGTCCTATTATTCTTTCATAATGTTCATCATTATTTCCTCGAGGACAAAGTCGCTTTACATCACAACATCCAAGTCGGGGAAGCATGTAGTAAGATGGCTGAGCAACAGTATTATATTTTTTCTAATGAATGCCCAAAATTTTGACCTTATATTTTGTCCAATCTGTAGTGAAGCCACTTGCTCCACCAAGAGACTAATTAAAACAACAGACACAAAAAATAAAAAATAAAAACATTGGAAGATAAGGCCACCTGTGCATATATTTCTGTGTTCCTAAAGTAATACGCTGCCATTAATATTGTTGTAATCCTCTGCTTTTTGTAAAGCTGTAATCCTGTTTTGTTTTGTTTTATTTCAAATATGTTTACAATAATGAAAGAAATATGCAATTGTTTTTGATTTTCAAATGCATTAGCGTTTCGTAGCTTCAGGGAAGTCCTGGCCCTTCCCCTACAGGTCTACAGCCATAGGGGGCAGACAGCGACGCGAACAAACTTGGGTTTATGATGCATTTAAACGTCAGTGCTCAATGCAATGATGTTGAGTAATGTGAATTTCCCCAACTCAATACATGAAATGAAATTAAATAGTGATGTGCTACTTGCAGGAAGTGTAGTGTTTTCAAAGAGATGGTCCTGAGAGCACTTACAAATTTTTTTTCCTGCATTGACTGTGGTGGTTGAGACATTATTTTTCCTAACTCTGTTATAGTGTGCTATATGGGGCATACTGGTCTGTGTGTGTTGTGCAGATGTGTTTGTTAGTCTAAGTAGGAATCCGGGCAAAACTCTGTTGTGTGCAAAGTAGAGAGTAGAGGAAAAAAGTAAACAGGTGACCATGTAAAGACAGAAAAGACATCCTATCCTGTAAATAAGATGAATAACATAAGGCTATTTAGTCTGTTGAATAAAGTACTAGGTATAGACCTGACCTGTGAGAAAGGTAACAGGTACAGCCATGTTTTGAATACAGGTAACCAGATACAGCTGAATGAACTGTTGACAATTCATTACATTTGGGAGGTGGTGCACGTCATAGGCTCCTGCCTTGGAAAAGGGCTACTGGCGATTGATGCAGAAGTAAAGACAAGGTTTCAAAGGTTTTACAGGTAAAAACATTTATACAAGCTGAGAGTTTATTTTTATAAAATAAAAGTAAACTATCAGCCCTCCAAGCCCTTGTTTTCTTCAGTGAACATTGTGTAAGGACACAATTTAACAAACCTATTTGGTCTGTTTGAACACTAAGAGCAAAGTCAGTTGAGTTATGGGAGAGTATGACTAAGGGAAACCAAGCAAAGGCTCTGGAGCAACTTGATTAACACGCCCTGCAACATAACTCACTATTTCTTGGGCCCCATTCAAAATAGTAATGTATTAATTTGCTTATTACTCCTTTGAAAAAGTGTTTTTACACCACTGTACATGCTTATCACTGCCGTAGTAAAAGTTCAAGATACTCCCTGTTATCCTCTAAAAGTGGGACTCCACTTAATTTCTTCTTCTCTGTGCTCCCTGATAAAATCAAAGTTGAGAGAATATTTCCTCCAGGCAAAGACAAGTTTTCACTGCCATTTCTCATCCGAGCTGAGCGCGATGTGCAAGGGGACGATGACTAATTCTGTGAAAATTAATCAGGGAGACTGTGGGGGCGGGATGTGTTTCCTGGATAATTCAACATTAATCTTACATTTAGAAGTGGTGATAACAAAAGTAACGACTTATTTCTGTGAGTGGAAACTGTAATGTGACATTACTTAAATTGAAATAGTAATTTGCTTCACTCCATTGTAGGGCTGTTGTGTTAAACAGAACTGGGACAGAGTTAGCGGGGCTGTTGGGGGTTGGGTTGGGGGCTGCGGGAGCTGCTGCATCAGCATGTGTGCAGTAATGTGATAGCAAGGCCCGGCCGCACAAAGAAAACATGACCAGCTCTCAACAATCCTCCCAGTAAGACCCTGAGAGCGGTGGGTGCGGGGCTGGGCAGGACCACTTCGATAATTATGCTGCCTTCAAAAGCAGCTGGAAATACAGCTCTTCTACACACACGGACTACATGAAGTGGTGTAGCCCAAATGGCAAAGATGTGACCTCTGGATAGTTATAAAGCAAGGGAGCTGCTGAACCAACACCTGCTCACTAAAATGACAGCTCAGATTTATTGTTTTAATCTCTCTCTGAGCCATGTGTCCCCATTTACATTTCCATCACTGTATGATGAATCAACGGGGGTATATTAGTGTGGTGTATCATGCTGTGAGGGAGCTCAGAGTAACTATGAGCTGTTTGAAATAACTTAAGTGACAGGGTTTCCTGAAATGACCGCTGTAACACTGAAAGTCACATTTGCCAAGGCTTTATGCGGAGCACTTGATGGTAGAACTGCCCTCTTTAAAGCCAGGCCTGTCCCACTTCCAACAGAGGTGCATGAATAATTTTCAAAGTCAGAGTTGGCCAGTCAAAGCAAAGCACTCCGAGAGTTTTATGTAGCCTTCATTCTCTCTGCATGACAGCGAAGGCAGTGCCTGAGATTTTTTTCTTCTGTTTTGGGGCTAGTTCAATTATTTATCAGTGGGGATGCAGAACACTGTGGTAAAACATGAATAATTAAGACAAAAACATGTTGAAGGTCAATTTGAAGTATCATATGTGAAACAGAAACACTGTTGATTAATTCAGAGTAGGCTACTAAAAACTTAAAGTGCTGGTGGATGGGCTCCAGTTGCAGACAGGATGCAAGCTGATGCAACATTTCTTTATCCAGGAAAGCTAAATGCATCTGCCTCTTACTGAGCTGTACTTTGAAGTTCTTCTAATATAATAACTTCAGTTTTAAATATTTATAATTCAGCTTAGAGTACTGCTGGGCTCCAGAACAAACTCACAGAGCCAGCAGGGTTTATGTAGACTTATAAATCTACTGTAAGAAACTTTCTTAGTGGGAAGGTTTGGTAACTTTTGGTGAAAAAAAGTACATCTTACCTTTTTGTTGATCATGTCTTGAATGTGAGTAAGTATTTGTCAATTCAAAGACATTCTCTGAATTTTTGCAAAGATTTTTTTTTAACAAAGACGCAAATCACTTCTTCTGAATCTGACCTGTTGATAACAAGGAGTGAGTTTATTCTCTACTGACAGGAGGTGGCACCACACAGTCCTGCTGCAGACCTCCACTCTCAGCCGACACTCTTGGAGGCTCCACTCCTTCACTGTCAGAAGGAAGTGACATCAGAATATGAAGTAAAAATTTCAAAATACAAGAAAAGTCTGACTCAGGACTTTCCACTTAAACTTTTACTGGGGAACTGAACACACAAAGAAACAAATGTTACTCTCTCACACAAGCTACCTATTCAATACATCTCCTAATTTACCAAAAGCAATATGGAAAAAAAGTGCTAACTTGATGCTAACATATATGGGGATAACATTGATATGCTAGCCGTTAGCATATTTTGATATCAATGAGGTTTTAAACCAGAATTTCAACTTCATCACCAAAACATATCACGGTTAGTCTTTGTAAACAATACTCAAAACACTAAATGTACAAATACTAATGGACAAATATTTTCCAACAGGAAAAAAAAAACAACAAAAAAAACTTACATCCAGGCTATGGCTCAAATTATTGCCTTTACCACTTTAAGACACTAGGTGGCCTACTTCAGTCAATAACGTATTACAAAAGAATAAAAGATATCAGACAATATGCAATTTTTTACTTGTTTGAATTTAATTATGTATAGAGATATTTAGTCATTGAGAAATTGTATTTGTTATTTAATTGTTTGCTTAATTTATTTGTTAGCTCAATAAAATGTTGTTTTGCCTTTTTTTTTTTTTGTCTCACATCCTTACATCACTTCCTTCTTACAGTGGAGGGTGTCTCAGAGTGGAGCCACCAAGAGAGTTGGCTGAGAGTGGAGGTCTGCAACTGGACCCCACTCGCAGGTGGCCCGACTACAATGCTAAAAGTGTCAGAAAAAAAAATATAATCATGAACAATTTTTTTTTCTGATAAAGACAAGATGTTGACAAACCATAACTACATCACTAATAATTAAAACCATGATTAAAATGTGTGTCTTTGAAGAGACAAGACTAAAATGTTAGTGGTGGACCATCAGAGCTTGAATACCCATGATACTTTAATCACTCTGTTCCATGCATCTATCAAAAAACAAAACAAGCAATGTAGTCCTGTAACAGTAAGACTTTATACTCGAGGTAATGGGGCACAGGTGGAAACAATCTGAGATAACAATCACAAGGACAGGAGGTGAAGTGAAGTGACCTGAAACGAGAGGAGAGACGTGACTACAGTGTGTAAGTGGACATGACAAGGCTGATGTTGAAAGTGAAAACTTAGCATAACAGACAAGACATGACACGCTGGATGGAAATATGTTGTTATTCACTCAAAGGTGTTTTCTACGTAATTCAACAGTTTCATCAGGTGAGGTACGATATCAATTCTCAAAATGATTCAATGTTTTCTGATACAACAAAATTATCCATGATACAATTTTGATACAGCTCTAGTAAGTACATAGTGTGCACAGTATACTTCATGTGAGCGTGCTAATGGAAGTTAATCATTTGAGTCACAGTATAGGTCTTCATTAAATCTTAGTGTTTTGCTGTCTTTTAACTTCTAAAAGTAACACAACAAAGAAAGAAGAATTTTCCATGTCTAATACTTTCAGAACTTAACATTAAATAAGTGCATCTCTAAATGTCATGTTTTCCGGTTCCAAACAAAGAAAACGTGCTTGTTTGAAATGCCACAAAAGTTCCAGCAAAACTGCCAGAGTTTGGTATGACTTCAAGTTGGCTTTCTAGGTCATCTTCCATATTTTCTTTGTGAACACAACAGAAACCAGGACAAAACAGCAAAACAAGTTTTATGGAGAAATAGGACAGATTCTTGTTTTTCTAACCTTTAGTTTGTTGGGCTGACTGTCCTTGGTGAATCTGAGCTCACGTTTGGTTCCTTTTCAGCTGAAAATTGGGTTAATATAAGAAAGTAAAACAATCAGTCTACTGAAAGCTGCAGTAACTGAGGGACTATTGAATCACAGAGCATAGACTTGAGTCAGTAAACTCAAATGTGGCACACTCAATCTGTGGTAATAACTCAGACTGTCAGTTACAAATCAGAAGGATCACGCTTCAATGTTCTGACTCTTCTGCTTTCTTGTCTTGTGTTTCTTTTTTTTTTGTTCCATCTCATCACATCTGATGTCGGGACTGTCGTGTTAAGGGGGGCATTGTCTGGAGGCTCCATCTGTAGGGAGTGTAGGTGTGGGAGCTGGGTGAGCGGTCAGGCAGGGACAGATGTGTTTAAGCTGGCAGAGAAAGTAAAAAAGGCTGGAGGAGGGGAGGAGAAACCTTCCCCCCAAGGCCCCACTTCTTTCATCGAAACACTTCCTGGTTCTGAACTTAAATCCCCTCGCCGTCAGTCCCTCGGGAGGTATCCTCTGACCTGGGCTCAGTTTCACCACGTGACGAACGTACATTGTGCTGGTGTTTATAAAGCAGGCAGCTATTTTAACTCTGGTAGTACAGACCACGATAACACAGCACATATGGGACAAATTCAGACTTTAACTGTGTGACATAACGGCTCCATGTGACTTTTTCTCCTCTGTCATAAACTCACTTTGCAACTGTGAACAAGCACGTGTTAAGACACACAGCGCGATGCTGTGGTGTCATACAGACTCCTGTGAGATCAGGTGGTGATACGAACAGAGCATGCGACCTGGATATGAGCAGCACACAGACTCAAAGGGCGCTTTGTGAATAGTTTGACTTCTGGTCTGAATGCGATAATAAACACACTGCACGGATGCACACATCCCTGTGCAGTGCAGTGCTGTACTTGTATTTGCCCTGATCCAGTCTGGTAGGAAAGGGAGAAAAAATCCTTTTGAAACCTGAACCACTTCAGAAGCCTCTGCGCTCCGCTCCGCCAGGCCAGCAGCAGCGTCTCAGCGGCAGCAGGAGAACACGGGGGTCTGTTGTCTCAGCTGGGGCCCTTTGGATACATTATGAACCTCTTCTCCCAACAGACTCTGCAGCACAGAGGCCTTGTTGTACTGAGGAGCATGTGAACGCACAGCTGACTGTAGTGTGGTGAGCAATGTGACTCGTTACTGTAACAAGGTCGGTCTGTGCCGACAGACCTGAGGTGATCTGTGTGGGCCTGTCCTTTTTTCCTTCATGGCTGTGGAACAGCAAGTTTCACTTTGAAATCACTGACATCTGTACAAGCAGTCCTATATTTTTCAAGTACGATAAGTCAGGCACAAACTGTGGTTCAAACACTGCCAGCGTTATCCATTTATGGAGACAGCTTCAGCATGGAGTCTGTTGCTCAAACTTCATGTCTAACTTTTTTCTGACTGAAATATCGAGGAAGTACCAAACAGTCTTGATCTATGACAAGGCCAGTCTAATAGACGCTGACTCTGCATTTAGTGCCCTACAGAGATCATTGCACTTTCTAATATTTAAATAAATAAGTATAAAGGGTTAGCTATAGTGCGCGAAAACTTTTGCTACCTCTGTTTCACGTTCTTTCCTGAGATGATCCATGTTCCTCAGCCTACACATATCAACCAAAGCGTTTAATTACAATTTCTTTCTGTGCATGGTACAACATTAATCTCTTCAATTTGATGTCATGAATTTATGATCTTCTTCTTGAAACCACATCCTTGTCCAGCCATAATCTGTTGTAGTAGCTGTGGGCTGAAGTAACAGTTGACAAAAAAAGATTGACGTCTTTAATGTACACGTATTCATCTTCTTACCTCCCCTAAACAGTCTTCCAGCCAGCTGCACAGAGTAATTAAACTATTTGTAAACAAGTTCTCATAACGACTGGTTTAAAGGATAAGTTTGGTTTATACAGCTTTTACATTGTTTATAGAATGAAGTAGAACAAAATACTCACCCAGAAGGTTTTCCTGATCCAAGCAGTGCTTCAGAGATATTTAGATCCAAAATCGTGCAGCGGACGTCTGTATAATGGGATCCATCGGGGCATAGACAGCGCTGCTCCTAAAACTCCATTAATCGTCCAAATACTTGTGTTTTTCATCAATATTCCATCATGGTCTGCTCCAGGAAAGTCCTCTGTTGCAGTCTTTGTCACTTCAGACAGCGCTATGTAGCTGTAATGACCTTTAAACTGGTGAAGACTTTGTTTACGTTGCCCCTCAAAAGGAGGAATCAGCTCTCCAGAGAGTACTGCGCATGCGCAGTACCCTCTGGAGAGCTGACTCATTTCTTTGAGGGGCAAACGTAAACAAAGTCTTCTTCAGTTCAGAGGTCATTACAGCTACATAGCGCTGTCTGAAGTGACAAAGACTGCAACAGAGGACTTACCTGGAGCAGACCATGATGGAATATTGGTGAAAAACACGAGTTTTTGGACGATTAATAGAGTTTTAGGAGCGGCGCTGTCTATGCCCCGATGGATCCCATTATACGGACGTCCGCTGCACGATTTTGGATCTAAATATCTCCCGAAGCACTGCATGGATCAGGAAAGCCTTCTGGGTGAGTATTTTGTTCTACTTCATTCTGTAATCAATGTAAAAGCTGTATAAACCAAACTTATCCTTTAAATAACAATCTCACATTTTTTTTTTCATAAGCATTAGTTGTACAGTTGAGCAAGTTGGTAACATAAACACCCAGTAACTTATCATCCTTGGGATCAAGAAAAGTAAATTATGTAACATGTTAAACACCAGGATCATTGACCTAACATGAAGTGAAGAAACGGTAAGCCTCTGGCGCTCATCATATGATCATAAAAAGTTCAAAGACTGAAACCCATGGAGACAGGGGTGACAGAGAGAAAACTGCATCACTGTGAACATTTCAGCATGAACAATGCTGTGTGTTCCTGTGAGCGTATGACAATCTTATGGTTAACATGTCATGCCTCTTTTTGTTCTGCATCACTGTGTAAAATACACCCTGAGCCATTGAGCCTTTAAACTGTATCAGCAAACCATTCATTACAGCACTGTGGGTGGTTTGCTTAAGGCCTGATTCACAAGTGAGCATAGCGTATACCCGGTTAAAAATGAGGTTGCCTGTGCACTTCCTGTTACCTTAAAGTGCCTTGCTACCGTATGCTAATGTTGAATGTTTGTAGTCAAAACATCCAGAACTATTCATTTCTGTCATTGCTGTGTGGTTAATGTTAATGGTTATGCTAATGTTGTTAATTGTGGCCTGATTTCTTACACGCTGAATGCAATGACTTGTGATGGTTAATAAGTGACGAGATTACAGCTCTTTCAGCCATCTACACACCACTCTTGTGTGGTGCTTAGTGAGATATAACATGTTGAATGGATTGAAAATGAAAAATGAATCACTTGTGAGGAAGTTATGTACGTTTGTTTACACTTGTTTGTGTGTTCGGACAGGAAAGTTTAAATTTTGCTTGAAAAAACAACATTTTATCGTATCGTTGCTAACTGCTAGCATATCAATGCAGCTTTCCTTTGTACATTAGCGTAGTGCTGGGGTTTATATTGGCACTCTGAATGTACCAAAAAGTATTTAAAAACTTCATCTAAATGTATAACATGTTGAGTGTATGGAATAAGAATCTCTTGTAAGAGAGTTATGTATCAGAGGGCTATCAGGGAGATCTCTTGTAGCCCCATTTTTACCTTGAACCTTTATCAAAGTACAGAAGGCTGTTACTTTAACGCATTTACTAGATGTATTAATTACACTGCAAATGAATGCATTATAAAAATAAACACAAAATTAACTCATTGGCTGCCAGTCATTTTCAGAGCATCTTGAACGATCTCCCAAGACCCAAATATAATTGTTTTCTACGAGTCTGTTATGCTTCTCTCTCTTCTGTTTTTGATCCAAAAAACAGACAAAACATTTCTTTTTTTGATTGCGTTCATCTCGGGTGCTCCGTCTTTTGATCCTCTCCAGGACCTTTGTCGTCTTTTCTCATGATCGCGCTGCTCTTCCTCTCTGAACTACCACGACACATCGTCAGTTTGAATGTGAGCTTCCTGAACTTTTCTGACTTGCAGCATCTCACTGTATCTCTGTCATCTCACATCTTCTCCTCATATCCATGCTGATCTCTCATCCAAAGAGCACTCCGCTCTCACCCACAGTAGTTTATGAGCATGATTTTTATTGATGAGCTCCACCAGACCCCGCCTACCCCCACTGAGAAACATAATTAACTTCTATAGACGCAGTAAACGGCTACAATCCAATTGACGTCTATAGATGTCAATGGCAGTGAACAGACATTTTAAAATTGACCAGTTGAAAAAAATGTGGATTTAAAAATCTACTCATCTTCGTTTATTCATCTGATTAGTTATGCACTACAGTTTTTTAATGTGTGTGTCAGAGCGCCTATTGTTCCTGATGCCCTTACTACAACAAACATGCTAACAGTATTGCTTGGTTCATGTCCTTGGAGTTGATGCAGGAGCCTTCAGAAAGGTGTTAAGTGGTACTGTGGTTGTTCGCAGCAGTTCCCACAGATATGAGAGACATGTAAATGGTACTTGTACTATGCTACAATAGCCTTTCTCTGGTCTTCTGAACACTTAAAGCACTTTTACATTGCAGGTCATATTCGCATTGCTGATAGCAAAGGCTGCTACATAAAGAGCACATCAGTATTAATAAATGACTGAGCAACGTCTACCAGAGGGGTCAAAGATCTGCGGACAAATGTATGAACTGTGATGCTACTTAACTGTTTCGAAATATTCACACCTGCAAGGTAAAATAAAATTATCAGCAACAAGTTTTTTTTTTCTTTTTTAATTCTGAGTTTTTTTTTAACATTTAAAAATATATATTTTTACACTGAATATTTATGTCATGCTGCTGTTATTTTAGACACTGGAACACAACTCTGTGGATGTTACGGGTAACATGCCACAAAACGTGTGCAGATAATTAAGCCTCTATTAGCACATTGTCATACAGCTAAAAGCTATCCGCTTCAAAGAGTTAATGTGGGGCCTCCACAAGATTTTTATGGTATTTGTTAAAATGATGACATCATCACAGAAGGATCTCTTCCGACATATTGAAAGGAAAGGCCTCAAAAACACTGTCTGTCTAAAGCTCTGCCCATGAAAGGCCTCCAGAGAGCTGGCCAACCAGAGGAAGGGGAGTTTGTAGAGTGGGGAGTCTTAAAGAGACAGCAGCTACAATAATTAGTTTCAGATAGAGGATTAAATACCAGTTTCCTTAAACACTAGTGTGACAGTATGAAGCCCCAAAATAGCACAGTACCACTTAAAAAAAAAAAAAAAATCTTTTTTTTTTTTTCTTCTTCTTACATTTAATGTATCTAGAAATGTATTCATACCCTAACCATGCTGCATCAGGCAAAAAGTTGTCTTGAATGCATAAAAAGAGTAGAGTCTGAAAGGAATCTGTTTTCTATGTCTGTATTTACACAACTAATTGTCTTTAATATGTAACAAATTGATGCTAAATAAATGAAGATCAATGATGGATTCATCTGAGAAAACAACAACAACAAAACAAAGGTTTTGTTCATTCTGGGTGAGTATAAACACAATATGAAACTCTTCTCAGAGTCTTTAGTGTTTATTTGGATGGGAACAAGTATGTTACAAGGATACTGATGACATGATGGCATTTAAAACCCAATTTTATTTGCAATTCATTCCTTAATTGGCATTCAAAATACATAAAGTACATGTTCTCATATAAAAGAAACTCTACAATAAACCAGACATGACAACAAAGCCGCTAAGCCAGGTACTTAGCTAAACAACAGGGTGCAGTGAAAATGGGGACAAGTTCAGCTCAAAATAGAAACAGTAGATTTTTTTTTCTTTTTTTGTATGTTTACACACACACAAAAAAAAATCAGAGTTTTAGTAATATATTTGAGAAGTGTAGAGAAAAGCACAGCTCCACACGAGAGATCATAGCTTCTTTTAAAAAAATGCGTTTGAAAATGTCACTTGGTTATTTTTGGTCGGGGTAAAAGAAAACAAAATAATCCCTCCTTAGTAAAAAAAAAAAGAAAAAAGAAAAAAAAAAAAGCAATAATGAACCCAGCATGCGGCCGCAGGATAAAGCAAAACAAAATGTCTACACAGTGTGAGTTTAAGGAGCCTAATACGTTTAAAGCTGCTGAAGTCAAACTTAAGCTGACACCAACACCTGGAGCTAAGCGAGTACAGCTGATGGGGATAAAAGTTTCTGATGAAAGACTGACAAACTGGGTCTGAGATGACACACATTGATCTCATGTATCAAGTCACCCTGACTCTGTGTTGACTTCCTGAGTCTGAGCATCAAACTCCAGAACTAATACTCCTCTTTAAGATTTCTGTTAATTTTCTGCAGTTACTGTGTTCTGCTTTTATAGTGTGGCTGTAGAGTTAATCTTGTTTTTTTTTTTTTTTTTCTAAACTCCTGCTTACTCTCCCACTTGTGTTGTATAAATATTCATAGTAACAGCTGAAGATTGGGGCCTTCAACATGCAGCATCATTTCCAAACTAATCTCTGCCTGTATGTCTCTGTTTGGTTCTTGTGTCTATGCGTGTGTGAGTTCACCCCATCTGCATGCCTGCATGTGTCGAAAAAGTCTAAATTTGGGAACATCTTCAATATGTTTTGTGCACTTTGAGCATTTGTTACATGCAGAGGTCCTCAGGGGGCCCTCTGGTGCCGCGGAGATCCGCTTAATGCACGGCAGCTACTGGAATCATCTACTCTGGAGTGAGCAGGCATAAACAGGAACCCCAGGGAGCTGGTAATATGTTAAACGATCTGACTCCAGTCCCGCTCAACTCGATCCAGTCAAGGCAGCAAGAGATATGGGAGTGTGATGTGTGTGCTTGTGCATGTGTCTGCCACAAGAGCTCTGTGTTTGTGTGGGTTTTATGAGCAGTGCCGTGAGATGAATGACACTAAGCCGAAAGAGGGAGAGAAGAAAAAGACTAGCTGAGAAAAAAGGATGCAAATTACCGAGACAGGACTGGAAGAAATCGACTGGAATTGCTCCTTTGGTGTAGTGGCTGAGGCGGAGCTGCCTTTGTGTGAACAGTTCAAAGGCGGTGGACATATCTCTCCCGGCTGTAATGGAGCCACATATATGCATAGCGATGGTGTGATCCAAGGATATATACACAGATAACTAGAAAGGTGTGTTTCAAGTAACACGGGATCAGAGAGCAATTGGGGGGAGCTGCTGAGAAAGTGTCAGACTGAGACTTATCAGCTTGTCCTCCACCTGTTCTGCTGCACCAGAGGGAGCAGGGAGACTGGAGATATATGGGCAGAGGGAATAAGAAAACTGGATAAAAGAGTGACAGGGGGTTATAAAAGAAAGAGAGAAAGAATAAAACACGAGGCGGACAGAGAAAGGAAAAGCCAAGGTCTAAAAGTGAGATGAATAAAAAGAAAACTGAAGCCAGAGGGAAGGAAAGAGCGGCAAAAATAGATAATGGCTGCAGAGACGTGGGGAGAGAAGGAGATTGAAAGAGAATGAGAGTGCTATCTTAAGAGAAAGGAAAAGAAGGGTAGAGAAGGAGATAGAGAGGGAAATAAAGCTCAAGAGGCAGAGAAAGAGAAAAAGGTCGAATGAGCAGAAAAGATAGGAGCAGTATGAGAGATAGAGAGCTAGCGCCTGAGCAAGCAGAGGGTGGGTGGCAGAAAGACACAGAAGTGGATGTCTCAGGCCATTTCCTGTGATGATAGCCAGAGGCTTATTTTTCACCTCCTTCCAATCACCACACCAGCCCCCACCAACTCCACCACACTCCCATCCAACCGCTCCACTGCCGCCCACCCTCTCCCAGCCCATCCACAACACACACACACACACACACACACACACACACACACACACACACACACCACACACACACACACACACACACACACACACACACACACACACACACACTGGCACACAATTTGACTGCGAAGCGTTAACCTCTGTCTGGCTACTGTAAAACGCACGGTGGCAGGACAATAATGGAGTCCCCGAGCAACACATGTTTCCCAGCCTATTCAGCGCCGCTCAACAAGTGACTGCTTGGAAATAATTACATCTCATTTTATTCATTGTCACTGAATTACCTGCCTGAGTGGCCGGGTACAAAGGCTCTCTGAGATGTGGAAACATGGACAAGGCTGGGGCTGTGGGGGGGAGCGTTAGCATGTGTGTACGTGTGCTAGCACGTTAAATGCAAGTGTGTATGAGTGGCTGCAGATATACACGTACCCTGCTTCCTCTCAAGGAAATGTGGAGAGTGAGGTCTGACGATGTCAGAGTTTGATGGAATGTAATGCATATTTTTCTCAGATTTGCTTTTCAGTGCATTCTTACAGACTTTAACATTTTCAGATTCCAGGACTGTTCAACAGTTTATGAACTCAGCTTTAATTAATTTATGGCTTTGATGAGACAGCGCGCAAATGCTTCCACAACAATTTTACTGGCAGAACTCAAGCAACTGTTGAAGGTGAAATAAGGTCACCCTATATGGAGAGATGAAAGATGTGTAAACTTCTACAAAAATAATCCTGCTCAATTGTCTACTATGGGCCTCTAAACATGTGTGTCAGTGTCTGTGCCTGCCTTATACCATCTCCTCTGCCTGAATGTTGATTTTTTTGGTTGTGTTCCGGGGAGGAGAGTAAGCATGGTTACTTTAGCCAATCATAACACGCCCATTACGCAAATCACTTTGGGTGTTGTTTAGCGAGTGGGAGAAGCAAGCACTGAGCAAGAAAAACACAACCAGAGTGACACAAAACGCCAAACAGATAACGCTTTTTACACAAGGGTGAAGTTTGGCTCCACTTAGAGAACAGCATGGGAGAAGACAAAAGTTAGCTTTCTGCTAACAAGGTCAAATACTGTGATTAGATTGTGCAAACATACCAAGTCAGGTGCACGACTTTGAAGTCTCTCCCATGTAGAAACCATAGACTGTAAAAACAAATGGACGTCATCTTACTTGATGCAAAGTAAGGTCACCACAAAAACCGCTCCCCCTGGTGGCTGGCTGCAGTATAGGTCAAAAAATCCAGCTGCCCTGTCAGTTCAGATGGGCCGTGGTCTAACTTTGAAAAATTAAAACACCTCGTAGAAATGTTTCTCACGTCCGATTGTTGCGGTGATTTGAAGATAACATTTGGCTACCTCGTATTCAAGTCCTTTTTTTTCCTGAAAGTTTTGTTTTCATGAGTTATAAGAGGATAAGAAGAGGCTTTACTAAACACTGATTGACAGCTGCCATTCTTGTGTATTTTTTCGGGGATTGTAAAATATGTCGGGAGGTAGAGTCAAGAAGTGATTAGACTCTTGAAAGAAAAACATAGTTATTACTTTTGTTACTAGGCTCCACTCACATTCTCCCAGAATCCCTCACAGTCTCTACTGCGCAGACTCTGGCTGCACAACTACTGCCAATGGCTGCGCCTATGACGGGAGAATTTTGGCTTCAAAACTTTACAATGGTAAATGGTGGGGCCACGCTGTCCACTCTATATGCAGTCTATGGTAGAAACGCAATGATAGAGGCGGTTGCTGGGCTAGTGAGTATCCAAGGAGGAGGAGCCCAGTTCGAATGTTGTGTTTACTGACAATTATTGAAAATTCCTGCAGAACCTACCTTTAAACAGGTTGAGGTTTTGTTTATTTTATTTTGATATTAAGTATTTTTAGAGACCAGTGTTCCAGTGTTTGTCTCAAGTTATAATTCAACTGAGCAACTTCCACCTTTGTTGGAGTTGACCAGGAGGCCCTGCACTTTAATTCCAGGCATAAGCAGGGAAATCTTGTAGCTGTTCAATTATAGTTTGCCAATAGACACATTTCACCATAAAAAGCTTCCTCATTAACACATAAACATTGATTCGCCTCTTTTAAACGTTTCTGTGAGAAATATTTTTTTTGTTCATGTTTTGTGGATTCCAGTTGTATTGCTATACTTCTTCTTCTGTCGTATGTCCTTAGACCTCCAGCTCCGTTGCAGCGGGCCAGTCCAGCGTGTCACTGTCCAAGTCTTTTAAGCCACGGTCTCCATTTGGTGGCCGATATATGGGGCAGCTGGAAGTCACGTGCTCCACAGTCTGTGGTGTAGCCCCGCATTTGCAGTGGGAATTCTCTGTGAGACCCCACTTCTGCATTGCAGCACCAAAGCGTCCCACACCGGTCCTCAAGCGGTTGAGGGTTGTCCACTCCTTACGGGGAAGATGCTGGCCAGGAACATCTGTTGGGTCCTCAATGAACAGGTGAAGTCGTGATGGTGTTGCTGCCTTCCACTGGTCCCTCCATTTTGCCTTCACCCAGGAAGCCTTGGAGGTGTCTGCCGGTGTTATACGGAGCAGTTCCTTGGCGTGTGAGGCAAAGGGGCGCCTGGACTTGAGGCGTGTCCGCTGTGGTGTCTCCGTGACAACCTTGTGGAGGAGGTGGGACTCACAGTGCTGAGCCTTCCGAGCGAGGGCAAGTGTGGCTGCTTCTCGTCTGACCTCTGCTGGAGCGATTCCAGCGAGGACAGGCAGTTGGTTAATTGGAGTGGCTCGTAGGCATCCGGAGACAGTCCGTAGGGCAGTGTTGAGGGCTGCATCCAGCTTCTTAACATGAGGGCTGCGGCTCCAGACTGGGGCGCAGTACTCAGCGGAGGGAAACACCAAGGCCTCAGTGGAAATGCGTAGTGTCTTGGTGGTGGCTCCCCATGTGGTACCGGCTAGGCGCCGATCAGAGCAGCACGAGCGGTGGTCTTGCCTTTGACACTGTCGATATGTTGCTTGAAAGACAGGGTCTGGTCCAGCTTCACTCTGAGGTATGTCGGGGAGGACTGGGACTGTAGCCGGGAATTGTCAACCATGATGTTGATATTGCGGTTGGCTTCCTTGTTGTACAAGTGGAACATTGTTGACACAGTCTTTTCAACACTGAGCTTGAGGCGCCAGTCCTTCAAGTATGAAGACAGGGTGTTCATATCCTCAGAGAGGCCCTCCTCTACTGCTTCCCAAGATGGTTTCCTGAGCAAGATGGCCAGGTCATCTGCATATCAGTACTTCCGTGATGTTGTTTCGGGTAGGTCGTGGATGTAGATGTTGAACAGAAGTGGTGCCAGTACTGAACCCTGCGGGACACCATTCCTGGGCTTTCTCACCCTACTGCTTTGGCCATTGCTGGTGTGGAGCCGAAAGCTGCGGTTGCTCAGCATGTTCATGATGAAGCTCACCATGTGCTTATCTAGGATGGTCTCCAGAAGCTTCATGTGGAGCCCACGCAGCCAGACAGTGTCGTAGGCAGCTGTGAGGTCCAGGAAGACAGCACCGGCCTTCTCTCCTGCCTGGAAGCTTTCCTCTATGTCGTGGCACAGAAGGGTCACCTGGTCTGTTGTTGACCTACTGCTTCGGAAGCCAGCTTGTTCTTTGGGCAGCTGGAGGTCGATGACTGGGGTGAGGCGTGCCAGGATCAGGCGTTCCAGGAGTTTAAAGAGTACGCACAGGAGGGAGATGGGCCGGTATCCCTTAGGGTCATCACTTGGCTTGTTAGGCTTTGGCAGGGCGATCACCTTGGCACGGCGCCAGATCTTTGGCAGCTGTGAGTACTGGAGGCATACAGAGAGGAAGGAACGGAGCCAGTCAGTTGCCTTCTTGCCTTGGTGTTTTAAGTACTCCGGGTGGACGCCGTCTAAGCCTGGTGCCTTGCCAGTCTTTAGGCTTTGCATGGCCAGATCCATCTCTTGCGCCATGAAGTTGATCGACAGGTTGTTGTTACATCCTGGGGCCCTGAGCAGCTCGTGGACTCTTGCTGATGTTTTTCTAGTGAAGTCCTTGTCTGCATTGGGGAAGCGGCCATTACTCAACAGGAGCGATGCGATGGAATTTGCAGTGATGGGGCATTGTGCCGGGGTTGTTGACCTTCCTGTCAGTTTGTTCAGAGTATTGCTATAGAGCAACCTGGAAAGGAGACACGTATGTTAGTGGGTCCTCCCTGCTGAAATGAAATACACCAGTGTTGAGATCCACTGTTATGTAGGTGCCCTTTAATTTAAACCACCAGGGTAAGCTCATCTTGGCTGAAAACTTTTCCTGACAATCATCTTTGAAGCAAAAAAACATCTCGATTTCTGCTGCGATATATAATGCTGGTGATGTGTTTCCGTTAGCACTGAGCTTTTCATCTCCCACGCGTTATTACCTCAGAAAATATAAAACATAAACAATGCACCAAATGTCTGAATTCAACACTTTTTTGTCAACACGTGTCAATCAATCACGGTGTCCTTGTCAGAGCTGTTGCTTACCATGACTCACAAGCAGGAGTCATAAAAGCTATGAAGTGAGCTGTTTTTTTTCTGACAGAACCTGTCAGTATGCAAAGTTTGGTTGGCTGTCATGCTGAAGAGAAAGCCTGTCTTATCTAAAGAGCCCCACACGGTTTCCATTCCCCTTTTCAGGATACCGGGTTGAGGGAAATGTAGCATCCATGAATTCTCAAGCTATTCTTGGTTGGTGTGATAAGCACTCCCTGATGAGATCAATGAAAACACCCGATGTGCTTTCACGTGTGTGTTCACAAATGTTCAGAAAACCCAGGGGTTTCCCTCTGGGGGGTTGAAATAAAGCTTTGCTAGGAAAGCTACTCAAGTCCTCCACACTTCTTATTATCCAGCTTCATAACATATCATCTTGTAGTTGAATATACTTGATTTTGATTGGTTAGGGACCCATAACAATGTGTATTAGCCCTGGGAAGCAAAGTGGATTCTGGACACATCAAATCAAACCATGCAAAAGAGTTAAACTGTTTTAGATTTCTCCTGTAGCAATGGTTAAAATATTCCGGAACATTTTGATGATTATTTTAATTTATGGGAAAACACTTAATTTGTGGTTCCTAGTTTGGCACCTGTCACCAGCGGAGAAAAGGAGACCAGAGTTAAAAGGGGCTGTGAGGAGTTTCTAAATGATCTCAAAAAAAGTCCTTTCTAGATACATGACTGATTGTAATCCACACTTTAAAATTTGATTACCAGCGACAATAAAGGTTATTCCTAAATGCTATTTCTCAGTTTCCTGATTGGGTTGGCCAAGACTGGACTGATTTACGGTACGTTGAAGTCTGTAAGACAGCTAAGAGAGATCTGTGTTTTAATCTGCTGAAAACGTTTTCTTTGATTAATTTTGTAGGAAAGGTGGACACTGTCAGACAGAAAAAGGACAGAAGAGCTGAATAAAGCTAAAGTGGAGAGGGATAGAGCATGAGCTAATGGCTGAAACAGAAGCTTAACTGTGATAATGTTCATTCCAGCCCACATGCAGCAGTTGTACTGCAGTGGTCTGTTCAAACTTGAGAGTCTATCAATAAAATGAAGAGTGAGGTTACGTTAGCTCTGCTTAGTAGATGACTGGCAGGACATAACCAGGATACATTTGAATAACACATTATGGACATGTCTCAGAGCACTGGGCTGCCAGCAGCTCTACATATAGCAGGGTACTAAACAACTGGATAAACTTACATTTTCTTGTTGTCATGCTTAAAACATCCTGGCTGATTGAAACATGAAAAGTGTCAAATTTAAACAGATCCTCCTCACAGTCTCTTCAAAAAGTGTTACAATCAACTAAGGATGCTAAAACACTGAAGGAGCTGAGTCGAAGAGAAGCCACCAAAAATCAACCAAAGTCATTTTTATATCAAAACTAGACATCACTGTAAGGTTGTTGGCTGGGTATCAAGTGGGATAAGGCAACATGAACTGGTAGTACTGCCAAATTGACTCTTTGTGGGTAGATGAGTCTGGTGCCACCTTGTCAGGACTCCATACAGTTTGACCATCAGCTAACTAAACATCATCCTTGACTTATTTACACCAGTGAACAACTCACTTAAACACTTGAAAATGTTTTTTAAGTTTTTTTTTTTTTTTTTTTTTTTTTTTTTTTGAGGGGGCTTACTTACTTTGATGTTTTTTGAGCTTCAAAACATGACAAAGAATGAAAGTAGTAAACCTCAGGACTGCGGTAAATTGTTCTGGACTGTTTGTTTTTGCTGTAGAGACACTAGGAGACTTTTTTTTTAAATTTGTTGGATCACCCAACAGAGCTAAAAAGAACAGCCAAAAATTTTTCAGTAGGAACTTCTCTAATTTTATCAGTTCCCCGTTCATGAAAATATGGGCTTGTTCAATGAACACGCTCATTTTCACTCGTTCAACTCGTTGCAACACTGCCTGCTGAAAATAATGAGGTTAATGCTTAAAGATCTCTTGACTGGTTCATGGTGGGGTGGGCCTGAAACATTAAGGTCTGCTTTGCCCTTGGCAGTCCTTCACAGGCCGGGCCAATCAGAAAGAAGCCTTAAAGAGACGAAAACTTTAAATGAAGCGTTCCAGACAGACGCTGAAATAAGGGTTTTCTAAAACACCAGTGCACGAGAGATGTGGACCTTTTTTCTTAACTTAAATCATGAAAAGCTACTGCAGAGGTACAGTAAATAGCAAAAACAAAACTAACAAACAAAACAAAACAAAACAAAACAAAACAAAACAAAAAAACAGAACAAAATACAGTACATTGTTTTTGAAATCTGCGCCCCATGTACAGTTAAGTTCAGTCTCCTTTGCTGCAACTATTTCCCTGCTCTCTTCTTCCCACACTTCTTGACACTCTTCAGCTGTCCTGTCTGTCAAAAAAAAGAAAAAAAAAAGAAAAAATGGAGACACTGCTACTGATAAGTCCATCAAACATGTTTTTATTCCAGCTTTAAGTGGATTCCCTCCCAGTTTACAGAAATAAAATGTTGTTTGGATGCTGAGCACTGAGGAAAATCCTCTGACTTTTGTGCTAAAGCTGATTGTCTGAGAAGAGCCAGGGTGTAGAATGTGATGAATATTGCAGGTCAACCTTTCTCCAGTATGTGTGTGTGTTGTGTGTGTGGGTTGTTTGTCCAGACTATTGGAGAGCAGATGAGTGGAGAGAGGGGGAAGATGTAGTTGTAAATATTTAATGCTGTTCATGCGCTATCATTGGCCTGCATTCCACAGGAGGCAGAGATGAACACCTGAGTTTAGGGACCAGACAGTGTTAGACAGCATCAACAAACAGACAGAGAGGGAGAGAAAGAAAAGTACAGTGGGGGATAAATCTGGGAAATTACTCCCCCTCTCCCTGGATTTATTTGTTTGTGGGGCAGAGGCATAATAGCTCAATAAAGTGTGCAATAAAATGCTGGAAAGAGCAGTAAGTTGAGTAAAGCTGTGGGGGAGTCTCTGCATCTTACTAGCGGCAGTATCCAACAGAGAGATTTGAGTTGAGCAATACCAGATGACTGACGTGACATTATTGAATAAATATAATAAATGTTATTACCACTTTTCATATTTCCAGTTCAAGGTGCAATGTATACGCCTCTTCAACGTTTTGCCTTCCATATGGTGCGCCCATCACTGTGCCAGCAGTGAAGGAAGTAACAGAGGCGTTACTGGACGCGACTGGATCACTGTGACCAAGCAGAATGGGCCGGGCTGAACAGCAAGTTGTGTGTTTAATGCTCTCTTGCTTCTGGAGCACATTAATTCAATGAGAAGTTATCACTGGGAAACCAAAGTGAATCCCTTTGTCAGGTTTGAAAGCTGCTTGTGCGTCCACATGATCTCTCTGTCCCCTGGGATACTGCAACTAACACCAGTGACTACAAGTTTTGCATCTAAAGTTTCATGCAGAGTGCAAAGGATGATGAACATGCATGGGATGATGGTATCTGTAGCAACCATGTTCTCTCGCTCTATTCATCTGCAACCAGAGGGCCTAATAGCTTGAAGCAACACAGATCTGTGTTAATGTTAAGTCACCTCTGTTCTACCTGTACAGCAACACTAAAACTGACAATACAGTTACATGCTAACCAGTCACTGGTCATTTATCTAAATACATCGAGCCAGAGCCTTTATGTTCAGTTTATTTTAGTATAGTTTAGCATAGTCTCCCACTCCTTTACTCTTTTGGATGGTTCAATCAGACTTCTAACTTGTTCAAAATGAGCAGCTGTTTTAGCAGCCAAAATTCACAATGTACTGTTCTCCAGGATATATTAATACATGGTGGACAAGCAGTTCTTAAACTGACAAAAATTTGCTTAATATTTTTATTAAATTTTTATTTTTATTTTTTTTTAAAGCAAGGCTTCAAGATTTATATCAGTTGTCCAATATTCGTTCCAGGGGTGGCAGCAATGTCTCAGAGAACAAGTGAAACTGAAATATATAACCTTTTGAAGTCAACTCTTGAGCTTATGTAACTAAACAGATCACAATTAAGTATATTTATTTTGTCAGTTTTCTAATAAATGTTAAAATCCAGTTGTTTTCTCGAGCTCTTGACCTATTCCTTTCTTGGAAAAAAAAATAAAAACAAACTTGTTACCTTAAGATAATGGAATAATTTATCTTGAGATCTAAAAAAAATATTTGGCTGGTCGATCGCTATCATGGGCCAACAAATAGGGTGCCAGGCTGTCTTTCTACCACTGCCAGAATGGTTAAGGTTAGTAAAGCCTATTTGTGCATTTCTCTGTTCTATTGCTTCCCTTACCTCAAACAAGCAGGCAGCTTGGCACTCCACGATGTAGCTAATGATAGCATTCAACCCACTGGTTTAATTTTTAGATCCAGAAAAAGGATCTTGTTCTCTCAGGAAAACAAGCTTTGTTTTCTCAAGATAACAAGAAAAAAAAAATCTGAAATCTCAAAAAGAAATAAACAACTGAAATGAACTCATTATGTCATGAAAACAGGAAATACATCGTGTATAATCATGGCCTTTTAGGGCTTCCATATGTAGCAGCATTAGTAGCTGTCTGTTGTGGTTAACTTTTTGACACCCTTTTTGCTCTGTGTTTGGTCTCCACCACCTCTTAAATGAAATGTTTTTCTGTTGCTGCAGTTTACTGATAATATTGATTTTGGCACAATGTTGAAGCAGAGACCTGAAAGACGCGACAATCAGTCAGCATGATTTTTTTTTTTTCCTGGGACACAGAGCCAGAAAACAACACCTCTGAATATGATCCATTTCACTCAGTACATTCTGTATGAGAGACATACTGACTCAGCCCAGACCTCATTAAAACTGTGTCTCTTTCCTTTAAATGTGTGCTGCTGGTCGGCGCTGGTAAGATTTGATGTCTGAACAGCTGATTTTGGAATCACTCTCCTCATTTTTTCCCCTCTGGAGGAGCACTGGCTGTGTCATCCTCGATCTCTCCAGACCT
Source organism: Halichoeres trimaculatus (assembly GCF_033239565.1). Classification (NCBI taxonomy): domain Eukaryota; kingdom Metazoa; phylum Chordata; class Actinopteri; order Labriformes; family Labridae; genus Halichoeres; species Halichoeres trimaculatus. Next base: position 18,664,020 of record NW_027437183.1, read on the forward strand.
CTGCTGCATCGATACAGACCCTGCGTAGCCCCCCTCCCTCCCTCCTTTCCTCCCCTGGCTGCAGCAGTGAGTGGTTTGGAAAAAGTTGTTTCTACACTTGGGTTCAATAGCTTTATTATCGCTCCTCGTCCTTCTCCTCCTCTCCTGTCTTGCCCTTTCCCTCCATACGCCCTGCTCTGTGTTTTTCAGTAAATTGATATTGCTGATGTGATGTGAATGTCATGAATTTTTCCTCTTCGCCTTTGGGGTTTCCTTGCCTGACCTAGCAGTTTGTGTTTTTTTTCTGTGTCCTATATCAAGCAGTCAGCCTTGGCTGTCCACCATCCAGTATGCTCGCCCTTGCTTGTCCATCTGTCTCTGTCTCTCTGAATCTGCTAATCCGGCCTCCTTTTTACGGTTTCATCAGTTTTGAACAGGCTGTTATTAATCTACTTCAACAGCAGCCAGCTATGAAAATAGATGCCTTTAAACCCCATTTGACTGGCTAATCACACAAATGAAACAACTAAAATAGCTCATAATCACATCTGCTGTTTTGAATTTTTGTCACAGACAGTATAACACGTAGCTGGAAGAAATAGATTTGAAACTATACGACTAAATAAAAGAGTTTTGACATTTTATGATCAATTGGTTTTATAAAGGAGGTTTTCTAATATTTTTGAAGTGCCTGGATCCATTATTTTCAAGGACTCTTGTGTCTAGAGAGCAGCCGGTAACTCCTCATAAAGCCTGGCTGGCTCCTTCTCCTTTCTTCCCTCACTCATTCTCCCGCTCTTCTCTCTGCTCCCTCTTTTCATTTTGCCATAAGTTCAATCACTTTATTGGCATTTCTGCCAAGGCACTGCACAAAATGGAGCTTCAAACACCACCAATCAACAGTCCTCTCTTTCTTTCCTCCCTCCTTCTATCTTTCCCATCCCAGACAATGGCTGGCGTGAACAGGCAATGTACAGCTGTCATCTCACCCCCTCTCGGTCCCTCGACTCCACCTCCACGAACATCTGTTGTGTCCAGTCAGGCTTCGGGCAGAGTGGCGAGGGGGTGGACATCGAGGTCAAAACAATCTCTATGCAGATTGTAATGACTTCCTGTGTCTTTCCTTTCCCTGGCCTGTCTTTTTCTCCTTCTCGGTCTTTGTGCAGCTCCCCAGGGGCTGCTGGGAAGCTCTGAAAGGCTCTCTGTTACCAATAAGCTGCTGTCCAGTCTGATTCCCACCATCATTACCACAGAGCCTGAGAGTTCTGCACACAAATGCTGGCTTTCACAATACACATTTATACATCATGGTCTTAAATTTAGGTGTGTGGATAATGTGCACTTCCTGTTTATAGACCCCTCACTGCTACTAGCAGAGAAACAAGGCTACAGCTGCCAGCATGAGGTATAACTCTGAGGTGCACACGGTCTCAGTTACAGCCTGATGGTCAAGACAAGCAATTAAAGGCACTTTAAAGATGGATCAATTGGTACCAAACAGATTGAGTTTCCAGCTCCTTAAAAAAACCTCCCAGGGCTGGCTCAGGATGTTTGCAGTTTCAATGTGAAACTGAGACTTTAAGAGATCCCAGTGGAAATTTCCAAATGCATGACTCAGAAGCGACACATCCTGGCTTTCCAAAGTTTATAATCATAGTTTGCCCTCCTCTGTGCCAAGGGAACTGTTATGTTTTACCTGAAAATCTTTGGTAACACAATCAAAACGTTAAGCTGTACCACAGACAGTTTTGCATGTTAGCTTAACTATTGTCTTTAACTTTGCACAGATACAGAAGCTACTGTATCAACATGCTTATAAGATTTCAAATTCTCAACTTAAGTTTAAGTACAACTGATAGTTTAGGTGTTGAACTGATCAGGGCTTTTCCTCCCCATAAGTATAGTTAAAGCAGTCTTTAGGGCTGGAGATAGGATAATTGAAGATGAGCCACAGAGCTGAGTATGTTGGTTGTGCCCATAAAATTTCGGCCAAATCATTGCTGCCAATGCCAAACAGTTTATTCTGCCACTGTTTCTTATTTTGTGTATCATGCTCGCATTACATGTTGCAGACACCAGGGCAAATGGGCCTGATGGTGAAGAGCATAGACTGTAAAACCAAATGGACGTCATCTTGCTCAGCTCGAAGCGAGGTCGCCACAAAAAACTGCTCCCCCTGGTGACTGGCTGCAGTATATGTCAAAAAAATCAGTCACTCTAGTCATTCCAGATGGGCTGTGGTCAAACTTTAAAAAATTAATACACCTTGCAGAAATGTTTCTCTTGTCTGATTGTTGTGGTGATTTGAAGATATAATTTGGCTGTCTTGTATTCAAGTCCTCTTTTTCTGAAAAGTTTGGTTTTCATTAGTTATACGAGGTTAAAAACAGGGTTTTAATAATAATAATAATAATACATTTTATTTCAGGGCGCCTTTCATAGCACTCAAGGTCACCTTACATAGGGTATCAGTAAAAGTGCATTTAAAGAAGAGTAAAAAACAAGTTTAAAAAGAGACATAAAAAACAAAGACAGTGTAGATTATCAGCGGGAGTATGCAAGCTTAAACAGGTGAGTTTTGAGTCTTGTTTTGAAGAGTGGAAAGGAGTCAGTATTGCGGAGGTCAGGGGGTAGTGAGTTCCATAGCTGGGGAGGCGAGCGGCTGAATGCTCGGCCCCCCATGGTGCTGAGGCGCGCAGAGGGGACAGAGAGGTGGATGGAAGAAGAGGAACGAAGGGTACGGGCAGGAACATGAATGTCAATGAGGTCGGAGAGGTACAGGGGGGCGAGGTTGTGGATGGCTTTGAATGTGTGAAGTAAGATTTTGTACTGGATGCGATGCGTGACGGGGAGCCAGTGGAGCTGCTGCAGGATGGGAGTGATGTGATGGGTGGATGGAGTCCGAGAAATGATGCGAGCTGCCGAGTTCTGGACCAGTTGAAGCTTATGGAGGGTTTTATGGGGGAGACCAAACAGGAGGGAGTTGCAGTAGTCAAGTCTGGAGGTGACAAGACTGTGGACCAAGATTGAGGCACTGTGTGGGGTGAGGGAGGGGCGGAGACGGTTGATGTTTCTGAGGTGGAAATAAGCAGACCGGGTGATGTTATTAATATGAGATGTGAAGGAGAGGGTGCAGTCAAGGATGACACCCAGACTCTTAACTTGGGGTGAGGGGGAGATGGAAGAGTGGTCAAATGGTATTGTGAAGCTGTTAGATTTCTTGAGAGTGGAGCTAGTGCCAATAAGTAACATTTCTGTTTTATCACTGTTCAGTTTGAGGAAGTTGACAGTGAACCAGGACTTTATTTCAAGGAGACAGTTGGTGAGGGAGGATGGTGGGAGGAGGGAATCAGGTTTAGTGGAGATGTAGAGCTGGGTGTCATCCGCATAGCAATGAAACTGTATATTGTGTTTGCGGAGGATGTGGCCAAGGGGAAGAATGTAAATGATGAAGAGCAGGGGCCCCAGGACAGAGCCCTGGGGCACACCTGTGGTGACTGGGAGAGGGTGGGAAGTGAATGATTTAAGCTGAATGAACTGAGTGCGGCCAGAGAGATAGGATTTAAACCAGGAGAGGGGTGTGTGTGTGATGCCAATGGAATGCAGTCTGTCTAGAAGGATGGTGTCAAAGGCCGCACTCAGATCAAGCAGGATGAGAATGGTCAACTGGCCAGAATCAGCAGCTAGCATCAGATCATTGGAAATTTTCAGAAGGGCAGTTTCAGTGGAGTGAAGGGGGCGGAAACCGGATTGAAATTGCTCGTAAAGATTGTTGATAGACAGGTGAGAGTGAAGTTGAGAGGCCACTGTTTTTTCCAGAATTTTGGACAGGAAAGGGAGATTGGAGATGGGGCGGAGATTGTTGATGTTATTGGGGTCTGCACCAGGTTTTTTCAGTACAGGAGTGACAGCAGCTGTTTTAAGAGGTAGGGGAACAGTTCCAGAGGTGAGGGAAGAGTGGGTGATGGATGTAATGAGAGGGGCCAGAGAGGGAGCAGCAGCTTTGACAAGGACAGTAGGAAGGGGGTCAAGTTGGCAGGTGGAATTTTTTGATTTTTTTATGAGTTGAGCAATTTCAGTCACAGAGGGAAGAGAGAATGCTGAGAGACGCTGAGAAGGAGGATCAATGGGAGGAAAGGAGGGTGGATTTGCTGGTATGGATGGGATAAGTTGCTGATGGATGTTGGTGATTTTGTCTGAGAAGAAGGAGACAAGGTTATTGCAGGAAACAGTAGAATACATGTGTGGAGGGAGGGAGTCAGGGGGCTGAGTGATATTTTTGAGTATGGAAAATAGAGTCTTGGAGTCTCCTTCATGATGGTTGATTAGACTGGAGTAGTAGGTGGATTTTGCTACTGAGATAGAGTTTTTATAGTGGGAGAGGTGATTGTGATACATGTCCTTGTGAATAGTGAGACCAGTCTTCTTGAAGAGGCGTTCCAATTGGCGTCCATGGGCTTTCAGTTGTCGGAGGGAGGGGGTAAACCATGGCGAGGAATGGGTGAAGGTGACAGATCTGGTTTTGAGGGGGGCCAGGCTATCCAGGAGATTTTGGAGAGAATAGTTGTAATGAGAGACCAGATTGTCCGGGGTGGAAACACCATCAGCACTGGGGACACAGTCAATACACGCAGTAAGCATGTCAATGCTGATGTTTTTAATATTCCGGAAGGAGATGGTGCGGGGGGGAGTTGTCCTGGAGAGTTTGAGGGAAACACTGAAGGAAAGAAGCATGTGATCTGAGTAGGGGAGAGCATCAGCCTTGCAATCGGAAGGTGTGAGTCCAGAGCAGCATATTAAATCCAGAGTGTGTCCTTTGGAGTGCGTAGGGAAAGTTGCATATTGTTGGAAACCAAAACTGTCCAGGCAGGATGTGAAGTCACGAGTAAGGGAATTGTTACTGTTATCCATGTGAATGTTGAAGTCTCCAAGCAGAATTACATTGGAGGAGAGTGTGGTGAGATGAGTGAGAAATGCAGAAAATTCAGTTAAAAAGTCCTTGTTGGGTTTAGGGGGTCGGTAAACTGTGGCAATGATAGTGGGGATAGGACCAATAAGCTGTGAGACAACAGATTCAAATGAGTGAGAAACTGGAGGGGAGACTGGCGAGAGTTTCCAAGTCTCGCGATAGATCATCGCGAGACCTCCTCCCCGGCCAGAGTCACGTGGTTGACAGAGATAAACAAAGCCGGGAGGAATGGAGTCATTGAGGGATGTAAAGTCATTTGGCTGCTGCCATGTTTCAGACAAGCAAAAGAAGTCAAACTTACGGTCGGCAAGGAGATCCTGGACAAGATGTCCTTTACCCGTGAGCGAGCGGATGTTAAGTAAACCGAAGCTGACGCTGGCGTTGCCATGGTTATCAGGAGTGCTAGCCGTCACGTCACGTTTAACGATGATTGACAGCTGCCGTTCTTGTGTATTTTTTTGGGTATATTAAAATATGTCGGGAGGTAGAGGTTAGAAGTGATTAAACTCTCAAAAGTAAAAAACAATTATTTTCATCACCTGGCTCCACTCAGATTCTCCCAGAATCCCTCAGAGTCCGTACTGCTCAAACTCTGGCTACACAACTGCTACCCATGGCTGACGGGGGTGTTTTGGCTTCAAAACCGCACAATGGTAAATGGTGGCGCCATGCTGTCCACTCTATACAGTCTACGGTGAAGGGCAGCTGTATGAGACCAGAGAAAGACTGCTTGCAGTTTGTTCTGGGCAGAGAGGCCATATCAACCACAAATCTGCAGATGACAGCCTATGGTCTCTCTCTGCTGACAGGATGGGGACACAGTCTTAGGTCTTTTTGGCATGCCCACTTTACAGCCTGTCTCTGGCATCTCCTATTGTCTGGCTTCCACTTTGGAGATAGAAATGGGCTCCTTCTGAGTAATTCCACAATTTGGTTTGCGGGACAGCAGCTTCTATCCAGGTCAGTCAAATGTGGCTTGCTCATTCTCGCAACAGTCACCTGCTGAAAAACTGTTGCAGGGCCCATGCTCACAGGTGCTGCTGATCAGCTGTCAATCAGATAGTGGGGGGCTGCTCATGGCATGGGTGGCCCTCACGTATGGGGGGCATCATTAATGCCATTAAACACAGAAAACTCAGGCTTTAGAAAACATTGACTCCAGACCAGACAAGTTTCGTTGTTGTTTGGCTACAGAAAACAACACAAACCCATATTTAGATTACATTACAATAGCCCAGCTCTGCAGCAGAGTGTCAAACTGGCCTGCCTGCAGTCCAGAGTTGACGGTTGTTAGAGACTGTACTGTTGAACAATTAAAGTGCTTTTAAAAACAAATAGGTTAACGTTTTACTTTCATAACTCCACCTACTGGGCCACAGTCAGCTGTTAGAAAATGTGACAGTGTTGTTAAAAAACAGACTAGGCAGCACACTGGTAAACATGTCCCTGTCCAAACTGTTTTGAAACAATCTGCAGATTCTAAACAAGGAGATATATTTTATGCAACACTTTCAATTTCAACATTTCATATGCTAACTTTGTTCCAGATTCAACCAAATAAAGGGTTCAAATGAATTTCAAAACATCCAGTTTGTTTTAACAGCACAGACTTATTTTGAAATTTTGGTTTTACTGTTAGCATAAACGTGTGTGAACTCAAATAGCTTTAAGCACAACAGGAAACTAGAACAAACGGTGCAAACTTCCCTAACACACACACACTCACACTCACACACCTACACCTACACACACACACACACACACACACACACACACACACACACACACACACACACACACACACACACACACACACACACACACACACACACACACACACACACACACAGCGATTACTTGTCCTGCCTGCTCTGCTGCTCTGACTCTGACATTTAGTCAGGCCATTTCACCTCTGTTACAACTCTGACGCCCCCACAGGGAAGGAATGACTTTGACCCGTCATTTAGCTTCTATGATATTTACACTGACTGCGATCAACCCTCTTAGACCATGTAAGAGTGGGTTTGGAGAGTGGGTTACTGCTGATGGCTACAGGTCAAAGTTTCTTATGAGCAGTCAGTTATTTTTTGTGTAACAATCACACTAGGTTGTCTCAGCTATCTCTTTCATTCCCCTCAGTGTGTGACTTGAGGAACATTATATTGGTCTGCTGGTCGCTCCATTATTCTGTTTCACACTGAGATATCGTGGCACCTGTGCTGGAGTTCTTTGTTTTGTTAGTTTTTATAGATATTCAATATCTTAAGAGGTTGAATGTATTGTTGATTCTTCTAATAAGAAAAAAGTGCAATCCTTTTTCTCAAATGATAAAACAATTTGTGAGCTTCTGTCCTCTAAAAACATTATAAATAAATACTCCCTTATAAGTCGTTCTATTTTGCATGATTGGGTTATATTAAAGGAAGCAAATCCATCCAAATATCCAATACAACTTTTCATTAAATTCAGTCTTTCAACATTTGCATACACACACACGATAACACCAAGTCTGCTCATTCGAATGTTTCGTGAATGAGGCCCAGCAAACACACAAACTGCATATTCTACAAATCCAAGATCAACACCTTCCCAATCTGCTCTCATGGCATCCCCTCAGACACCGAGCGTGTGTTTTAGCTCAAACTGCCATCTAATTAAGGAGAAATGAGTGCGCCACAGGGTTCTGGCTCCACTTTGAACATTATCATCTCTCTTGCAGATACCCTCGGTCGCCTGTTCTCCTTTAAGAGCCTCGTCTTTGGTTGTAGCGAGGCATGATCCCTCATTTGTCTGTCTGGTTAATCAGACAGGCCATTCACACAGAGATGGCAGCAATCCACCAAAGACACCCGCGAAGGGCGGCCCGCTCATTACCAAGACACTTTCTTAATCAATCCCTCCTCCCATCCCTTTTAATTTACAGTTTTTCACCCTTTCTTGCTCTCTTTATTGGGGTTCTTTCTCCTTATTTTCACTTTTTTTTCCTTGGCTCAATTTCTCTATCTGGCTGGAAAACTCAGAAGACCTGCCAGTTCTTGAAGCTATTCGGCTGCATCCTCTGTGTCTGCCTCAGAGTCCCAGCTTGGTGGGGTTGAAGCGGAGGACAGCGTGTTACATTTGAGTTAACAGGCAGCGCTGGCGGGATGCTTCGCCACGGGCCCTCTCAGCTGAGCGGCCACGATTGCTTAAGCAGATCTCAGACAATGAATGACTGGTGACAACATGGAAATGAAACCGCTGTGGGTACTGGTTAGCCAGCTGTGAGGGCATGCTTTAAGCAGAGCTTCTGACTTATCCTGAGGCTGCAGCAAGCTCCTATTAGCATGTCATGAAATAAACTGCTGCTGCTGCTGATGGTGGGTAGAGGATGATAACATGCAAAGCCTGGTGAAGCCAATGTGACTTTAGGATGTTGTGCAGAGGTTTAAAAGGTCAGAGGTCAAACTGACATATGTATACAAGCAGCACAAGAGTGAGTGTGTGTGTTTCTTTGTGTGTCTGGCTTTATGGTCCTGCCACAGGGCTGCCTCGTGTCACATGAGGACTGCAGGCTGTCAAAGGAAAACAGATTGTCAGTTAGACTATACAGAGCACTAATGTGGACATGCAGGCTTATAATCATGTTGGGCTGACAGCTTTTATCCTCTGGTTGTGTTTAACTTTTGAGGAAGATATATTGGGCCTAATTCACAAACAGTGCGTATGCACAAATTTGTGCCTATTTGTGCATACAAACATTTGATGCACAAATCTGTGATTCATCAACATTTTCTTGCTTTAATTTGTTCTTACTCTGCAAAACCTTCTCAGACCATGCATACCCACAAACAATGACGACCATTTATCTCAGAAAATGTAAAAGCATGACATATTTACACTACTTTTAGTCAAAGAAAAACGACTTTAATAGAATTTAAAGGGGCTTTGAGGAGTTTGACAGTGATCTTGAAAAGGTCTCCCTTCTAGATATATGTCTGACCGTAATCCACACTTTAAAATGGGATTATCAGCACCAATATTACTGGTAACAGGTTATTTAAAGTTGGTTTTAAGTTGGTCCAGGACTGAATTGATTTAAGTTTAGTAGTGAGAAGAGACAAAACATAGAGATCTGAGTTTTTTTCTTCTAAAACCATTTCTGTGATTAATTTTGTAGTGATGGTGGACACTGGAGTTTAACTGTCTGACAGAAAAAGGACAGAGGAGCATTAAACAGCTAAACAGGAGAGTGATACAGCCCAAGCTAAAGGCTAATTAGCCTTAGATTCACATTACGGACATGTCTCAGAGCACTGGATTCCCAGCTGCACTAAATATAGACAGCTACTAAACTACTTACAAACTGACAGTGTTTACTCATTGTCACATTAGCCTACAGATATGTCAGAGCACAGGGCTAACATATAGTCGGCTACTACAACGTTTGCTTGATGTCACGTTTCAAACCATGGTTCTAAGTAATTGTACTGTTGAGTCCCCCCGTGACTTGCCTCTCTTCATGACTGTTCATTTTCTGATCAAATGACGCACACACAGCTTCTCAATCACCCACATGCAACTGTTTAATATGTGTGGATTAAGTTTTGGATACCCATTGCAGTCTCCCTCACAGCATCCAGGAGCGCCCACTAATTACTGATCACCTCGTACGGACTCTCGGTGAGGGGATGGGGGAGTGGGCTGTGTGGCTGACGCTGGCGACGTAGATGTCGAGGTCTGTGGCACCTTCTCCTGAGAAACCGAGCAGATGTCCTTACACAGATGAATTGGGGAGTGGTAGTCCGCTGATTTCAGTTGCGAAGAGAGAGGTGAGAAGAAAATTTTTTGGTGCGCACGTGCCATAAATTCGTAGGTGATTTTGAGTTAACACTGGACTTGTGCTTAGAGCTAAAACATTTCTATGCATTTATTAGCAAATGAGGCACACAGATTATCGATTATCAGCAAAGTAGTTGTCCGCTGAGAGAGCAGTGAGAGTGTCTCTAGAATAATCCTCCAGCAAATTCAGTCCCATATTAAAAGATTGAAGGAAGAAGATGAAGGGGGGGGCTCCTCACAAGCTTTTAGTTCCATGAACAGCTCCATTTCACGTTGGCCACACACTGAACACCTTTCCGATTTTAACTAACTTAAAAACTGAGAGAGACCACAAGCACACAAAAGGACAGTTCTGATTGATTAATTTTAGAGTCAAAACCTCTGAACACACACAAACTACACACATTTCATCAAACCACACACATATCATTTGTGGTAACAGATCCCACCAAAACTTTTGTGATTAAATGTAGCTTCGAAAGACAAACAAACAAAGAGGGCCATTGTTAGCTAGGTGTCTGTGAAGCTAATGAGGAAAAGAATATGATGATTGTACACATGAGTCAGCTCAGAGACACATTTGTCTTTTCATTCACAGCCATATTTTTGAGCTTGGAAAAGTACACAACACCCACTCAGTGACGCTCTCCAGTCTGCTTCTCTTATTGGTAATTGCTGGCTAGAAAAACCTATCAAATGTGTTGGATATGTATGTTTTTTGTAATGAAATGCTAATTACTTACAACAAGCTGTAAATCAGGTTAATGGCTCCAGTAGCAAATCGGGCCCTTAATCTGGCCTAAATTCATTCGGAGTGTGTCCAGATTTAGTGTAGCAGCTCCATAATGATATTTCTGAATGAAAAGGAGCACTGCTGTGTGTCTCTGTGTGAGTATCAAGCAGAGATGTGTCGACACAAGCAGGTGGCAGATACCATAACATGATCACATGGAGCAAAGCAGACGCTACACAGTATTACAGTTTCATACAACACAAATATAATGTATGAAGCTGATTGGTCCATTTAAACTGACCACATGATAAAGACCAGGTGTGGAGGAAGTCTGGTTTGACACCAACTAAATATACCACTCTGCACCTGCACTGCCTTCACCAGCTAATAATTACAAACTGTAAAAAAAGATCCACACCTTTTAAGATATTTGATTAACTAGGGGTGTTTGTTGGTTAAATCAGCACTTTCTTTTCAACACAGGCCACACAGTTCCTCCTGTTTGCCTGGCAACATTAAGGTGATGGAGAGATCCTCTGGAAGTTATCCATCTTCGACTGTTTATGGAGTTCAGGATCAGTGCAGAAAGAGAAAGAAGGTGTTATTTTGGCAGGTGAATCTTTAAACTCTGGCTTAGCTTGCCACCTGCTAGCTCCATTATTAACACACACTGAGAGAGATCAGTCCTCCTGCCTAACTCTTGGCAATAAAAGTAAATGTTTCTGAAACAGAACTATAAAACTGATTCAATACAAAGGAAAAGGGAATAGAGAGAACATAAAGCATTTTGGAAATCACATACTAAATTTGTACGGAATTAAGTGTAAGGACTCGGCAGTATCAAACAAAGCAAAGCAGGCTGTAGATACTAACTCTCTCCACATACTATACTGTTCACTGTTTTTTCTTTCTCAGAATTACAATGCAGAGTAAACAGCAGCCGTGTGCACCATTTATTAGGCTGCATATTTAGATCATACACTCACTGCACTTACATTCAGAATAACTCCTGATAACACACCTTGTGGACTCTCAGACTGACAAAATAACACCCAAAGCAAAATAGAATTGAATAAAATAGAATTTAATTTATTAATCCCCAAAGGGAAATTCAGTCTCAGCAGCAATACAAGAAAGCATGAAATGCAACCAATTGAAGAATATATAGATAGAAAATTTAATAAGTGTTATCATGAAAAAACAAATAGCACAGCTAGCTCAACCATCCTATTGAACATAGATCTTACATTTCCATGACGATTGATGGAAGGACAGGTCTATGTCATCTCTCATCAGCTCACACTGCGATTCCAGCACATCATTTGCACCTCCTTCTCCTCAGCCTGCAGGGAACATTGGACCTAGCACTCGTTAGCATCAGCATATGTTACAGGCAGCTAACAGCTGAAATCTGTTCAGGCATGACATTACTGAAGTCAGAGACATGGAGATTTTAATATTCTTGTGTAAGGGTGTTCAACATCAACAGGGAGACTATATTGGAAGAGGGGCAAGCTTTGAGTCTCCACACTAACAGCTATATAGTGCACGTAGGTCACATGAACCGAGCTGTGCCTCTGATTGGGCAAACTTGCAATCTTAATATCTTCTAAACTGAAAAATTGAAAAAGATCACCTCCTGTACATTGTGTGTCAATAGTGAAACTAAAGATTCATACGGGAGACAGTTTTTGTACCAAGCTGTAAATATGTTTATTTCTGCTGTGAAAATGACTTTTTTGACCTCTGGTATGACAGGAGCCAGCCTCAAGTGGACACTTGAAGAACTGCAGATGCAGTGGTTGACTGCAGACTGGAGGTTGCTGCTTGAGCCCGACTCATGTCTCCTCTGGGCTTTTGAGAACCATATGATTTTATCTATCAATATTTTTGGCATTTAAAGGAGTTGTATAACTGGCTGCAGTTTTGTACTCACTTTGCATTTTCTTTTCCACATTTCCAATCAACATTTCAGTCACTCACTTTCAGTGGCGTGGCGTGGAGATTTTTTTTGAGGAAGCCAAGTGAGACAAAGCCTGTTATCTGTATTTTTTTTTTAGGGAGTGGGGTACATAAAAGGCTATGTTGCAGTTTATATCGCTATTTCATGTAACGGACCTGTTAGAGTGCCCAGAGAGCGCTCGTTTTACTTACTTTGAACACCGACACACACCCTTTAGCTCTCCCACCCTCACTCACTCATTCACACACGTACATTGTCCTCTTGACTTAGCTTAAACATCGTATTGATTAATTCAACCGCCCACTTAAACACACAACCGGCCGCTTCGTGCACACTGCTAATGTGCTAATCTCGCTGATTTCATTCAGTGGCTCGAGGATGACGATACTGTGATTTGATTGGTTTGAGGCCAAAGACGGGGTGGCTTCCCTTGGCACAGTCTTGGTCAATCACAGATGAGCAGTGTCATGACCACGGCCTCATCTGATTGGTTAATCATTCTTGTTTTTTTTTCACCAAGGGATGCCAACTCTGCTTGGCTTCCTTGCGGACAACAGCGTGCAGTATCGCGTTTTCACCACGCATTCGCCACGCATTCGCCACATAACATGTACGAGGGCGCTGTTTTACACATTGTAAAATGCTCAATAGGAATAAGGAAGAGATGACGGTGACAAAACACAGAAGAAGTATCGAAACTGTTAAAAAGGAATATTTTCATTAAATCACAGCTACAGTCTAAAAAAAGAGAGGAAGCATGGCTTCCCTTGGCCTCCGGGAGAAAACGCCACTGCTCACTTTTGGAAAAAACAAATGGGACTCTTGTGGTTGATATAACAGGTGTAAGGATGTGGCCCGAAACTAACTCTAACTTGTTGCTATACCTTGAATCATCATCACATTACTCTGTGAAAAAAATGACCCAAATTCTTGAAATCTATCGTCTTTATTGTCATATCTTTCTTCTTCAGTATGTCAGTGAGGAGACAATAGTATCAACCAACTCTAACAAAGCACCTCAAGGCCTCCTCACTGGTATCCTCGACAGTACAACACTCTTGGAGCAGTTTTTGCTTTTTGAAGCTAATGCAAAGGTTTCTGTTGCTGGAAAAAAAAGCACCTCTTTGAGGCCATCGGAAAACATATTGATATTAAAGAGTCCAATGTTTTGGCAACTTTAGAACCCAATGTGTTTAGACGCCTATCAGTCATGTGTGCTTATGCAGGTACACAAACAAAAAAAAACAAAAACAAAAACAAAACAGCAGCTATACCACTAAAAGCTTGCGCAAGTTTTGATTGTTTGCCAGCAGGCTGTTGTGTGATGTCTGACATGCGTCAGTATATGTGTGTGTACGTGCGTTCCTGTGTGTATTAGGCAGGCTGTCACAGTGGGCAGGCAGGTAACAGCAGCTGAGCTGAAAAGAGGACTTGCTGTTGTTTATGACACAGGAAAAAAGCACGGGTGTCATGTTGAGGGCGGATAAGCGGGCGTCTCTTTAATTGCTCTCAGAGAAAGTGTTTGCTCCTCTGGAACTTCTTGTCAAAAGCCTCTTTTAACCACCCCTGTGGCCAGCTGTGACTTTGTAACACAGGGAAAAGAAAGAAGAAGAGGAGAAGAGAAAAGAAAGCATCACAGAGAGAGGAGAGGGGAGGAGATGAATGAAATTATGAGAGAAAAGACTAAATCTGGGGGGTGGAGATAGTTGGGGGGGAGGTATGCGTCAGCTGTATCACCACTACGGGTCCCTACAAGCAGCTAAAGTGTAAAGGAGGGATTAGAGAGAGCAGGAAACTAGGTTGTAGGATGAGCACTGAATTAGAACAGGACCCCTGAGAAGGAGGAGGGAGACGAGGAAGGGGAGGAGGAGGATGAGGAGGAGAACGGGGGGAGACATGGAGCAGGACAGAAATAGTAGACAGGAAAAGACACCATTCAGCCAGGCGGAAGAGGAAGGACTAAAATAGAGAGGGGGGGGGGGGGGGGGGGGGTGAATGGAGGGGAGAGGGGGTGGGAGGACGGAGAGAGGTTGGCAACCACACAGACAAATGTAAAATGAGCTGTCGTCCTCAGACATGGGCTGACACATCTTACTATTGTGGTGAGTCCAGAGACCTGCTCATGCAGTGATGTCATGGGGACTAACTTCCTTCTGAACTTTTTGACTGCTTTCCTTTGGACTCCTTTCAATCATGCAGGTCCTCCAAAGTTGCAGAAGTGCTCTCTAAACCACTGAAGCAGCCATTGTGGGCCTCATTTCAAAGATCTATGGAACACTTCCTAGGTTTTCCATTTGACTAATCAGAAAATGCACAGATTCATCCTATAAGTAGGGAGGAATCACAAGCAGAGAGCAAGTATGTCACAAACCTGCGTATGTCTGCACATCTTGCTCTTAAACAATGTCCCATTAAACAAGGAAAAATCCTGCACCATTAACTTTATGCTGGTTTTGTAACAGTACATTTCTTTCTCTGCACTGAGCAAAAATGACCTCCAACACAGCCAGGGAAACATCAAGCCACAAGGTTGCTACGTAGTTACACAATTTGAATTTGACTTCACATCTTAGTCTTTCAGGGTAAAACAATCATTCAGCTCAGTTGTGAGCTCACTGCTTTTAAGAGGTGTGAGACAAAATGCTGCACGTTCCAGCTGGCTCAGGGCAGTACATAAAAGGACAATCTGAGTTGGTCTCAGGTTATCAGCCAACCTGACCCCAGGCAACCCTTTCCATATGCACTTTATCCCACTACAGTCTGAAATGATTGTTTTGATTAGAGGTCAGCAGAGTTTACCATGAATAGAAGAAACTTTGCTATTGTGAAGACGATGGAGTGCAGTTCATAACAAAGACTGAAGCTCATACTGGACTGACTTTTCTGATAGTTTGGTGATGAGGTGCTTTGTAGTGAGACTCTTTCAGGTTTTTTATGCTTATTTCGCACAAATTCATTTAGAAGACAAAATTGCACTTAAGGTGCAATTTTTGTCTCATTTTCACATGAGCTAGCCACCATCGTTCAATGTCATTATAAGTCAGCAGAGCTCAGGTAATCAGAGGTGACCACGCAGCTGTTTATCTAAAACAGTTAAGAAATAAATGTGCTCTACAAACCTCCTTCCCTCCAACTGGCCTGTACTCTAGAGACCTGTCAAGGCAGTGCTATGGGTAAACCTTGGTGTTTTAGGCCCTCCTCCCCACTGTGTCAAGACCCAGTTAGGAGATTCTCATCATTTGAGCAAGTCTCTTGAGGATCGTACACTGATTTTGGAACAGATTGTTCTGATTAGTTTACATACAGAATAGCAGATTTCTAGAAAATATAAATGTTTAGAAGTTTGAAGATTTGTATGTTTAGTTTGAACATTCAGCATTGTGACTCTATATCCATGTTTAAAACACGGGAAATACTTTTATTTGTACAAGTATTCATACAAGTATATCAAATAATTTTACTTAATTATATTTGTATATTTTGTTATTTCTTATATCTTGTTATATTGGTGTATATTTTTATACATTGTTAAATTGTTATATATACTTTGTCTTGTCTCCCGTTGTGGCTGCCTTTTACAGCAACTCTGTCTTCATTGTCCATTTCATGTGATTTTTGTCATCTCTTTTTGTCATCTCTGCATTTGGAGTGTATCATTACTTTGTATGGCTCCTTTGTTGGTTGTGGACACCAAACTTTTCGTGTCTTCAGTGATATTTTTACTATTTTTGCTTCTGTGTTTGTCTGGAGGTCCTGCATGTAACTATGGCAGCATTCTTCACATGTGAACTCAGCTGTTAGCAGTCTGTAGCATGTCAATGCTAGCTGGTGCAGGGCCTGATGACTTCCCACAAGGTGAGAAGGAGGAAGTGAGGACGATGTGCTGGTTCCCAGGTGTGAGCTAAGAAGTGACAACATCGACCTGTCCTTCCATCCATCGTTATTGGGAACGTACAATCTATCTCCAATAATATGGACAAGCTAGCTGTGCTAACCCAGCAACAGAGGGAATACCAGAGAGCAGAGTAGCTTCATGCTATTCACAGACATGGCTAACGGAGTTAACACCAGATACCAACGCCACATTTGAAGAACTTCACCTGCTGTGAGCAGACAGGATACAGGAGAAAGACACTGAACTGACTGCTGAAGAAGCTCAGTCCTGGACCCTGTGGAGGTGGAGACTGGCTGAACTGGACAATGATGGACAAGTTGTCATCATCTATTTTCTTACAGACCTTGTTGCACTTTCCATACACTTTCTTACTTTTGTTTTCTTGATTGCAGATGTGACTCCTCCTGAATATCCCCAAGGGGATAAATAAAGTATTTTCTATTCTATTCTATTCTATTCTATTCTATTCTATTCTATTCTATTCATTTTATACTCTCTTGTATTTTTATATTTTTTAATTTCGTGTATCTTAGCTGTAACTCAAAAAACAATTTCTCCCCAGATGTCAATAAAGTAATTCCGATTCTGAAAGCATGATACTACCTCTTCAACCAGCTGCTGACCATGCTCGCACTCTGTTAATGTGCACTGCATGTGTTTTCAACATTATACAGATGAAAAGGGCTGGCAGGCCAATATGTGATATATAGAATGCACTTACATGTGAATTTATTATACGCGCATCTCTTTGAGTGGCTTTACAAAGTGTACCAGCACTTCCTCTTGCCTTTACGTAGTGTCTTGTGCCTACTTCTCCTTATAGGAGCAGCGCTGAGTGTCCTTATAGTGCACTTACACCTGATCTGCATCTCATTCAGCTCCACCTTTAAACAGAGCTGGCAGTAAAGCTTTGATCCAGTTTATCTTAACTGAGTGGCAAAATTATTCATCCTGACTTAGTTTTCGTCCACATTCTTGTCCTTTTTTTGATTCTTCACTGAAATTGTTCCCTTTTTTTTCCAACCAGAGTTTGCCATGAGTCTATTAGCCAGTCATCTCGCTGCAATAAGTCTACATAAACAATTATTTCCTCAGGAGCCGTTACGCCTGGTTTATACATCAGTCCTAACCTTTTGCCTCGGTGGCAGGTGAAGTTATGATCCCGACACTGTGCCCACGTCACCCTGCAGTACTCCCCCTCACTCCACCTTATTTACTCTTGGTTTCATCAGAACCAGCTGTCCACTGGGTCCCTCCACTGAGCTCAGAGGAATCCACCTCCACATCACGTCCAACCAGACCTTCAGCCACACTTGTCCTTACTCTTTCATCACCACTCCATCAGGAGATATTCCTGTGCTGTTCATGTCTTGGGTTACAGAGGAACCTCTTGAGTGTATGATAAATACGGCATGCTATGAGCTGAGGAAATGAGGGAGTGATTTGGACTCATGTCTCAGCAGCTCCATCAACTAATTTAAGATTTCCCTTGAATCAAGCCGCTGATGCACCTGCTGCTGACAATTTTTATCTGCTGAAAATATCAAACCAAACAGTCGCAGGTGGTTCACTCATCTGTGGCTATACCCCTCAGGGTCACAAACTACTGCACATCACAAGATAGGATTTAATTTTCCTCTGGTGTTGAAAAGAAGTCCCAGACTTCATGTCCTTGCTTTTTGTGCCAGACTGCCTCAGCTTTATTACTCTGTAGACCAATTAAAAACACAGACCTGCTTTTAATTCAACATGTTGTCATCTATTTGCAGGACAACATCCCCACACACAAGACTCCACACAATATACCTTTATTCTTTCACCCTTTATATTCATCCACAATACTCATCTGTAGAGGAGGAGTTTTGCAGTCTCACCCTCGCCGTCAACCGTGATATTACAGAAGATGGTACAACACCGTTGATCTAGTTTTCAACACAGTATTTTAGTTCGGCCAGATAACTCACAGAAAGATGGAGCAGACATTGAAGATATGTGAGCTGGAAAATAAAGAGAAAGTTGGTTGAGATTATGTGATGATTCTTTGGTCCACTGATCAAGTTGATGTGAACAAGTCACCAAACCTTGAGTCTTGAGCAAGCAGCAACCCCTGGACTTGATATATGAAGCCGCCATGGAAGCAAAAATCACAGACAAATGAGCGACATAACAGAGTTTATGCTCATGTATGAAAGTCTATGGTCTTAAATCCTCAAGTCTGAGTCAAGCTTGGACAATCTACTGACTGTATGAACCTGGAATGACTGTGTGAAACCTTTTAGTTGTGAAGAAAACTCATTTCATTTTACAATAATAGGCTCTAACTGATCCTGTCCATGTGTCTGAGGATTTGAATTGTGGAAGACATTACAGCATTCTGCTTAATGTGTTTGCAATGGTTTGCACATGATCCATTACACCTGAACATGACACAAATCACGCCACACTTCAGCAAGGACATAACAGATGTATGAAAATGTCCGTGGCAGAGACTCTGGAGGGGGATGAACTATATAAACCATAGGCCGCTGTGGTCCAGCCTAAACTTTTGACTTTATTGGCATTTTCCCTTCTTTAAGTTACTTTTATTTTTATACTTTAAGTAGTTTTGAAACCAGTACTTTTACACTTTTACGTAAGAAAGCTTGAGTTGATGCTTCAGCTTCTACCAAAGTCTTTTTAAAACCCTAGTATCTATACTTCTACTTAAGTAATGAATGTGAAAACTTTTGACACCTCTGTCTTACACAGCAGCTGTCCAACCTCTACCTCAAATTTCTTCTTCTGCAGATTTTGCTGTTTGACGGTTGTTGGAGCGGCTCTGCCAAAATGTTGTCCGTTTCTCACCTTTGAGGTGTCACTCTCAGGACTTTAAACTGTATCTTTCTTATCCTCCAAGCCCCCACCCTTACCCTCCTGTTTTCTTGGATTGTCATTATTCACTTTGGCACTGTCTCATAAAGTTACAACAATGGTGATTAACGTCAAATGGCTACATTTGAGACCCCTCACACTCTTGTCACTCACACTCTGTTTACGTTCTTACTTCTTCTTGCGAACCCACTTTGTGTACTGACCAAATGTTGGCATTAACATTCTCTGTCACCTGTCAGCAAATCTTTCTTAAATGATTACATTAAAAATGGCAGAAAACCAAAACAAAACACTGATGCATGTGTGACAGCTGCGAGCTGTCCTGACTCACTGATGGTTCTGGGATTCTCCAGATTGTCCAGATGGCCAGTCTGCCCCTGATTTTTACCAATATATAACAACAAGCTGTTCAGCTACAGACTCAGACTACAGACTTTTTTTTAATGCTTATCATTTAGTGTAGGTTAAAGAGGTTAGGGTCATGCTTTGGGTCAAACAATCCCAAGGAAAAGCCCCATTAGAGCTGCGTGTGTGTGTGTGTGTGTGTGTGTGTGTGTGTGTGTGTGTGTGTGTGTGTGTGTGTGTGTGTGTGTGTGTGTGTGTGTGTGTGTGTGTGTGTGTGTGTGTGTGTGAGGAGCTGTAGAACGACAGGTATAAAAAGCTGTTCAAGCTGCAGAGTGTGTCTGGAATTTTTGGTGTGTCTAAGTACACGAAAGTTCAAAGACGTTGGCCTTTTGCTGTAAGAAGTACATCACTTTCCCGCTCAGCTTTTAAAGCCATTAAATGTCTGAGAAAGACAAGGTCAGACTGGAACAGTGCTGCAGAGCAAACCACAAAATGAACACTAATTGTAATCTCTCGGAGTAGAGATCAGGACTTTGCTTCATCCTCCCTTTCTGAGATTTTATACACCCTCAGAGAAGGCTCATGTTGCCCTCAATAAAACCAGGTGCATCAGATAATTGTGGATCATGAAGGAGTTCATGGTGCTGTCTGAGGCTTGTTTCCGCAGTAGGAAAAGACTCAGGTTTAATTTCACAACTGGAGAAATGATTGATGGCAGAGAAGCTTAGAGAGAGCAGGAAATACAGTCGTTTGATGTGTTTATGATGGCCTGCAGCCATGATGACAGTGTAAGTACAGTACTAGTCTGACAGTTACGACAGCACCTGTAGTTTTCTGTTTTAGCCTTTGATTAATGCCCAGAGAATGTTAGATACATGACAAGAAAACTTTATAATACAATAGCATGACCACTGCATAGCAATTAAAGTGTCAAGGCTGATACCCATAACTGAAATGTAGACACATTGAGTGAATATAGACATTTTTATTACAAACACAGATCATATAGACCTACATTTGGTGAGGACCCATTCAACTGACTGTTATTAGTGAGTGCGTTATCTACAACAGATCCCTGTCAGCTCAGAAACCCAGCCTGGAAGCTCAGCTTTGAAAGCCTGAAGACCGGTCTGAATTTTTACTTTAAATTATCTATTTTTTAGCCAGGACAGCTGAAGAGCAACAGGAGATGTGAGAGAACAGACAGCCAAGGGTTGTGGCAAACAGTCAAACCAACAACCGCTGCAATGGAGACTGAAGCTGCTGTATATGAGCCCACCTGGGCTCTGTATTTTAGCTTATGTTAAGAAGGTCTGACTCAGACATTTCACTGCAAAAAAATGAAACCCAAGCAAATGTTTATGTCTTATTTAAGTAAGTAGGTAAACTTTATTTATATAGCACCTTTCACAAATGTCACTCCATAGTAAATCATAG
Organism: Halichoeres trimaculatus; assembly: GCF_033239565.1. Lineage (NCBI taxonomy): Eukaryota > Metazoa > Chordata > Actinopteri > Labriformes > Labridae > Halichoeres > Halichoeres trimaculatus. The sequence goes on from NW_027437183.1 coordinate 18,685,030, forward strand.
TAACTCCATAGTGCTCCATAGTAATAAAAAGTATAAAAATATATAAAAGTATATAAAATATATAAAAATGTGGAAGAATATGTAGAAGAAGTTTAGTTAAAAGAACAGGCATCAGGTATCAATAGAAGGTATAATAAAGTGCAGAGCTGAAACATCGAGAATGCCTGCCGAAATGAATGGGTTTTAAGTTGCTTTTAAACAACATCCACCAAGCTCACAGGGCGCAGCTCTAGATGAAGATCGTTCCAAAGGCGGGGTGCGTGGCCATGAAAGAGCTGTCACCCCGAGTCTTAAAACGAGTCCATGGGACCATCAGAAGATTCAGCCCAGCTGACCTCAGGCTACATGATGAGCTGCAGGGCTTAATGAGGTCAGCCTGCCCATGAAAGGCTCGAAAAGTTAGCACTAAGCTTTTAAAATGAATATGATACACGACAGGGAGCCAGTGGAGGGATTTTAAAACAGGCGTTATGTGAGACCAGCTGTTAGTGCGGGCCTTGCAGCAGATTTTTAACAAAAATGTCTTACTAGACCAAATATAATCACTATTTAATCATGTCAAGAAAATGCCTTGTTTTAGGATATTCAAGAGCAAAATGATGCATGCATCGCTTGTGGAGTGTAAAAAAATAAATCTGCCAATGAGGCACATGGATTTTACATTAATCTACTAACTAAAAATGTCTCTAACTGAGACATTTTTTCATATATATTTTACATGAAATATGAAAAGCACCATTTTACTCTTTACAGTCATTTAACGTCTTGGCATAAGCCAATTCTTTCAGACTTGTCAGAAATGAGGCTTATCTCAAGTCTAGCTAAACATTTGCTTAGATTTCTGATTCTGAAATGTGTTTTCCATGTAGGTGTACCTTTTGGTGCTTCACTATGCTGTCAGGAAGCCCCATTTTCCCTGCCTGCAGCATACTGATCAGCTAGTCTATGGGCTCTAAAAGAGACAAAAAATAATCAAACTAAAAGACAAAATGATTCTGACAGTAACAGTGACAGACCAATCTCGGTAGCTGTAGGAGTACCTTTGTGCAGGGGGAGAACTCTCTGTATCAAGAGTGGACTGTGGACATAGTCTCTATGACATCACCCCTTTGTTTCTGATGCAGAGTTTTGAAGCCCATTATAGATGGGGGCCTATTTGGAAATGCTGAACTCAACGTGGTTTGAGTTTCAATGAGGGAGGAAGAGACGGGCCTCAAGTGGAATCTTGAAGATCTGCAGTATGTGGGACTTCCACATAGGATTTGTGACTTAAGACTAGTGCTGCACGATTTGGGGAAAAGGTGCGATTTGCGATTAGGTGGACAATATTGCATTGCGATTGTGCTTGCGATTTAATAAAAAAAGTTGTGTCATGATGAGTCTACAGACTTGCTTGGTTATCATGGAGAAAAATCTGAATTGCATGTGCTGACATTGCGATTGCAATTGCTATAACCTCTTTTGCGATTACGTAATTGCATGTGCTGACATTGCGATTGCGATTGCGATTGCGATTGCGATAATCGTGCAGCCCTACTTTAGACCTGAGGTTTCTGTTTGGTATCAAGGTATCCTCACTGGAAGAGAAGGAGGAGGAAGCTCTGGGTTCCTTGAAGAGGAGAATGGAAAATTCCCTTCAAAGTAAGTTTTCAGCTCTCATGGCTTTTACGGCACGACACTACCCATCATCCACAAACTATTACCCAAAAACCAAAACACAGTGTTTGAGAGCATTGTCTAGCTGTTAAAGAGGCTGAGCTGGCTCTCCATAGTCATCACTGTGTCAGCTGTACACTACATATTATCACTAACTTAAAAACTGAGGGTATAGATATCAGGTATCAGACCTTCTGATAGCAAAGTTAAGTTATGAAAGTTATCACAGATTATTGCTTGAAGAGCTTCCCTGCTCATCCCTCCTGCTGCTGAAGCCCTGCAAGAAACATCTGCCTCTGAGGAGCTCCTGTGGTGTGTGACAACTATGAACCTCAATTTGTCAAGTTTTGACAATCAAAAATATCTTCCAGTACAACTCTTTTGCATGCAACAATCACTCTCTTCCTCTTATACTTCACACACTTGAATACAGCAACTTGTATCTTAAACTTAAAGTTCAGTTAAGTGTTTGTAACTTCTTAATGATATTTTGCAAAACTGCCAATCTCAGTATCCCTGTTATAGTTGCTGTCCAGGTTCAAATGATTTCAGATTGAGACTTTGTATTTGTGATATCTGATTCAACTCAAGAAGCGTCTGCATACCAGAACAACCTCCTCAATATACTGCCCATCAGATCAACATATTGGGTGAATGGTGAAAAACAAAACACACACACACACACACACAGTATACCTTGTTGAAGCACCACGTTACAAAAGAACGATTGAAACTGATTGTAGCGTTGCCAATATTTTCCACAACTGCAATCACTGAAAGAGAACAATCTGACTGTGGCTGTTTACAGTTTGACAAGTTGAAGTGATTGGTTAAATAATACAGCTCCAATGTTCAGTCCTGGAGTGAAATAAACTCACAGATCTCATTATTATGTCTTACCCTACAATTATCCGACTGTTACTGAGATATAAACAGCATAGGTCATTATGGTGTGTGTGTGTGTGTGTGTGTGTGTGTGTGTGGGAGGAAATTCTGTCATGGGAGAAAGCTTGTGCTGTCTCCTTTTCTTTAAGGATTAATCAAGAGTTATCAAAGTATTTTCTGTTAGTGTTACATATTAAAACTGTCTGCTCCGACATGTAACATACACTATACAGTATGTGTATTTATTACTTTCCCAGCTGTCTTTCTAATTGTCACAACTTTCTTGCAAAACTTGTCTACTAACAAATGTGACAACATAGAAGAATTCTTCTATATACATTTATACAACTTGATATCTTTGTGCAATAGTTGACTGGTGAAAAAGAAAAGAAGACAAGAAGTGGGATGCCATAATGAACAGGGATGTTAAAACACAGTTGAAGCTGATTGAGAGACATTGACCAAATTAAAGAAAACAGACATAAAGCCACCACAAACCCCATACTGCCATTTTTTCTGTCTGTTTAACACTTTCACTTTTCTCAACTGTGAATGAAAATGTTCCAACAGGGAATACAGGATAGTGTTTGGACTTAACTCTGGATGAGGATGCGAAGTTTAAAGAGGGGGTATTCTGCGTTCCCATATTTTAAGCATGGATGAAATGTAACATTGCTGGATGTTTGTACAAACTATGTAGCAATTTTTCAAACCTTAATGTATTCAAATGTTGAAGAAATCATTAATTCTGTCAACTTTTTAAAACAGTCCATTCACAAAGTAGCACACGATCTCATAGATTGTTGAGACTTGTTGATTCAACGAGGTTATTGCATAAGGATCTCCTAACTGGTTTGTGACACATTCATGGGTGGACCTCAAACACCAAGGTCTGCCCATAGCTCTGACCCTGACAGGCTTCCAGAGCGCTGGCCAATATCAGGAAAGGGGGTTTGTGGAGTTGAGAGCCTTAAAGAGACAGCAGCTAAAATGAACTGTTTCAGACAGAGGCTGAAAAAGTTTTCTGAACACCAGTGTATGAAAAATAGGGATTTCTTTGAGCTGTAAATTATGTAAAGCTACTACAGGTGTACCAGAGGGACAGTATAAAGTAGTGCTATTCAATCAGCGGTCTGTGTGTCTGATAAGAAAAACATCTTTTTCTGACACTGACAAGTTCTTACAAAAATTCCAACATTATTACAAATACTGACTGCAATACCTACGTAACCTAGCAACTAACTCATTGCATTGTGTTGTTAAACAGGTGCATTTGAAAAGTTAACATTAGCAGTCCTACACAGGTGAAAATAGCATGTCTCTTTCTATACTAAAACAAAAATAGGGCAAGGATAAATATCAGTTCAATCCTGTGTGGGCTGAAAAGTATCTATTTTTTCACCACCAAGTGCAAAAAAACAAATCAATGTGTTTGCTCTGCAACAAATGTGTTGCAGTGCTGAAAGATTATACTGTCTGAGGACACCACACTGAAAAAATGACGCGTTTCTGACAAACTTTCCTGAGGGATCTCACGAGGGGGCGGCTAAAATTCAGATTTTGACTGAGTCTTACAACCAATGCTGTTCTACAATAAGGCAAACTTGCATAGCTCAGAAGAGGGCCACAGCAGCATAACTTTCCTGGGAAAAATGCGCGTCCCAGCTCATGTCCTTCATCTGAAAATCCAGCCAGACTGAATTTTTAATTGGAAAGCCTTGGAATAAAGCCTTAAAAAAGCAAAATACCGCTCTTTAAAACTGACTGGCTAGATAGAATACTGTTGCTGTGAAGCACAGCCAACCATTGAAACTGAAACTTTCATTTTGAACAGCAAGTGAAGGCATCCTTCCGTGTGCTATGTTAACTTGACTTTTCGAGAGCTCAGTGGTCTCTTACTGTTTTTGACTCTGTCTGAGCAGCAGGAAAAAGTTCAGCTGAATTACAGTCAAAACCTCATATGGCCTCTAACGCTTTTTGTGATAGCTCATTTTAAATTTAGTTACAGTAAATCACACAGTTAAGTAGTACTCACAACAATGTCATCAGATTACATCAGAATTAAAAAGTAATATTTTAAGGGGAACAGCTGCAGACAGAGTAACTGCATGGGAAGATGTTGGTTGAATTTTGACACCCACCTGCTACTGACACATGAGTGACAAGCTTGTCTTAAAGCTGCACGCAGTGGTCTGCAATCATGTATGACTGGAACTCTTAATATCACCTTACCTTCTGTTTAAACTACACAGCTGTGAATCTTCAGGCTGATTGTATTAGTGAGGGGAATAAAAACAAATATTGGTGAAACATAGTTCTGATATTTCTGGTACATTCGTGGACTCTCACTGTAAGTTTTTTTAAGGGTAAGTTTATGGCCTTTTAAGATGCCATTCCAACCCCCCAAAAAATGTGTCTTATTTTTTTGTTTCATGCAGAAGTTGAAATGAAAAAAAAAAAAAAAAAAAGGAATCAAAAGAAAATCGCATCTGAGTTGAATATTACTGCAGTCTGAAAACTTCAGGAGACCGCAGAGAGATAGAGAAAAAAAAAGCTCAAATACTTACCAACGTACATAGACACAAACAAATATGAGCACACACACAAACACACACACATACACACCGAGCCAAAGAAATCACAAGCTTTTGCTCATTCCAAAACAAACTGCAGCATGACAACAGAGAGGAAAAGGGAAATAAATAATGAGAACACGGCCGGTTTTACTTGATCAAATGCCAAAGTTTGCAATCACTGCAGCAAAGTACAACTCTGTGCCACGTACAGAGAACTAAAGATCAACAGAGACTGTTCTGTGTTTTTTTCACATCTAATTACGCAGTCTGTATGTCAGCACTCCTCTCTAAATTCAACTTTCTATATTATGCATTGTATTAGCTGTGGTTATTGTCCTTATCCTCTTGTTTGTGTGCTTTCGAAAATCTCGACTGTATGTTTGAACCCACGCCAAATTGGTTCCACTAAATGAATGTAATTAAACTGATTATGAAAGTCTAATGAACTGGATTCAATTTGACTGAGAAATGAAGGAGGAAAGAAGGAGCAGAGATTGCTCTAAAACTGAGAGAAAATTTAGTAAAAAACCTCCAGAGAGGGGAAAGAACTCCATGATGACAGCCAGGGTTGGGGTGTTTGGGGTGTCAGAGTCCTATTTTTGGAGGGACCGAGTCATGGTGTTACCCTTGAACAGACGAGTCAGTGTGTGAAATTGACCCTGCCCTGCCTTTAGCACATGAAGACACAACCACTTCTGAGGCGTCTCCATCCATCATGAGGGCACAGGTCATAATGATGATTGATGCTTTCACTTAAGGGATTTTCCCAGCATTCAAAGCCTGAATGTTGTGTATGAATGTGTGGGAAGATTTTCTTGCATTGTTTAGCATATAATTAATAATTTCCATTTGAGCCTGGAGCTGATGATCTCATCCACTGTAACTTTGAATGCGTGAGCCTGCTCTAGTGTCAGCCTGGAAGAGCAGAAGTTGTTGGAGGTGTATTTTCCTAGGATAAAACTGTCAAGAAGAGAAACTATGAGAAATCCTTGGAAAGAGGACAGCTGCTGAGAAGTCCAGGTACTCTGAAAAGTTCCTGGTACACCAAGGGGTTAAGTTAGAAATGGGGTGCTGTGCATAAAAGCATATCGGCCAACTCAAAGCACTGGTTGTGCATCAAATGAAACAGTTTTTTAGTGCTCGGGCAGATACAGCACTCTGTCTTTACAGCTGATGCCTAATTTATTTTTCCACATTTCTAAGGAATTATTCAGGTTCTCTGAAGTGCAGTTTCCTGACATACTCATCTTTATTCTCAGTGGTTCCTGACTGATTATAAAGAGACCGTAATGAAATTTGACACCCTGTCTGACAACTGAGTGTTCCCTGATCAAGCTGCAAACTCCGCTGTTAAAAATGAAAGAGTCACCACCAAAGTCTGGTTTTGAACAGGAGTCAGTCTCCTTTGAACTCAGTATTACAATGGCCAGCTTGACAACAGAATGAAACATGTTTACAGTCTGGTTTTGTTCTCTAAAACTGATTCTCAGATTTATGACAGTTCAGTAGGCGATGGTTTCTTAACCCATTCATTTATTTTTAAGCCCAAGGACATGCTGCTTCAGACACTTGGCCACTTTGACTGACAGATCAGTGCCACCAGTTGTCAGATTGGTGTCAACCCAGCTAGGTCATACCAAAATTTACATAAGCCAGGGTTGTGATACCAGTGCATTTTTAATTATTCATGTAAATATATGACACACTGGACAGTTTAGGGATAGCTGGGTTTTACAGAAGGGTTCTCTGAGGTATATACCGTATTAACCAGAACCTAAGACAAACCTGGATATGAGACAACCCCCCCCCCCCCCTTTTTTTTTTTTTTTTTTTTTTTTTTTTTGAAAAAGGATACTTGATGACAAAATCTTGTTTTATCACTTAGGTAAATGTATTTGAGAATTCTACTAAAACATTAATAAAGAAAAAAACAACACAAGGCAGGAAGTTTTCTTTTTTCTTCCTTTCTTTTTTTTTAAATAAAAGCATAGTGCCATATCATAGTGGAGCTAATACCACAGTAAAAAAAATAAAAGTATGATAAAATAAGGTAGACAGTTGTTCAGTTGTTAACAACAGTATAACAGTGCAATATCAAGACACACAAACACATGAGCACATACAGAGATGGACAAGTACGCTCTGTGTAACGAATAGAGAGTCAGGAAAAATAATGTTGCAACCACCACAAAGTGCATGATTGATTGACAAAAAGAAGGAAAGAGTGCTCCTCTCTGCCATTTTGTATGTTACCTATGACTGTAGGGAGGTTTTGTTGTTTAAAAATCACAAGACTAAACCCCCCTTTTCGTAGTGGATTTCATGTGTAAAACGTTTATTTAGAACAATACAGTAGCTCCCATTAATTGTATGTTTTGGCTTCAGAGAGTGCAAGCTACCTCCACCAAGAAGCCAGGCTATCGCCCACTGCAGGCTACATCAACTCTATCTCCCAATTAATGCTATTTTAAGACTCTTTTATCAATTTAACAAACTGAGGTTAGGAAATAAAACTCTCTCGCTGTGCAGTTGGTTAGCTCCTCCAAGTTTCTAAGTTTCTCAGTCGCTGTTTTGCATCTTTTCTAGACACTACAATTAATATTGAGAACTAACTGACACAATTTCACCTCAAAACAAATAAAAATGAAATATATCCCTTCAAGCAGATTAAGGACCTTCTAATCTGTGATGATATTCTTGAATAAAACACTAAGTATGTGTTAGCACAATCTAGTTTTTTTGTATTTTTTTTTTTACATATCAAGCCTGAACAAGCTCAAAAGTAAGGGTGCAACATTTAAATACAAAGACTCCTGCTGCCAGCCCCTTAATATGTACCAATTTTATTTTAAAACACATTCTACCTCTGAACAGGTGCATAGTGAGTCAAAGGATTTTGTGTTTGCACCTTGAGTTGCCAGTCTGATTTCAAAGGGTCCCCTCCGGACACGCCCCTGTCTAGCTCTTACCTGCTTTTCAATAAAAGCTAAGTGCAAACTTAATAAACAACTCCAGAAATCTATTCACAAATAAAATCTCATGAACTAACTGCGAACAGAGGTGGTAAAACTTTGATAAATTGGGGTGTACTATAAGCCACTCTCTCATCCAAATGTGGTCAACTTTGAACCCATTAAACTGCTATTATTGGATCATTCTACAGTCAGTACACCAATGTAGAAAAGTAAAAACTGAAAAGATGAGATATTCCTTCAGAGTTTGTTGAAATATTTTCAGATCTAACGTAGTTAACTATCCATGAAAATGCAAATTATGGGAAAAATGTATCTAAGCGTAAATGTGACAGACCATTTGATGCTGTGCCTTGAAATTTATATCTGAACACAGTACAGGTAAAGTGTACTTTTTTACTTTAATGGATCTATTAATCATTTCCTTGAGTTGAGTGGAGGGGTGAGAGCAGAGGAGTGAAATGACACAGCTGATTAATATTACAGAACCAATGAAGCATCTCCACAGAACAGGTCTCCCCTGCTCCAGCGACTGCTGCCACAGCAGCCGCGCACTGACAAATGACAGATTCACTTAGCTTATGGGGTGTTTATGTGATAAATGCTTCCATGGGTAACATGAGGAATACACAGATAAACAAACGTAAAGGTGCCTCAGTCATTCATTCTGCCTCAGGAGTCTACAAACGCTGGCAGACAGTCCAGGCTCTCTGAGGGACCTGCAGTCAGCTTGAGTGGGTCCACCTCCAATCACCAGTTGTCAGTGTGATGAATAGCACAGAGAGAGGGCATGAATAGCCCCCAGAGCCTAAGGGATCAGAGGTCAGTTGTACAATTCACTCACAGTGATGTAGACACAGATTAAGGGGAAATTCGTTGATTCTGGGTCTGCTCTTTCAACCGCAGGCTAGACAACACTGTGTGTCGACTACAGCTACATTTCAAGTTCCAAGGTCCCGTTCTGCATGAAGTGGGATCAGATCTTCTTACACACCATCACATCCCATTGTGTCAGCATATTAGATACTGGAAAATATGAGCACGAGTCCATGAGAGTCGTAAAAAGTGGCACGACATTTAGATCAGGCTGAAATCATCAGGAAAACTTCTGTCAAAGTTGTCAGACTTGCATTTGAAATACATAAAATAGTTTGACCTTTGTCCCGAATTAACTTACTCATTTCCAGGAAACGCTGTGACCTTCCAGAGTGGACATATTTTTACAGTAGGGTGGTTGTTTTTAGGCAAGACTGCTGCGTAAATCTTGCAAGTCATAATGACCTTAAGGGAACTGGTAAAAGTGCACTGTAATCACTCAGTGCTGCCCTGTAATTACCACTAACAAACTGATGCTACAGAGCAGACAGCTGAACAAATTCAGGCTGTATTGTGATAGAATCGCTCATTTCCTGTCTTGGGAGTTATGGACTAATTAAAGGGGCACTGGTCTACTCCTAAAGATCAGTTAAACTACCAAAGACAAACTAGCTCACTGTGCTTCACATTTTCTGAAGTGAGGGGGAATTATTCCAGCTAAGTCAGACAAAGCGGTTCAGAGAAATAGGCAGGTGTCCAGAGGGAAGTAACTGTGTGGAAAAAAGACTTGACCAGGGATAGTTGTACTCTTATTACAAAGAGAATAAAAGGGCTACATGAAAAAACTGTTTGATTGCAGATTTTAAAAAAAGTTTAATAAAAAAAGGAAAAAATGGAAACAAAGATTTGAACGCAGAAATAAAAGAAAACTTTCAAAGCAAATAAAGTAACTTCAAGCTATTAGAAATGAAAACATTGTCAGTCACGGCTGCGAGTCTGGTTTAAAACAGAGATTTTCTGTCAGTCCACAATGCAAAAGAGAACAAATAGCTCTTATATAACATAGTGCAAGGTCTTTCTAGGCAGTGTGAGATTCAAGCTGTTGCTTTTAGTTTTGTAATAATGAATTTAATTCAGAGTCTGATGACCTTACTGGTATTTGTTCAATAAATTATTAACCTGAGGTTATGTAATCTACTGAGTCTAGGGTGAAAGAGTGTCAAAACAAACTGTTGAAAGGGGGGTGTTGTGCATGCTTTAGGTTTTGTACTGTCCCTCTGGTACCCTTGAAGCTTCACAGGTTTTACAGCTTCACAAATATCGTATTTTTCACACCAAATCTTAGAAAAGCCTTTTTCCAGCTTTTGTCTAAAATGCTTCATTATTGCTACTGACTCTTTTAACATAGGGTTTGCAGAAATTTTTGTTTATTGTCAGTAAACACAACACTAAAACTGGACTCCTCCTTGGATCGGTGCCAGCAGACTGTGACTACATGAACACACCCACAAGCGTAGCAACTACCCGTAGTATCGAGGTTTCTACTTTGACACGGTAATTAGGTGAACAAAATACACCACAAATTAATCTGTTATAAAAATGGATGCGATTAACTCATTAGCTGCCAGCACATTTTCAGCACATCTTGAACAACCATTCAGGACCCACATAATACTGTTTTCTATGACTATGTGAACACCAAAACTACCTATGAAGAGTGGACTCTCTTCTTTGATGTTGATGATCTCTGTCGCCTTTTCTCACGATCATGCCGCTCTTTCTCTCTGAGCTACCGCGACACATCCTCAGTTTGAGCATGAGCTGGCTGAACTTTTCTGACTTGCAGTGTCTCGCTTTGCCTCTGACATCTTGCATCTTCTCCTCATATCCATGCTGATCTCTCATTCAAAGAGCGCGCCGCTGTCACCCACAGTAGTTCACGAGCATGATTTTGATTGATAAGCTCCACCAGACCCTGCCTCCCCCTGCTGGAAAACATAATTTACTTCTATCGACGCAGTAAACGGTTGCAATGGCAGTGAACACAGACATTTAAATATTGGCTAGTTGAAAAAATTTAAAATTTAAAAATTCTAATGTCCTAAAATTAAAATGCTTTATTTGAGGACCTTCAGCAGATATAAAATTCTAATGTGATTAATTAATTAATTAATTAATTACAAATCCTGTAATTAAATCAATTATTTTTTTAATCTCCTGACAGCACCAATAAAAGGCTTTATCTCTTTGGCGTTTTGTTTCACTTTGGTTGCATCTTTCTTCCTCTGTACCATGCCTACTATCATAGCTTCTCTGATCGGCTTCCACTTGTGATCATTAATGTGAAAAGTCACTTGCACACTGGGCAGGCTGTGATTGACTGAAGTAACCACAGGTACTCTCCGCCCAACCCAAACAGAACAAACAGGCTGAGGAGAGGGTTTGAGGCCGACTCTGACACACATGCATAGGGAGAACCAGTTGGGAGATCCTTGGGATGACCTCATCATTTCAGCAAGACTCATGAAGACCTTGCGCTATTTGTAGAACAGGCTGATTAGTTTACATAAAGATTCAAGCATGTCTACAACAAAAATATGTTTAAGATTTGCACGTCCAGTATGAAGAGCTACCATTTTTACTTTATTAGCATGTTAAAAATAAAGGAAAGCAAAATACCTCCTCTTTAAATTTAACTCATCAAGTGGTGAGAGGATAAATAGTGTCAGAGTTTGACAGTTCCAAGTTCAAAACAGAAAATGATGGTTGCCTCAAATTCAGTGCTGGATTTCATTGATTTTTACAAAAACTCACAGAAGTCAGAACTTACAATAGACATGTAAGAATGCCTGGAAATGAACAAAAAACCACTGATAATAAAATAGTTGCTACTTCTAAAAAGTTTTCTTTATTCTGAGAAGATATTTTTTATGAACAAAATCTTTATAAAAGCATTTTAATGGCATACCAAAGAAGAAAAGCAGCTCAAGGAGAACCATTCATAGACCAAAATACCAAGAGGTCACTCATAAACTGGTCATTTTTCAGGGCACATACTATCAAAAACGTCAAAGAATACTGGATTTTTTTTTCTTTTTTTAGAAGCACAACATTAATTTATCACATGCAAACTTTAAGAGTATTATGTTTGATAAGCAAGTTTACACTGTTGAAGAAACACTTAATTTAGATATTTTCATGGTGTGAGAAGCGTATAAGCCATGATTGGTTTTATGGCACTTTTAATGACAAAGAAGAGCAAAGATGAGCTTCAAATGAGAAATAATAAAATCATTGAGAAATGATATGAAAGAAAACAAGGTGATAACAAAAAGACATAAAAGTGATTCATGGAGAGTAAAAAAAATAAATAGAAGAATCTTGTGTAAATGGAAAATTACAGATTGAACAGGGGAATGAAAGATTGCGTAAGGTATTTCAGGGTGAAAAGTTTAAAGCCTTGAAAGAGCTGTGCATAAAAACTGAATGCTGCTCCTCATTGGAGTTGTTTTTCAGGGTATGATGTGATCTCTTTTTTTTTACCCCGCGTGAATGAAAGGCTGTTCCACTTACATTACCATGGCTCTGATTACCGTGGATAATTAAACTGAAGACTCGTTTCAATTAAAAAACCCAACCATTCCCAAACCTCTGTTTAATGTAATTCTTTAAAGCACAGCCCTCCAAAAACAAAGCCCTGTTGATGAAACATCAGATTAGCTTCTTGGCATTACCTCCTCTGGGGTTAATGCTCGATTATGGGGATGAACCCTGTAATCCTTCAGCCATATTAGCCCTCGGCTTGGCTGTCATCACGCTGCGTCTGAATGGAGGCTTAATGCTGCTGGTGGCTGCAGAGTGCTCTCATCAGTACCAGGAGCTGCAAAGGGAGTGCTACAGGTGCAGGTAATTAGGTTAATAACGAGCACACTGATTCTTGATTAGCTCCTTAGTGGGTAAGAAAGATGAGTTTTAGGTCCACTTGACTGGATTATTTGAAGTGGGAGGGAGTCACTGCTTGAACTTCAAGATGATAAAATTGAAAAATGTAGGTGTGCGACTTTCTTTCATTTCTGCACTAATTCTCATTCATTTAACAAGGGGTGTCATAAAATTTCCTCAGTCTGATTGTAATTATACTGTTAACGTGCCTAAGAGCAAGTCATTAGAACTAGGTTTACAGCAAAGCTTACAGGACTGTTGCACTGGACAAAGCTCATAGCCACTGTGGCTTCCTGTGGAGAATTCGGCTTTGATGAGTTCTCAGTTTAAGGCCCATCTAACATAATGTACATTTCCAGCCCTGGCTCAGTAGGCATACAGACACAGAGCATAAACTCATGAGGGACTGGACAATATAGCAGCTTCCCCCTGGGACTGATGTCTACATCAGATTCACAGTTACTGTGAAATGCCAACGCTCAGCACTGCTGTGATAACTTTGCAGAGTTGTAAAGTCCTGCTTCATAAAACACTGTGCAGGGTTTTAGCCTCTTATAAAACTTTAAACTCAATGATCTGGTCCTGACACTGGACCTACTAGATCATATTTCATGTGACAAACTCAGCCACTTGAGTTGTTTTAATGAACAGCTGTTAAAATGTTAAGGTTAAGGTGTGTGGGTGAGTTGTGAGCCTGTCGCAGGAGGTTTAAGTTTGTGTTCCATCACCCTTGGGCTGTAGGAAAGTCACCGAATACTGGGACCAGGTCAAGTCCAGATCACCAGAAGAGAATCTGAGACAAATTCCCATTGGCTGCGTTTACATGCAATCAGTAACCCCTTAATTTTTGGAATACCAGCAGTAACCTGGTTGTGCATGGCCATGAAAACACCAATAACTCTTTGAAAAAACAGAATATGCTCATATTCTGGTGTTTGAAAACCTGAAAACCACCCTTAGGTACTCCCTTTTCCAGCCCAAATATTTGGTCATGTCTACGCCTATTGGGATATCCCCATCCAAAGGAACATTAATTTGTGTTCTGCACATGTTCAGCTCGCAAGGAGTCTTGGTCTTCTGAGTATAGGAAGTCCACCGTGCTACTGCTGTTGTTGTTGCTGCTGCTGTTGCTAAGGATACAGGAAGACGAAGCGGAAATGATGTGTATTGGGTCATGACGTTCTTTGTGCATTGAAATGTTGTATGGGCACAGCTGTTTTGATCAGTGTACCATATAAAAAGGAATAACCCTGTTTGCTCATGCATGTAAATGGGTTGTTGCAAATGTTTCAGAAACCGGTTTGACTGCGTGTTAACATAGCCATTGAGTTTGCCGTTATCTAAGTCATGAAGGTTGAGTTGAAGTGGAGTTCCAAGATGAACTGAAGAGCTAATGTGAGTTTCAAACTCATGTTAGCTTGCTGTTAATGAACGAATGAGAAAATAATTTGTGAGACCCTGAAAAGACAACAGCTAATGGGCCTAACCTCATTTATGTATTCTCTTCATATTGCCACCAGTCTGAACTTTAACTCATTATCATCTCAAAATCTTAATGCTTACTCTACCCAGGAGCTGTAATATTGACAAAACTCAGAACTTATAAAACACTACATCTTCCGTTTATGTTGAGGAGTGTTAGATTTTTCAGGTGATTTCTTTTTTTGTGTTATGATGCTAATGTCTTCTTCAGCTATTGACAAGAAAATTAGAGGAGCTGTTCACAGCAGCTGTAAATGTTTCCATTAGAGCAGTAATGTGACTGCAGCACATACTGTGGGGAATGAAAGCAGCAAAACTAAGAAACTGTTTTAAACTGTTACAAGTTGACAGGACAGGAAACTCTCCAGGGAGAAGTGAATAAACTTTTGGCATCTGAAAGAAAGTTTGAAGACAGCTCCGATGGAGCGCAGAAATTTAAAAGGAGGACCGCTGTTTCACACCACACTACCTCCCTCTGTGAACCTCGACTGACTGTTTGGGACCTTTTCGATGTGTAAATTTTATTTATTTACACAACATTCTGACTGATCCTCCTAGTGTCTGCTGATGCCTATTTCACTGTGAGGTTCTCTCTGTTTTCTCCTTTATGGTTCTTTTGCCTTTTTATCATACTGCATTGCATTTACTGCATCTTCTTTAAAGGTGAAACCCACAACTTGTGCGGGAAACTGTTCAAAAACTAAACATGCATGACGGTTTTAAAGCTAGTCCTTGCAGAATTAATTATTAGGACCTTATCAAAATATAATGAAGCCAATGAAACCCTCTTTATCAATAAATATGTCTGAGTCGTCCTCTCAACCCTTCAGCCATTCTTCTTTTAACTATCTCAACTTGACTTACTAATGGGAGTTTACTTTATTGGTGTTAAAAAAACAACTTTAAATATGGGAAGCTCGGCTAAATCTTCTCTCAATCATCACTTATCAATCTAAAGAAGCAAACTAATGATACACAGCCTCCTCCAATCCAACATTAGACCTAAGGTGCAGGAGCCGAAATCAAAGGACATCATACAGATGTAGCTATTGCAAACATGCCACGGAGATAAAGGCGTTCATGATTCTTCTTTACAGAAAGAGCTTACAGATAATATTCCAAGAATCATGAAACTATGTTGGCCATTCACAGGCTACAGTTCCCAAAGCTGAGAAAACAGAAAAGCTCTCACAGCACAGGTTTGTGGAACATAGATATGATACTTGCACAGGAAATGGGACCTAAAGTACCTCATGGTTAAACACTTAAAGAACAAAGACTGTGGGTTTGGTCCCATGTTTTTTCTAACTATGGGAAGCCACAGTTAATGGTCAATAAACAGCAGGACTGAACCCAGCAAGTAAAACATGTATCAAGGTCCTTGGGCCTTTGAGGATTGTTTTTAAGATGGACTTAGAAAGTGTGAACTGTTTCTCTGAACATGTATTTGTTAACTTATCCTAAAAATTAGCCGTTATTTATTTACATCAAAGATAACAGCCAGCTTGACATGCAGCTTTTGTAGAAAGTATATATATAAAAAAACTATAACAATAGTAAAAGTCATAATAGTTACAAACTAACATTCTTTTTATATATGCAATACAAACAACAACAACAACAACAACAACAACAACAACAACAACAACAGTATCTATGCAAGAGCAAGAAAGAAAGAAAGAAAGAAAGAAAACAAGAAAGAAAAAAAAAGAATAGGTTTGAGTCTAGAAAGATAATTTCTCCAATAACACACAGAACAAATATTGCGTCGTCTTCCTGTATGTGTTGTTGTGAGTTGTTTTTATGCATTCTAATAACATCAAGCGTCACATCATGTGTGATTGTGTCCGTCAGTCATCTTTATGATGTCATCCATCTGTTTCTGATCCTGAACTTTGAAACCTGTTGTCAGTGGCAGCCAAATTGGAAATGCTAAACTCAACCTAGCTTCTATCAAGGTAGTGTAAGGTAAAGAGGCGGGCCTTATCATCCTCACTAACAGCTACAGCCCGTGTGCTGGTCAGGTGAGCTGAGCCTCTGACTGGGAAAACTCATGATCTTAATATCTTAACTGCTATAATTCACTCCCACCCCAGTACAGTGTGTGCTTTTGGAGAAATGAGCTGTTCAGACAGAAGACATTTTTGTACTGGGCTGTTTATAAATGAGTGTCTTCTGTCTCCCAGAGCCAGCCCTAAGTGGACATTTGAAGAACTGCATTTTTTCGCACTTCTTCCTATTAACTGCTGCTTAATTTCTAATGGCCAGAGATGGCCACTTTGTATCACTTTTTCATCTATCGCATTGCAGCCTTTGTTAAAGTGTCATTAGATTGTATCATGTTGTGTCTTAGCTTGTTGTTCTGTATCATGCCCTATCCTCTGCTACAGTTTGCAGTGGCATGTTGTATCATATGCTGTAGTAGAGTAAGTTGTATTGTATTTGATCACATGGTATCGTATCACGTTGCATTTTACCTTCTAGTTGACCATATACAATTGTTTGGGATATAAAGAGATGTATCCAAAGAGTCATCATTTCATTGTATGAGAACCTCAAGATTCTGTATTCTTAGCCACAGCGAGGTAGGCAGCAACAAAAATGCTCTGGAAAGAAGTTGACTGACTTGCATTAGAAACAAGCAAGATGATCTGACCCTGCTGACAAATTGACTTACTGGGCGGACATATTCGTGCAGTGTGGAGGTTGTTTTTGGCAGTGTTTGTTACATAAATCTGAGTGATCACGATGACCTTAAAGATAAGGATTGAAATTCTGTATTATTACTTGATGCTTCTTTGATATGAAGCAGGGGAAGAGTGTTAAACATGTTGAGAAATTTCCAAGTAGACTTACTCAACCAGAGAAAGAGGTCAATGAAACCTTTCCCCACCAAAGTGGTGCAATGCGAAGACTTGAACAAGTCCAGGAATTCTTTGGCTCATCAGAGCGCCTGAGGATGCTTCCTGTGGATCTCTCGCTTGGGCTGCCCTCTTGATCTTCCTGTGCTGTTGCCTGGAGGAAGAGGGAGGACCATCAGTATGCACTATGGAGAAGAACACTGGGAGAGGCAGTAGGATGCTGAGAAGCAGTGTGTGCTGAAGAAGGGTGTTTACTGATCAGAGGATTAGAGCGGCGGCAGGCGGAGAGATAGAAGAGACGACAGCAGGGGTGTTGGCGAATGATTAGACTGCCACTAAGCCAATTGGGGAAATGGGACCGTGGCCAAAAAGACATGAGGAAAAAGCAGAGAGAGGGAGCGTGTGTGAACAAGAGAAAGAATATGAGAGACAGACAACGGGATGATAATAAAGGAAAGAAAGGGTATTGGTGAGGAAAAATGGTGAATGAGGAAGTAGAAGCGAAATGTATGAGACCAGACGGGGATGGGGAAGGTGAAAAAGAGCTGGGGTAAGCAAGAGAAGAAGAGAGATGATGAAAGAAGGAAAAACAAAAACAACTGAAGATGAAGGAGTGGACTAAAAACAACACAAGAGGCCAGGGCACAAGAGCGGGAGAATTTCCAGAAGACAGAAGGGGACAGATTGGGAGGCAAAGATGAGGCAAGAGAACAGATCTTCCCTTGGTTGTTTTTTCCTTTTTATTCCCGCCAAAAAAGACGAGGTCACCTTTCTGACACTCTTTTCTCTGGTGCCAATATGTCCTCTGGAAATATTTCCACTGAAGAGGAAGAAACTGATTGTTGGCCTTGTGTTTTTTAAGGCTTTCCAGCTCACCTTCACTTGCTTGTTGAGGTCAGGAAGCCTTTTAAATCCCATCTGTCAATGTGCCAGCAGGGAGTCAACTGTAAGAATGGTCAATCTGAGGAGAGGGCGAGGGGGGGGTCAAAGTTTGTGGGCGCCAAAGAAATTATATTTAGTTACGCAACAACAAAAATAAATCACATTAAGCTCATACCTGAACATATCTTCATGCAGCTGTAGCTTTTGATCTTTATTACATGCACTTCTCTATTTTACCCATTACTTGTTGCCCTCAAGTCTGGAAAATTAGTGTTTCAAGTTCTGCTGCATTTTTTATCAAGATCCAGATGATGCAAGAGCTTAATGACTACAGTTTAAGTGCATGTGGTAGAAGTTAAAAACGGGTTGTGTTGTAGTCTGCCCGAGGCAAAGCTGCTTAAATGTTGTCGGGAATAAAATAAGAGGTTTCCTTCAATCGGAGCCTTCTGGCGACTTAATCAATCCATTGTAAAAACAAAGACATCTTGCATTCACAGCTGGGCTACATGCCATTCCAATAGCACGCCAGACTGTGTGCAAAGTCCCACAAGAACCATTAACTGTCATTTGTGCCCAAGTGGAACAAATCTTAAAACTAATTAAGCTGCACCCCCATGACGAGAATGTGAAGACAAATTTTGCCTTGGGGAGTGGGCGAATTGAGAATCGATGGCTGACAATTTCCAAAGTCTTGTCCTGAATTCAAGTCGCGGGTGTGTGCAGGGGGTGCAGAATCAATCACGCCAAATTGAGTCCTACGTAAACAGGCATAGAATGATTGACCCAAACAGAGTAATTCAGACAGAGGGGGAGCCAAGCCAGCCTTATTGGCGGCACACTCCATTCTTTTGGAGTTCTTGCCAGGGAAACGGACAGCCGGTGCCATTTCCAAAAGGTTAGCGCAGTCTGCAAGGCACTGACACTGACAGGGATGAGAAATTCCCTGCAAACAGCTTTCTCTGAGACACGCACCCATGAGGTGTGTGATGATGATGAGCATATAGTCATAAACATTCTGCTCCCTTTACCTCTCATTTCTGACATACATTAAACACAAATCACAGCTCTGTTGAGGCTGACACAGCATGCACTGTTAGAATAAGAATGAAGCTAATTACTTAAATATGTCTCTTCACGTCATGCCTG
Source organism: Halichoeres trimaculatus (assembly GCF_033239565.1). Taxonomy (NCBI): domain Eukaryota; kingdom Metazoa; phylum Chordata; class Actinopteri; order Labriformes; family Labridae; genus Halichoeres; species Halichoeres trimaculatus. Next base: position 18,704,248 of record NW_027437183.1, read on the forward strand.
CTGTAACGTCTCTTATAATTGTGTCTTCAGGCATTTGTGGAGGAAAAAATGGGAAATAGAGCTCAGTATTTGTCTGTCATAAAACTCAAACAGCAGGTAACTCAAGCACCTGTCACAGGTGGCACAAGTTAATTGTGATTGTAACAGAAATGCACCCATTTTCAAGCAGCATCTGGCATGTTGTTTTTCTGTTTTATTCGTTATTACATTTGGATGACAACAGTGTTCAAAATAGTCAGAGAACACCATTTACACAGGTTAAAGAGCATGAGCAGTTTTTTCATAATATCTGTATTCAAAGGATAAAACAGATTTGATGTTTTCTTACTTTGATCAGAGAGGATAATGAGCCCAAACCAACCTTATATGAAAGATTGGCTGGTGTTCTTTTTTTTGTCTTGAATTCTTAAAAAATAAAAAAAAAAAATAGAATAAAATAAAAAACTTGTTGTTTGTCAGTGGTTACAGATGATCTGAGCCACATCTCTAATTCCTATACAAGAACATGTTTTGGAGATGTTGAGGGATGTGGGGGTGAAGCCAAAAACTATAACAGGCGTTAAATAGTCATTTAACTGTGACCATCTGTGACCTGTATGTCTGAAAATGGAGAGAGGGCTCCAATTTAGAGGTTTGAAGTGCTGTGTTGGCAGAAAGTCTTTGGCTTTGTTGGGAGAATTTCATCTCTCATAATATTTGGTATGTGACACACTTTTAATAGTTTTATTGTCATTTGAAAACTGAGCGTTAACATCAGTAGGACCAGGATCCCTGTATCCATGTTGAGAATCTCCCGTACCACCATATCCCAAAGGAGCTCTATTGGATTGAGATCTGGTGACTGTGGAGACCATTTGAGTACAGTATACTCAATATCTTATTAAAAACAACAACAACAACAAAAAACCCATTTTGCGATAAATTAAGCCTTGTGACATGGTGTTGTCCTGCTACTCCATCAGAAGATGGGTACACTGTGCTCGTAAAGTGATGGACATGGTCAGTAATACTAAGGTCAGCTGTGGACTCAAAACCGGGCTCAGTTTGTACAAGAGAGCCCGGACTCCTCGTGCATGCTTTCAATTTTTTTTTTTTTCCAAAGCCAAATTCTGAGCCTTCCATTTGAATGTGGCAGCACAAATCCAGATTTATCTGCCCAGACAACATTTTTTCAATCTTCTCTCTCCAGTTTTGGTGAACCCACATGAATTGTAGCCTCAGTTTTCTGTTCTTAGCTAACAGGAGGGTCACCCTGTGTGCTCCTCATCACCTCCAACTAGTCCAACCATTGTACTCTGATCTCTGACATCTTCAAGACATTTTTTCTGCTGCTCACTGGTGAAAATCCCTGCAGACCAGCAGTTTGTCAAATACTCAGACCAACATGTTCAAAGCTTCTTAAATATTTCTTCTTTTCTATCCTGGTACTCAGTTTGAACTTCAGCAGGTCATCTTTATCATGTCTATACATATCTAAATGTATTGAATTGCTGCCATGCGATTGGCTGATTAGATATCTGTGTTAATGAGCAGCTGAACAGGTATACCAAATAAAGTGGCCCTTGAGGGTTTATTCCAGACTTTACGGTAACTGATAAACATATAAACAAAGCTTTAAACTATCCACCAATAGCTTTCACACTGGGTTACTTGTGCAGCACAGTTGTTGAATAACCCCCCTTCCAACTTTCTAAATAAATAAATAAAAACTTTTAGAACTTTGTAAAAATAAAAATGTGTGAAAGTGCAGATGAGTACAAAACTGTTTGTCCCACAGTGCACTTCTGCTGTAGGCTGTTAGCTCAGATATTCTGTGTCATCGAGTTCAATGTAGTGGAATACTGATGCTGAACCAAGGTGATGCCTGTGAGGAATACTTCACTCAAAGCTGATAACTTTTCTTTTTGCATCCCAGGGTTTGTTGTTGGCAGTGCTGGTTGAAGCTAAAGAAGTAAACACAGTCTTTGACGTCAGCTCAATTTACAAATCAGATCATAGCCGCACACAACTTCCCTTTACTCTCAAGTCTGCATCATCCTGAGAGAAAACAGATGGAAGATCCATGGTTTATCATTCATACATAAGCTTTTATGTAAAGAAACAGCTTGTTAAACTACCTGCACCATGTTGCTAGAGTTGAGTCTCATCTCTTTTCAGTCCCTTTTGATAGAAACTTGCTGTAACATTATTGTGTTCAAAGAAATAAATATGTACCATGTGATAAAAAAGTAAAAATCTGATTGATTAAATGACCATGGGTGTTTTTTGCTGGCAGCCTCATGACTCCCATGACTTCAACTGTGATTCAGATATTCAGTGAGCAGCACCCCAGCCAGTGGTACAGTTTTAATGCTGGATGAATATTTAAAGCAGACAACCACAATGGAGTGAAAGTAGCACATGCTGCATAACCTGTTAGCAATTTAATCTGTGTCTCTGCTGTGCCGTGAGTGGCTCCTCATAAGATGCAGCATGATTTATTCAAATACTCCTTCATGGATGACATGACTGCTGAGTCTGAAGCTGTAAAAGCCCCTGATAGTTTCCAAAGTTTCCTTCTGCAACATCAAAATTATCCTTGACAATGTTAGCAACAATCCTACTTTCAGTAAATAATCTAAGCTAATACCTTCCTGTGAATTTTAAGCTTCTGTGAGGAGTGCTCAGCTGATTATAAAACAGACTGAAACTAATAATGCTTCTCTGGGACCGACAAATAAAAACAGGAACAAATATTTCTATTGATTTTTTTTTTCATGCAAGCAACTGTAAGTAGTTATAGTAAAGAGAGACTATTTTCTCTGTCAAAACAGCTTTTGTTTAGATTTTACACAATAATTATCCCAGACCTTGGCTTGTGCGTGTGTGTGTAAGCATTGTGTCTGGGTGACAGAGGAGTATTGTGTTGACTGGGTTTGCCAAAGTCAACATAAAAGTTCCTCACTGAAAGCTTTTTAAAGTGAAAGTCTTTGTTATACTCCAGTGTCAAATTAACAGTGTAACCTAAGACATCAGTCTGCCTCACACTTTTTCGACACAGAGGCCTATGTATGGTAAACTTGCAGAGAAGATGGACCTGCCTGATTCAGTTTTCCGAAATCCTGCAGATCCATCTTGCCAGGCTCCATTGACCAACAAATTCACTCGGCTAAATTTGAATTGGCCCAATCAGGGAACAGAGGCGGGAGCTGCAGGAGCTGTGGGAGCTGCGGGAGCTGCGGGAGTAGCGAGCAGATGTGAGGCCAGCAGACTTTTGTACTTGTCAGTGTTCCTTTGATTCTTAAGTTAACTTTACAAAAACAGCAGCATTCATCTAGCGCCATTACCACAGCTGTTTCCTGTGTCCCTGTAGTTGTTTGTGTGTTGTTCCTCAGCAGCGGCGCACATAAGCCACGTCATACCATGGCTTGATGTGGATTAGTCTGTGGTGAGTGTGCCAATCAGAACGGTCGTCCAACCAGCTGCTGATTTTTTTGAAGGTCCTGCCTCTGAAAACAAATCCAGAGAGCTGCTACCCAGATGGACAAGTGAAATATTCCTGTGGCGGATATATGAAACTGTCCGCCTGGTGTGTCAGGTTATATGTATGGAGCTTGACGTGCAATGTTACTATTTGTTGAAATTAAATGGCAACGTGTTTGTGTCATCATAAAATGATATGCTGAAAACTCGCTAGCTACCGCCATGTTTCTCTACATGGGGGAAAAATAAGAAACTCATCACGTCAAATTGAGCAGACTTGCAGCAGAAATACTCTCACCCCAAGGAAAAAATGATAGAATCAAGATTTTACACAGACATCAATCTGGAAATCAAAGATCCTGAGCCAGCCCTTGATAATAAGGAATTCTCTCCCCATTCGGGCCATGAGCAGTCTCCTCTAACAGGTGTCAACATAAAGCACTTTTATTCTGATCAGGCTTGTGTTTTAATTATTGATGTTCATTATTAACAGTTAGCTCATTAATGACTGGTACACCAAGTTGGTAACTTTGTAATTCAACCCCACTCAATTAAATCTGGAAGGAATAAATAAAAAACACCACACATGGATTCACAAACAGGTGACATACACAGACAAATTCATCATGAAGTGTCTTGGTAATCCACCAAAACAAGCTTCAATGCACCAGCCATTAATACATCTACTCTTCAATGCCAAGAACACCAGTTACTCCTTTCCTCTTTCCTCTTAAGGATGATAGTAGTAAAGACTGATCTCTAATGACACTCAAGTATCTGCTTCAAGTCCTCAACTGAGTTGAGATCGACTGACTGTGAAGGTCAAAACATTCACTTATTAAAGCCGTTCATGACCTCTCATGCTGTATGGATTATCAACCAGACACATCTCTGCCTCATGATAGAAAGGTTTTATCCAGGGAAAAAGATGATCTTGTGGAGGATCTTTGTATTGATTTGTAATGACCTTCCCTTGGAGTGTACAAGTAGACCCCAGTCCTGTTACTTCAGGAGGCCATGTCATGAAAAAAACAACTTTTCCAGTATTTTTACTCATACCCTTGGGTGTCTGGAGTACCAACTTAACACTAATGTAAAAAAGGCAAACCAATCCTTTGTTTGTAATACACCTCCATCTGAAAACACTCATACTTTTTCAAAAATCACATACTTACATAAAGTACACTCCCTACACTATGCACTTCCTTGAACAGTGCACAAAATCTTACAGGGTAGTGTTGTCTCCATCAAACACTCCCGCTTCACACTAACTGGAAATGAAGATCACATTTCACAACTGCTCACAGATGTTCTTCTATTATTCATTAATTGCGACCATCAACCATCATTTGATCCATTCTTGTCCCTTCCTCCACTTAGCCAATATGGCAACCATTGAGTATGAGAAGTGTCCAGCATTCCACACTCAACTTTGTGACCATTTTGAGTGCTCCAGCTGAGAAATCAAAGTGCACTGAGTATTTTTACTTTTTTGTTTTTTGTTGACTAACAACAGAAGTATGCAATTTGAGACACAGCCTGGGTCTGATGGTCTGTTCAGACTCAGCTCACCTTGTGACTTCACAAGGTAAGTAGTTATAATTGTACCTGCCCCATCACCTTCATAAAGCTTGTCATGGATAAATTTTACTTACTCATCTACTGAAACACCGCCCAACTCATCTATTCCTTGTAGGAACCTCTAGGAGGTGCAGATATCACATTTACATGTGGCTGGATGTTGTTTACAAATATTTTTTGTGCATATTATGTTATGTAGTAATTGAAATTCAGTACCTATGAAATATCACACAAAGCTAATGAATGTTCATTCGGAAATGTCCTCTTTGATATTTTTCTGCTTCAGTGATTTTTGCATCTGCATCTGACTCATACAGTAGCCCTGAAGTACAAAACATAACAAGGACAGAAAAACAACGAAACAACAAAACAGAAAACACGACATAAACTAAAATGGAAAAAAAGGTGTTTGTAGATGACTGGTATTAGTTGTTGGCTGGTCAAACTTTATTTCCTGTTGGTCTCAAAACTTACGAGCAACAATATGATCCAAACTTTGTCTATTTCAGTCAAGAACACTCTCATCATGTGTATATATATTTTTTGTCTACCAATTCTTTGCCAAGTTGAAATAAAGATAATTTGGGGATCATTAGGCTCTGCTTTTTAGAGTGCTCTCTGGGTTAGCCCAGCAGCTTGCTCCTTCTTTAGGGAGTGTATTGCAGAATCTCCTCACATGGATTTAAAGAGACACACGCCAAAACCTGTACTTTAGAGGCAGGCTGTTTAGAGATGGTTTAAAACCTCCCCTTGTGCTTGGTTTATATAATATTTCCAATAAAACATGATGAGACCGGTTCATTTGGACAACAAAGGCTTATTTGTATTGTGAATTCAAAAGTTCGATACATAACTTTTAGATCCTGCTTCACAGTAAAACAGAGGCCCTGGACCCACTCACAGGAAGCATTTAGCTCTTCTCTCTGATTTGTCCTCCATTTCTGTCCTCAGTATAAAAACAAAGAGTTCTGATTCTGCCAGGAAAAAAAAAAGAAAGAAAAAAACATTCCTCCACAATTTCATTAACACTTATGTAAGATGATGAGGTTCTTTTAGTATGGTGTGCCGCCCACACTGCAGAAAAGGACAACAGCTCAATTTTAAGTTATTTACTTTAATCACAAGTCTTAGTTTTATTCTCTGCTTCAATCTTTTCCTTTCATTTCACAGATTTAAAAAACTGAAGGATGATGGGGCCCGAAGTGCCTTTGAAGCGGTTTCACCTTGTTGTCGTTGGTATGCAGTGAAAATATCAAAGCAATCACGTAATGAAAACGGGCATGTATTATTTACGGAGGTTATGAAGTTTTACTTTCCTCTCTGAAAGTGCCAATAAAGTGAGATATAGAGGGGTGAACACATCATCCACTGGCAAAGGACACAGAGGCGCGGCATGCGGCCTCACATGAGTGGAAAGAGCGATACGTCCGTCAGCTGGGGGCGTTGGCCTCTGTGTGCTGCGCCCCCAATGCCTCCCCAACAGCACATTGCACTCTGTCGGAGCAGCACAGGCTCCTGCCATTGTGCCCTAATGGATCGCTGATGACTACGACCTTCTGTTCAACCCGGCGAGGACACAGAGGGACAGAAAGAGTGTGTGTGTGTGTGTGAGTGTGTGTGAACGTGAGTGTGTTTGACTTTACTTTTGAAATGGTGGATGGGTGCATAAAGGAGACAGAGGACATCCAAGTCATAAAACCAAAATAGTGATGAGAGGGAGAGACGCATGGGGGGAGTAGATGGCTTTGAGGAGGAGTTAAGTATGATGGAGGAAGGTTCCCAGGAGAAGAGGAGGAGAGACAGGGAGAGCAGGGAGGGCACCTCAGAGAAGTAAGGAGAGATTTGAGAGGGGTGAATGAATAAAAAGATGTTTTTTTTTTTTTCCACCCTTAAGACTTAAGCTGTCCATGTGGATGAGGTAATGTTCCATAAGTCATTTCCATTAACCTACAAGTTACACTAAATCTGCACAAATGCTGCTTTTTCCTTCCTCTGTTATCGGAGGAAAGACAGAATTGTGCAGCTTCTTTACAAGGACGAGGATTAAGGCTGCTCAGGTAGCTGTTTGAAGCAGAAATATCTCAAAATGAGCGTTCCCTTCACTTTTCTGCAAGAGGCAGCGAGATGAGGCGGACGGAAACAAACTGAGACAAGCCTCGATGAGCGGGGAATCTGCAAACAAATCTGCTAACAAATATAGCTCCCTGAAAGATCTGGGAAAAAAAGAAGAGAGATGGGAAGTGGGTGGAAAGGTGCTGATTCATCTAATGTATTTGCTGTGTGCTTATCGAAACACGTGCCTAAAAGCTTAAAACACGCTCAGGGTTAATGCGAAGCGGGTAGAGACAGCAAGGAGAAACAGGGAGGCAGGAGTGAGTCTTATTTCTGTGAACAAGCAGGAGTGGACTGAGGAGAGGATACAGATGAGAGATGCTGATCCGAATGAGAGATGACAGGTACAGTGGCGAAGCTTCACCCACAAATAAGGAGGACGGCTAATGAGCAGGTGAAAAAAAAAAAAGAAAATCATCCCCTGAGAGACGTCATGTGTAAAGAAGGAAACTCGTGGGTGGAGGAGAGCGCATCACACCTCGTTTGAAGCCAGTATGGCCAAAGCATGTTAATATCCACATGATGCTGATGGGTGGTGATGGATTGCACCTGACACTAACTCCCTCTGTCATTCATGAGCCGTACATGACATGAGAACTTTTTTTTTTTATTTGCCTTTGCTGGCTTCACTGAGCTGAATTGATGGGCCCTTGTGTAGTCAGAAAATGTCATCTTTGAACTTGGGCTTGATGGTAAGGAATGGAGACTGTTCCTGTGAGAGAGGAGCAGGACTGAGAGCGAATGGCTGAAAGGAAACACAGAGGGAGAGTTCAAACACCCCTCCCCGCCCGGGGGATGTGCTGACTGGCAGAAAGCGACCGCCAAGGGAGGAAGGAGGTAGGAAGGGAGGGGCAGGAGGGAGGGAGGGAGGGAGGAAGGGGGAACAGGGAGGGTCAGAACAGGATGGTGAAACTGAGGCAGGAGGAGTGAGTCAACCCTTTTGACAAATGTAACTTTTGTTCCCTTTGCTTCAGAGTGAGTCCGAGCTAAATCCTTTTTCTTACAAACAGCAGCACTGTTTGATAAAACACAGCTCCTCATCCGTTACCATCTCTCTGCACTGCAACAACACAGCAGGAGTGCAGATGCAGCCAAAACTTTTGCTGCAACACATTCAATGTCCTCCAGCAAGGTGCTCAGAGCTGTCACAACAAAGCTGCACAGATCGCTCAGATAAACCCTCTGACGTAAAACACGTCTGTCAGGGAAGTTTTCCTGTTGCACTCAAACGAGTTCTAAGAATTACAAAAACACAGCGTGATTAATCAGTTCCTTTAATTCAGATGCAGCATGGAGAGAACACCTTGCAGAGGACTTCTCTCCATGAACCGTTCAGATTAAGCAACATTTATTTCGCAACAGAGTTAAGCCCTTGATGATGATTGGTCAAACATGGCAAGAGTTCACAGAGAAGGATGTTTATTTCTTGACAGTGGACCATTGTTGGGAAGAACAGACTGATGCTTCCAGATTCAGGAGAACACAGCAGTCTGCAGAGAGGAGGCTGCTGAGTTTGAGCCAAAAGAAAAGAGAAGAAAACAAAAGAGAAAAGGCAGGAGAGGTCACGAAACTATGAGCTGAGGTAGCACATCGAGTAACCTCTTAATGCACACAGTACAGCATACTGTGGTAATTAGGAGCTGATTAACAGGAAGGAAAATATCAGACGCTGAGACTTGCAGGTGGTAGTCTGGTTCGTGTGGTCCTATTCAACATGTTTCATTTCAGTAGTGTAAGTGATAATCTTCAGTTTGATGTGAGCAATAACAGCACATTTGAAGGCTGCAGAGTTAATTGAAACAACCATTGAAGCTTGAACAGTGACTACAGCAGATCATTGTTGGTGAAAATGTAAAAACTGCTCTGTAAATAAAATAATACGAAAAACAGAGTTGATGAATTGATTCATCAAGTCCGTAGCTGTGCCCTATGTGAGAGGGTGTTAGCTGAGTTGATTTTTACATTTCGGGACACTTTGCGGTTTTATGCTCCCTAAAGTAGGTGGGGACTGCAAATGGGCACTCGTGAAATGTGATTGGTTCCCCAAAAATTCTACACTGTGATTGGCTACTTGCTGTGTGAGTGGCTGCGCTGATTCAGAGAGGAATTATTTGTGTTGTGTTTAAGAGGCTTCCAGATGCTTCTTTGTATTCCAAAAAAAAAAAAAAAAAAATCAATTTTGTGTACTTCAGTTCTGACTTAGAAAAGCGTGAGATACATAGGCCTAAAGACCTATGTATCTCATTTTTAACTAGTGATTTATATTCAACACATACCAAAGATCGTATCAGATTCGCTATTTCACAATATATTGGGGATGAACTTCTCATGTCTTTATATTTGGTATAACTTGATTATAACTATTGTGTTTACTTTACTCAAATTTACAATCTCCACTTAATTTAACATCTGTAAGAATGCAAAAGTACATAAAAACAATCTATTTTTATGACTGTTTATTAATTCAGGCATTAAGGGGTTAACCAATACATCTACGAGGGTGCAGCCCAGAGTCAAAAGTTTATAACATCAACAAACTCAAAGAAAAACATGGCGACTGTGGAAGAGGTATTGCCAATGTACCCCTTGCATAAAATACAAAAGCGGAGGCAGTGTTGTAGGAGGCGATGGACAGTAACATAGACATCGCTAGACGTATATGCAAGTATAAATATGTATTTATGTCTATGGTTGATGAGGCCGTTACATACATTGCAAAAGTTTCGCCATTGTTATTTCTTCTGTGTGTCTCAGTAGAGCTACGTATCAGGTAGCAACAGCAACACTGCCCCCAATGGTTGTCAGTGGTACTGCTCCTCTTGGCCCGTAGCCGTGAGTTTTATGGAAACGCGCAGAAATACGGATGAAATGAACGCAGAGCATGGACAGAAGGCTTCGTCTGTAGCCAGATCCGTATGTAACGTTTGGCATAAATGGGCCTTTAAATGTAAGTGTTGCTACTCTGTTGACTCTCCTTACTTAATCAAAACTATGTGTTTGAGAATAAAACATTTTTCATTTTTTAAGGTTTAGTTGACGTAATTGATGGTAATATTCCCCCAAGTTTGAGTCAAGCAAATAATTTGAGACTCACCTGTCACCTCTACATGCGGTGGGTCAGTTCCCCTGTTTGGCCACCTGTGACAGAAGTGTGGCTCCCAACACTCGTCCTAGTCCCACAATAATTCAGCCGAAGAGAAACCCTCTGGCTCAGAGCTTATGTGGATGGCTACCTGATTATCTATCCAATCAGACTGCAGCTCTGCTGATTACAGAGTCCTCGGCTCAGGTGGGCTTAATCAGCTCACCTGAAAGAAACACACTGTTAATAGAGAGTTTTTCATTTTTTTTCTTTTTACCAGGGTCAACACAGCACACAACCAACATGAGGGCAAAACACACAAGCAAGAAAACTACACATCACTTGCAGATAGAGAGGAATGCTTGCCGTCCTCTCCATCCTAACACCAGCTCCATCAAATAAACTAGATGGTGTCATTTGGCCTAGAGGTTTTCAAACCTTTTCTCAAGTATGGCAATTTTTGAAATATGAAAATCAAGCTCTGAAAAATGAGACATATTGTAGAGGCTTGTTTTGTAGTGAAGTTTGAAAAGACAATTAACAGTCTCCGTCCTCTCTGTAATAACTAATTTACAATGTCACAACACACTCATTTCACATAAGGCCACCGACATTCATCTTTATTAATGTTTGGGATCAAAAGATACTTTCTAGACCTCTGTCTGTGTCTGTCCGTCTGTCCGTCAATCTGTCTGACTGTATGATAACAGTAATTTTAAGTGAGGCTATTATTTTGGAAAACATTAAACTTATCCGCCTAAAATGTACGTAAAATGTTTATGGTATATCCTTATAAGCAGACCATTTAAGAGTTCAATGATTTAATAATAAAAGATGCTGGTATTGTTTTAAGAATTTGCCAATGGGCAAACTTTCCCTGAAATAAGACACATATCTTAATAAAAGGAAGAAGAATTTTTTTTTAACCCACTGGCAGATTTTTTTTACTGTTTACAAGCTTTTCAGGCCCCCTTTTTTTTTTCTTTTAACCTCTTAAAATAAGACATTATTTCTGGACTTTCAAGGTGAATCTAGCTCATGTTAAGTCTAATACGACATTTTTAACTGAAAATAAGACACGAATACTTGATCAGCTTTCAGTTTTTGCAGTGCACCACTGAAAGCATCCCTCCCATAATTGGACATCAGAAAATTGGTGGAGTAAAAGTTTTGTCCAACAAAATAGGGGGTATTTTTGGAGTCTGATGCTGCGTGCTTCAATCATGATTTTTTGGGGGTAATGAGATACACAGAGATCAAGAAATGATAGGAGCCCATTTTGATAAGTCTGACTAAAAAAATCCTGAAAAAGCTGGTGAAGGAGAATGTTTCCTGAAAAAATAAGAATCTGTCTCGAAGTCAGCAGGGTTGGCACTGACTAAAGCCTACAGTTCTTCAGCGTCTCATAGAAATAAGAGGGAAACCTGCTTCACGTGGCATGAAGGCACCGTGTCATAGAGGCCGGACCCAAAGTATCAGGATGGATGGGGGGAGGTGAAAGAAAAGGGGGGGAAGACAGTGAACGGAAAGGCTATTATACATTTTTCATTAAGGTTCCAGGCACAAAGCCACATCAAAGCCTCACAGAGATAGAGGGGAGGGAGGGGGAGAGGGAGACACAGGATGTTCTAATTAACTTCACAGTCACTGACTCTCCCTCTTCTCTCTCTCTCACACACACACTCGTATTCTCAGTGTACATAAATGTGTCTCTACCCTGCCCACTGTCTGTATGTGTGCCTTGTAAATTCATCACAACACCCCCCTACTGCAGCTCGTGGAGGGGCGATCAAACAGCAGAAATCTGGGAGGGCAAAGAAGGGAGGGAGGGAGACAGGAGCAGGGAGGGAGGGAGGAGAGGAAGAGGCGGGGGAGGAATATCAGACAGAGGGAGAAAGGAGCCCTGAGGTGTTGCTGGTGCCACGCCCGAAGAAGGAGGAAGAGAGAAAGACGTGAAAGACCTGCCCTTCTAGCCTCCTGCGTTTTGTGCTGCATTCAGGTCACATATGGGAGATATGATTTTCCACTTTTCCAGTTTACTCTTCAGAAACAAAGCAGCTTCAATGAGGAATTGATTGTTCTTTAGCAAGAAGGATAGAAAGCAGAAGAATATTATGAGCCCCTGAGCGGCATGTAATGTTTCTGGTTCTTTAAAATGCTCAGTGAGCAGAAAAAAACTTCAAAATCCTTAGAAAAACTTTGTCTAAGAACCCCTTCCAACAACTTTTCCCACAGGTCTTGAATGCAGCATCACGTGACCAGTCCCCTCTTCTCTCATCCCTCTTTTTCCCACTCGCTGTGAGTCAACAGGAAGTTGAGTGCACTCTTCACATTGAGCAAATTGTACACCAACTTGTCATCTTAATAACGTCACCAAGCAATTAGTCTCCTGCCTGAGTGCTGACGGAAATGAACCCCCATGTGAAAGAGAGTACTTTACTTCGAATAGAAGTGCATCTGGCTGCCTGAGAAGCAGGGAGAGAAAAGATAAATTTAATTAATTAAAAGAAAATGGAGTCAGAAAGTGGGGGGAGAAAGAGATGAACAGAAGTGACTCATTAATTCGAGCAGTGATGGTTTCCCAGTGATTGCATTTCTATCAGCCTTAAATATTTGTCAATAAAACAGCCCAAATCGACCCCTGTTCCCTGATGTCCTATTGATAGAGATGGTTTCTAATTCCTCCAAGCTCTGCAGGCTCTGGTAATTGCTGCTGCAGCGTCTTCTGGCCAGTGTTTACAGAGTTTTTACAGGACTGTGAGCAACGTCACCACCCTCATACTGTGAATTCAAAGTTTTCAGGATCTTGACACTTCACTGGGACATTTGCTTGCAGGTAGTTTAACACCGACCTCATTCCTGTCATTCAGATAAAAGTCTTTATCTAAAAGCTACAAGGCTGGAACAATGTTTTTACTTACCCTCAGTGCCCTCTTTAATACCTCTTTGCTCGCTAAAACATTAAAATGATAAGCTGGGTTCATCTTTGGCCCCATGTGCAGAATAATGCGGTAAAGTTCTCTTTGGGATGTCCTTTCTTTGGAGGCACACAATGACGTGGTGTCACACAGGCTGAACTTTATGTTATAAGAAGCTTAAACAAGAGACTGGCGTCAAGCCTCTTCTGAAGTGCCTCAAACCCTTATACAGGGAGAAACTACACAGAACTACTGCATAAACTACTACAAAATAGAAGAAAAAAATGAATCTTACAACTAGATTGTCTGTTTACAACCCCAAAGAAAATGTCTCTTAAGATTCCATGTGCTCAATTGTTTGTCTTAGGTCTTCTCCAAATATGGTCACTTCTAAAGTTGATAATCTACAGACTGACAGAGCTAAATGTCTCAGAAGTAGAGTTGTACCCACTGTATTCACCAGATATTGGTGAGATACTCACTCAAAAAGCTAAATCAGGTATCAGCAAATGCAAATTATGGGGTTGCTCTACTCAGCTCGAATCAGCTCCTTTCCACCATTGTCCAATTCATCTTGGATACAGCAAGGAACCAGTAAACAGGTCAGTTTGTGTCACGCGAGGATTTCCTTTGTGTGAAATCTTTCAGATCTGGTACAGTGACACAGCATGGCATAACAGATCTGCCTCTGGTGGAACTTGGCCATTAGCCACTTGTAGCATCTTATTTCTACATGGGAGAGACTGTTTGCTCAAGCTAGTCAGGCTGTTTGACACATACCTGCTCAGCAGAAAGCCAAGAAAAATGGAGTGAAAGTCGAGCCAAGCTTCGCCCCTTGTTTCTCTGTTTGATGTTTTGTTTCACTTAAGTTGTGTCTTTCTTCCTTCATGCTATGTCCATTATTGTAGCTGCTCAGAATAGCTTCTTCCACAAGCTATCAACACACAAAGTCACTTGTGCACTAGGCAAGCTGTGATTGGCTGATTTCTGCCCAGAAATGTCCCAACACAACTAAAACAACAACATGCAGATTGATGAGGGGGTTGAGGCAGAAACAGACACCAACACATAGGTATAGAGATCCAAAGGAGATGATTGATCAGGATTATTCCTGTAAATTGTCCCGAGGTGTGATTATCGAGTGAATGGTTGTCTGTTTCCGTGTGTTAGCCCTGTGATTGGATGGCAAACTGTTAAGGGTGTACTCTGCCTTCTTTTGCCCTGAGACAGGTGGGATCGGTTCCAGCCCATACCCGCCAACAAAAGACTTTGACAATGTGGGGGATTTCCCCCCGATGTTGGTATTTTTACATCTGCAAAAAAAGACCCTGAGACTTAATCCATGTTTGACCCACCCAGTCTGTTACAGTATCAATGTGGAAAATCAGGAGAAAATCAAGAGAAAGTACAACCTGGGGGTTCAGCAGGAGAAAGGGTTAAGAACTGTGAGACTCCTGCCGAAATCGTGAGTGCTGACAGGTATGCTCCAGCCCAATACAACTCTGAAAGGGGAAAGCGGCAAAGAAAGTGGATGAAAAGACTTAATATGAGCCATATATACCTGAAAAGTCCAGAAAATGTCTTACTTCAAGGCATGAAAAGACAAAATTGTTAATGTTGGTGTCTTAATACAAAGAACTAAACATTTAACTGTTGGTGGATTTTGTTTTAATTTCCACAAGCAATTCAGGTCTCAAGTTTGCCTTTTATTGTCTTGAAATAGGGCATTTTCTTGGAAACTGCTAAAAATTACTCTTGCTTTATGACAGATTTGGCATAAACACTTAGATCTTAGCTTTTGCAGTGCTCAGTAGTTCAGATCTAGTTCAGGTGTGTAAAACCAACAACTTTGACGATAACTCAAGGTTTATACAAGGCCAATGCTTGGACAGGTGTGTGCCAACATATCTACTGCATAAACTTATGTTGTACAATGTTAGTTTCCTACAATCTGCACCTTATGCTGCTCAATGACTGTCCACTTGTTTCTCAGCTGATTTACTTGCCTGCCTGGAAACCACATTTTTGAAGGCATTGTGCTGATTGTTTCTCATTTTCTCTCTCTTCCTCTTCTGCTGCAGGTC
Organism: Halichoeres trimaculatus; assembly: GCF_033239565.1. Taxonomy (NCBI): domain Eukaryota; kingdom Metazoa; phylum Chordata; class Actinopteri; order Labriformes; family Labridae; genus Halichoeres; species Halichoeres trimaculatus. Next base: position 18,719,487 of record NW_027437183.1, read on the forward strand.
AGGGTCTGATCAATCTAGTTCCAAACACCAGATCATCCTCTAATTATTGTGGTAAAAAAATAAAAGACAAATGTTTTTTTTCATGCTCCCCAGTTTTATATGAGTCACACACTAACAGTGCACATCACTTTGCATTCAGCGACACAAGGCTGGAGCAGAGCACTTCTTCGCTCTTTCCTCCCCTGATCCTGGACCTCCAGACGACAGACGCTATCTTTCAAGAACAGACAGAACTTGTGCCCCAAACAAGATTTAATTTCAAACACAAAAAGAGATTTTACAAACCGACAGTGGACGACTGATTAGTGTAGAACACAGGAGACGACAGCTGAAAAGAAGTGGTTCGTCTTCCTTCCCAACAGGGATCACACCCACAGCTCTGCAAACATTAATTGGCAATGCGACCTTGGGAACAGAGAGAAAAACAGTTCTAGCTTGTTACTGTGATTCATAATTAGTTTTTTTTTTTTTTGTCATCTTGCGGTAAGACTTGGAAGATAATGAATAATTTGAGCTGTCTTGTCATGTAATCCTGATGATCCCTGTTGGCTTGCTAAATCCATAACCGGTTCATAAACAACGGCAGCATTCAGGGAGCGCCTAATGAAATTTGCTCCGCTTTTCGATTCGATAAGTGAATTTTTGTTTTGCTTCACCAAATGTCAGGACCTCAGTCATGTGCTGTTTGTCTGAGCAGTTGGAAGCTGTCTAATAATAAATAACCTTTTACAAGACAAGGTGAACCAAAATGAGGATCAATGCAAAGGTCTGTTTGAGATGGGAAATGCATTCATGAAACAAAACCCCACACAGAACAACAAAAGCACACAGCAAGTTATTACAGCTGCGAGCGGCCAGCGGGCTATAAGGGTTATGTAGCACCCGCAGTGCAGTGCATAGCAATGCAACCATTAATTAAAATAAGAGAACAAAGGAGTAAGACTTACAGGTACGGGGGTTATTTTAATATCATTCTTTTTATGTGAGCTGGGTGCAGTTGCAGCTCAAACGGCTGTCACGCCAGAAGCTCTCTCAGACAGCTTGGCAATTACAGCTTGTTGTTTGGATTGCAAACAAGCAAGATCCTGTCGCTGTACTCCTTTTGATTTTCAAACCAAACATCCACTTTCACCTTTGTTTGCTCACAGCCATCATCCTAACGACATACAAAATCCAGATCTAAGGCATGAAAATAGCTGTTTCACAATGGTGCAGAAATGACTGTGCGAAGCACTGAAGTTTACTTTTCTGTTGAGTCTCCAGATGAGAGAAGAACATGAAATTGTATGAGTGCAGTGCTCAAGCTGTCACATCTCACCCCTAATAAAGCACAATGCCGTCTTTGACTAGTCTGACACAGGAGTGAGGAGAGCTGTGCTGTCAATATGCTCCGCAGATGAGCCATTAGCTCGTTGTTACTGTCAGCGCCAGCCTGAGAAGCTGAGAGCCGGCTGCCTTTGGCCTACAAAGCCCTGCTTGGACTTTAACTTTTTTTTTTGTTGTTTTGTTTTATCTGACAGTTTTGCCACTTCCTTTGGAAAATGTGTGTGAATGCTGTTCTCAACATGTCTGCTATCTGCTTCTTCCTGGTGTATCAGAAACAACCTGCCCTTGGTGTGGATCTCTCCCACGGAGCATCAGTGGGAAACAATTGGCCTATCAGGCAGCAGGAAGGAGGCTAATGAATAGATTGTGTGACTTGCCTCCAGACAAACACAGAGAAGCAGAACTGAAGACAGCCAGTCATACTGAGACACAGCTGCAAAGTCACGACATGTTCTTATAATACGGTAAGCTCTGCAAAACAGTTCCAGTTGTTTGAGCATGAGTGCGTCTGAACAAAGTCCCAAGTTTTCCTCAAGTAGTTAGTTAGTTAGGTAGTTAGTTAGATTGTTGCTGAGTACACTGCAGCAGTTCAGAGCTTGATGTATAGGAGGCATTGTTAAACCACTGATAAAAAGAAAAGAATGTAAAGTTGAGGGAAGAGTAAGCTCTGCATGACACAGCAAAGCACTGTATGTTGAAGGTTAGTACAAACACTTCAGTTGAAAAGAAGCTGGGAAACGTAAGAGGACATACGGTTCTCACATTCAAATAGCATCTATTCATGGATTATAACTTGGCATTAAACATATTGTATATGAGTGCAGTAAAATATTGTACAATTCACATTATTTTATAGAGTCATTCCATGAAAGCATCCCTTTTTGGGTCCCTCTGACCTCTTAATGTGTATTTCATCTATTGTGTCACCAAATTTTCTATTTAAACAGCTTTACATACACATCAAAATGTCAGCTTAAATACTGTGTAAAATATCACTTAATTTATCTTTTATGATAGATAACGTTTTTTGTTGTTGTTGTTGTTATTGTTTCTTTGTAATTCAATTTGACCCCACCAATTTGTCATGTCCCAAATGCCCTTGATGAAAGTTTACTTTGAAAATACCAGATAAAACTTAAAAAAAAAAAAAAAAGTCCATAAACTTTGATATTGACCTAAACATCTATTTGGGATCTTTTTCAGGTGATGGTTTCTTTGTTTTTTGTTAAAGTAATTATCAATTATTCATTAATATCATATCATTTACATAGCTCTGTCCCTGGGTTACTGCTTAGCCCCGTTACACAAATTATTCTACCCCATACAATGGTATGATCCATAAAGGCATGTACATCAGGAAGTGACATCATTGAAGTCTTTTGGACAACTGGAAGACAGACAGGCAGGTTGCTCCCTTTTTGTCTTTTATTTTTGCCTTTTATCTTGTGATATTGTGGTTGTCAAATTCAATGACTCAATGCCGTTACATGAAAAAAAGATGAAAAAAATATTACTTGTGAAATAACAGGGTTGTGATTTAAATACTTTAAGTAACCCAACTATTTAAATTAGTTTTTTAATATATTTAATTTCAAACATTTCAACATTTTTAAACAAAAATAAAAAAAAACTTAATGGTGTTAAACTATTGTTATACAAGACAGTGATACAGCCCAAGCTAAAGGCTACCACAAGGGCTAAACTGGTGGTGATAATGTTTACTCCAACCCACGTACAGCAGTTATTCTGCAGTGGTCTGTTCAAACTCAAGAGTCCATCAATAAAATAAAGAGTTAGGTTACGTTAACTCTGCTTGGTAGATGACTGGCAGGACATAGCTAACCAGGACTCACTAACGTTATACATTACAGACATGTCTTATAGAGCCGGGCTGCCAGATGCACTAAATATAGACAACCACTTAACCACTTACAAACTGACAGTGTTCACTTGTTGTCACTTAGCCTACAGATACATAGGAGCACCAGGCTGCCTATGTAGCTAACAATGTAGCTTGTCGGCTGCTACAGCATTTGCCTTTTGTCCCGTTTCAAACCGTATCACTACGTAACTGCACTGATAAATACCTTACCTTGGGGCATTGTATCTGGTAAAATGTTTTCTTAAACAAAGAACATTTGTTTCGATTTTTTTAATTCCAAAACAAACACACGCCTCACTGAAAGTAATTACGACATTACGAGTGACACTCCGGGCCAGAAGGTGGCGAGGCAGTCCATTTCAAACAGATCCTCCGCATAGCATCTTTAAAGTGCCCCAATAGTAAATTGAAGGGACTGCATATTTTGCAATTAATACCCACAATCCCACACCAAAATTCATGGCCTAATAAGGCGTAGAAAAGTGGAGTGTGATACAGTTACAATTATACATCACAGTTCAGTAAATAATTCTGCTTGGTGGAGTAAGAAACAGTGAAATGATGCACATCTTGTTTTAGTGTGCATAGCAGAGTTCAGCACAGCCTTCCACTGTCTTATTCTATAGCATTAAAATAAATGTTTATTATGTTACAGATGGTTTTGAGCACCTGCATTGTAAAAGTTTATGAAGTATCTAAAGGGTCATGGTGAGCTATAAGTCCCATGAAAATTGCAGAGGAGAAATTCAGTGGACTGATAAGAGCTCAACTCTTGAACTTTGAAGTCAAGAAGAAATCTGTTTCCTCCTGCAGCTCTGCTCTATCTCAGAGCTCCCTGCTGCCACTTGTCTTCTTACTCGAGGTGAGAGAGGCTGCGGGAACACTCTGCATTCTGAGCCTCACGCACAAATACACACTACACATGCATATAGAAGGAGAGGGCTCTCTCTAAAGGATGCCTAATTGGTTTTTATTGACTTTAGGAGAAGCAACAGATATTGTGCGATAGTGTAATGACAAAAGATTAGCTCCCTATGCGAGGCTGGGTAATAACAGCTGAGGTGGGGAGCAGCCTCACAAAAAGCCATCCCAGCAGATAAGCACTGAAAGCAATGTGATTATGTGGATAGTGGTGTAATCTGAGCTCTATTAATATGTTTAATTGTAACCATTTGCAACAGCCCTGAAGATCCTACCAGTGATTGCTTGGCAATCCTGCAAAGTGATATTATATGAAGTGCTAAGCTAAATTCTCAGCTGGCAGGCTGCAATTATAATGCTCTTATACATATATTGGCATGATAATACAGCGTACTTTGTGACGGGGTTTAATTTTTAATCAGGTCGAGGTGGGGGGTGATTAAAGCATCCTTAACCATAAAAACTCTCTCTGTACTCCTCTCCACGAGTTTGTAATTTCTCTCAAAAATCTCATCACCTTCCCTTATCTCCTTTCCTCCTTCTTTTTGTTAGTCGCTCTTTGTTTCCAGGTCTCGTTCCTCCTCTGCTCTCTTCAGTCTCTCATTTTCCCCATTTAATATTAACCACCTTGTTACTCTGTTGTTCCCCTGTACACCTTAACACCCTCGTCTCCCCTCTTTCTCCCTCCCCTCTGTCATCAGATACAGAGAGATCAGTGAGGAAAAGCCCCCCGTCTCTGACTTCAAACGCCTCCCTGTCTATTTGTCTCCACCCCTGACTCTGCTGACAGGGAGGCACAGCCCCAGAAATCAACTCAACCCCACCCCACCCCGCTTTATTTCAACCCTACATCTCCCCCTCTTCACTGCTGTTTACGTCTCCTTCTTACTCTTAACTTCTATCGATCTCCCTCCTTCTCTGCTCTTCTTTGCATCTCTCTTTCTCCTGATTTGCTCTCCCTTTGTCCTCCCCTACAGACTGAGGCAGAAGAGCATTTCAATAAGGTCTCTCTGGCTGTTGAGCTGCATTTATCTCTCTCTGTGAAATAGTTCTGTTTATATCACTGTTATGTATTGCTCAAACTACACTCTGTCCTTTGCTCAATTTGTTCAGATCCCCGCCTGACTATTTGAATAGAACTTGATATCAAGGCTACATGCAATGAATGCAAATATGAGATTTGGTGAATTGGCAGAGGGAATTGCTACATTGATGAAAATGACACCAATTAAGGAATTTTAAAAGGGCTTATAACAGCATCAGTGGATCTGCTTTTTGTCTTTGTGTTACAGGAGCTTCAGTTGGGGAGAAAAAGTATATGGTTGCATGTTTTAGTGCCTTACATAGAGTGCAAAGACATGCAATGATGCAACGAGATGAAACCATTCACATGGGCAGGACAAGCTCTATCCTGCCAACTATCCCTGACATCTCTGGGATGGCTGCACAGCTGGGAGGTCTTGTGCCATTTACACTGGGTGTGTCAGTGCCAACTGCAAAGAGTATGTAACAGCGCGTGAATGTGAGATGTATGTAATAATTATTCTGTATCACACAGATAGATTGTGGTGTGGTTAGCAGACAAACAGAAGGTTTTTTATTTGCCCGTTTTGATGGAGTGTAAAAAGTAAAAGCCTGTAGAGTTCAAGGCACATGGCAAAAATAGCCAGAGTATAAACCATTCGAAAAGATAAACGGCACTGATGGACTAAACCTACAATTATCCTCCATCACATGTAATTCCAGGCTTTTCTCTTTTCAGTGCATGCTTTTGTTAAACTCTTAGAAAGTGTACCGAGTTGTTTTAGTGCTGCTGTGGATTACTGCTGCTTTTCTGTGCAAGTACAGATGATTTTTCCATTGATGCTTGCAGATAAACAGCAAGCAGTTTAAAAAGACTCACTTGTGTGTGATGCATGTCTATTTCTGTATGTTTACATTTGATAAAAGGGTTTGTTAAGGCTCACTGCATGTAGTGATGTGCCCGTTTTCTGAGAATAAACAATAGAATAGAATGTATATGATCCTGTGTAACTTCCCATGTCCGGCCAAATACTAGCCATTTCAAAAAAAGTACAGTTGTTACCCAAGATAAAACAGTATGAGGTTTCCGTTCCAGTCAATCTGTCAACTTACACTGGATCTGCTCTGTATTTCAATTCAGTATAGGGAATATTGAGCGGGACAGGAAGTCACAACCGGAAACTACCCAAAAACATCCTGTGACCTGCAAAACAAAACAAACTGAGTCAAAACCAGATTCTATGAATCTTGACTATGATGACAAACTGACATAATTAGGTGAACCAGGCCAGAAGTCAACAGGTTTGAAGTTTTACAGCCCAACACAAATGAAGAGAGGTTCATCAATGAAGTGGGAAGTGTGGAAACTTCTTGGTCTTGGGACTCCAGCTGTTTGTCAGTCATACATGGCCAAGGGGGTAAAAGGGGTAAAAACACACCTTTTAGAAACAAGACACCACTTGATACTCGCTATGTCATCACCCCTAGACGCTTGCTGACTGTCGTAGGCAGAGAGACTGTAAACCAAGGGTACTCAATCAGATTAGGCTGACAAATTCCCAGCAAACAGACTTCACTATGTACTGTTTTACATGAATGATGAGGCCGATAAGGTAAGAAAAGCCAACATTTAGTGAATGTTAAGGCATTTAGAAGCTGTATTCTGTAGCTTTTTAGTACCGTAACGTTCACTTTTCATAGCTTGTGTAGCTAATACAGCTCCTGAATGCAGCTTAGCAGTCTAACCATTCATGAAATGTGAGTCGTTGAAACTTCATTTGCTGTGAATTTGTCACCCTGGTCCGACATCGGCTGTTAGCTGTTATTAGCTAAAGCTGTAGCTGTCGCTATGGCAGCATTAAGTAGACTATTATAGCAAGTGATTTTAAAATACAACCAACAGTTCAAATCATGGATAATAATAATGTGGGATAGCAAAGGATTGGATATCTGGTAAAAAAAAAATACTTATCATGGGAATTGTGTCATACCCCTTGGTTCCAGGTGAGGTCCCGGTTTGTCTTCGTTTCAAGCGCTGTGTAGCCCTCCCCCTTGATCTTACAGAGAATTGGGACACCCCTCCACTACATGCACATAACCAAGGGCTAAGTGGTAGAGTTGAGATTGACCCTAAGACTGCATTACCGTGCACAATAAAAACTGAAATGTATAAGTCTACAACGATTAATGTCCTATTTTTGAGAAAATAAATTTTTAAATACATAAAGTTGTAATTAAAGCCACATTGACTTGTCTTGATAAATCCACATTTTTCTTTTACTACAAGAAACATGAAAAAAAGCCTGGATTTTAAAAAAATGTGCCAATAAAGTAAGAGAATAATAAAAAAAAAAGAAATATAATTTTCTTTATGAAGATATCATTTCTATTGCAAGACACTTGAAATTTTTTTTTTTTATAATCTTTTGTCATGTTGTCTGTATTACAGCTCACTCACTTTTAACCTCCCTCAGCATGATACTCAATTCCCTGATTCTCTGCTTTGTTTTTATCCATAAAAGCACTTTGTTAACAATATGTTTTGAAAAATGTTATGGAAATAAAGTTTATAGAGGGCAGGGCCCTATTCTACGAAGCAAGTTCAGCCTAGCGAGATAGCCTTGGAGCTACCTCGCTGAACTGAGCGCGGTAGCCGGCAGTCTCGCTACACAGTTTGACGACGCTGGTTATCAACCTCATAAGTGGATCCAGCTTGACAATGAGCATGTGCACGCATATAAGGCGGAGCCTCGCCTCGCTGAGGAGTGATCATGTGTCGTTGAACAGGGAATCCGGAACCTATCCTCAAAGCTACCTCGCTAGGCAGTAATCCTGCTTCATAGAACAGGGCCCAGATGTCCTTGTGCCCTCGTGAAGGGGGCCTGGGTTTGAATCTAGCCTGTGGCCTCTTTCCTGAAAGTCAGTCCCTACTCATGCCCTATTTCCTACTCTATCCACTGTCCTTTATTACTATCCAATTAAAGGCAAATCAATACGATTCTTATTATTATTATTATTATTATTATTATTATTATTATTATTATTATTATTATTATTATTATTATTATTAATATTATTATTATATTGTTAGATTTCCTTTTTTAACCTTTTTCTAACAATTCTTGCATATTTTTTCATTTCAAAATCTTGAAACAAGACATTTTTTAGATGTGGATTGAGCATTCTCTGCAAAAACATAAAATGAGTTCAAATTCTCAAAAAGTCTCTGTGCATGTAAAATTAAAGGTTTCTAGAGTCAGTACAAAGCATCCATCCCAGACCAGTCAAAAAAATCCCAAAGTGCTCTTTGGGTTTTATGCTGTAATCTCTGTGGAAACAAACAGAACAACATGTTCCCTTTTTTCATATTTTGACAAGATAAGAGGATAAACAAAGAAATCGGCTTTGGACTGAAGAAGCAAAGCTGGGGGAGGGAGAAAAAGATGGTGTTCACTTAACATGCAGTCATCATACATGCATTAAACCCCACACACTCCCATGACTATCTGTCAAGGCAACACGAGGCCTCACACTGCTGTTAGCCGTTTAATAAGCAGCATGATGAGGAGCTGCTTATTAATTTAGAGCCTGTGTTTTGATTAAGACTGAAGGGATGAATTCTAAAAAAAAGCATAAGGATCTGCATTTCTGCTCTGTGGATCTAGGAGGGTAATAAGAGCCTGCCGCATCAGCTGGAATGGCTATCAGCCAATTATAGCTGGCTCATGCATGTAAGTAAGGAGGGCTTGAAAAGAAGCAGTGCTCGTGGTGGTGTAGTGGTATGTGGAGAAGCTGGAGGAGAGCATCTCAGCAGAAATAACAACCATCCAATGCACATTCAAGTATCCTCTTTGGAGCCACACGGGGAGCATTTAGAATTAATTTTCAATCTTCTATTTCTTTTGGCAATTTTCTTTTATTCTGCATCACAAACAACAAAACAACTTTTTCCAATAAGGAGAGAGTGCACGCCACAGTCCCCTGCCTACACACCACTGCTTGTGCAGTATTAGCGAGTGCACCGTGGGTGTTAAAGTCAGTCTGACAACAGTGGAACTCCATCAATCTCTAATGCATAGCCAATGAGGGGCTCTCAAACAACAGGCCTTTGTATCCCACTGGAAACAGATTGATCTTTTTGTATGCTGCACACACGTTTGCCCCTCGTCCCTAAGGCCCTCATTGTCTTCTATTTGTTTAACATGATGGAATATGCTAATCAGGCAGCGGCTGCTCAGATAAGACTCGCACTCCACGACTGGCGCACTAACAGACCCACGAAATAAAACTGTAACCCTTTTAATTGAGTGTTCCCTTGGTAACAGACAAGGTGATGCAAGTGGATTATAAAACACAACAACATATGCATTAGACCTGATGATTTTCTTTGTGTGAGAAACGTGATTCTGATTCTGCAGAGACGCGAGTGTGCGCGTCATTTAAATCAGGGCTGGGAATTAATCTTTTCAACATCGGGGCATGTTGGCATGTTTTCATGTTTGTGATTTGCAGAGGAGTAATTCTATTTGATATTGCCACGTTTTCTTCATTTCACAGATACAAGTGCAGCAGCAGCAGCAGCAGCAGCAGAGGCCTGAGGCTGCACGGAGCATCATGAGCCTTATGGCTGCTTTGAAACAGGTTTATTACAGAAACATGCGTGCACACTGATTTTCTGCAGAAGCACTCACTAAGGATGCCGAACACATACACACAGAGAGAAAGAGAAATGTGCCATGTAAATATGAACACAAACACCCCACCCCTGCATGCTGTCCTTTCACTTTCATGTCCTTTGCCCAAACTTTTGATTGGTCCCAGAAAGCAGGCAAAGGCTGGCTGTTTACTTCCTGGCAGCATGTAAATAATTCACACGGTCTGCCTTCATGCTGGATTAGTGGGCAGTGCAGGGGAGATATCTCGTCAGTCAAAATGGTAAAGAATAGATGGTGCTCTGAAGGACCCAGCTCATGCCCAGAGATGGGAACAAGTACCCCGATTCCTTACTTAAGTGGGAGTAAAATACCTGTGTAAAAAAAAAAAAAAAGTCTTGAGTAAAAGTAAAAAGTACTGATCCAAATATCTACCCAAGTAAAAGTAAAAAATACAGGCTCCTCCACAATCCTGGCTGCAAAGCTGTAAAACACAGGATAATTTATATGGAATCTAGTTTAGCAATGTTATTGGTTAAACACACACTACCTGACTAGTATGCTAATGTACGTCACTATATAGTCCTATAGGCTTTTGTATTGTACACTTAAAGTTAACACATCGCACTTGGACAAGGAATAGCTTCCAAACTATGGTGTCACAAATCTTGCTGGTAACACTTTACTTTAAAGTTCCGCAAATAACACACTTAGGTAATAATTAGACTTTTTTTTTTCTTATTTCTTTGAAATTAGCACATAACTTCTTTAAGATAATGTCCAAATTTATTGTCAAAAGTCACAATTGGTAGGTTACTGTTTTTTTTCCAGTTTCTTCGAAATTTACTTCAAATTGCTAGGTAAGAAGGTGAGGATTAAATCACAACCCACCACAAAATGTTTTTAGAAGTATCCCAACGTTTCTGCTATTTCCAGAGAAGCAGGTGATAAATAGCTGCTTGGATCTTGAATACAGAAGATAGGTTCATTGTTTCCTCTGATAATTACTAAGTAAATAATTATTAAGTAAATAATTCAATTTCCCAATAAGCAGTTGATAGTTAGCTCTTTGTTGTCTAATTTCACTAAGTTCTTCCGTACAAAGTTTATTGATATGCATAATTTAGATCCAAAATGATATACCTTTATGATTGGGCCAAAAATGTTTTAGATGATACAACTGGAGGCTTCATATGTGATATTCACTAAGAGTGGGGTTGTAAATTGGCCTTACCTGATCGTGATAGACACAGCTGGTACAGGCACACTATAAAATCTGTCCAGAAGAGTGCTAATGTTCACCAAATTCTCGTGAAATTTCTGGGGGAATTTCAAAGAAATAAGAAAAAACGTTGTCTAATACTTACCTAACTGTGATGAAATTTGCGAACCTCTAAAGTAAAGTGTTACCATCTTGCTAATAGGCTCAACTCTTAATCGCCCTTTTTGATAGCACATCAGGCAATGATTGTTTCTCACTGTACAGGTGAAGTGTTATTGTAAGTAACACACCCAGGGACAACAGATGAAAATAACTCAGCTTCTAGCCAGTGGGTGCTGCTCCTGTGATTGTGTGGGACCCTCACCATTGTCCATTTTGTGCAACTTCTTGAACGATAGTGGTGTAACAGGTGTGGGCGGAGTGGCAGACCTGCTCTGACACACACACACACACACACACACACACACACACACACACACACACACACACACACACACACACACGGATAGCTGTTCCTTTGAAAACCAAAAACAGCAGTTAACGTGTGTTGGTGTAGTGGCAACAAATATATGTATGTATGTATGTATGATGACAATAATACATTTTATTTGAAAGTACCTTTCTCAGCACTCAAGGACACTTTACAGTTCATGGAAAACACAATTAAAAAAGAGAATCACAACAGAAAGAAATAACACGAGGAGACAAACAGGAGTGAAAAGAAATTAATAGGAATCAGAGAGGTTGGAAAATGCTGATTGAAACAGATGTGTTTTGCTTAGGCTACATATACAAAGAGCCTTTTTGGAAAATGTACGGAGCAGAAAGTACCCATATTTATGTTGAAAAAGTAGCTGAATGAAAGTAAAAAGTCTTTAAAGAAATAAAGAAATACATTTTTCTAAAACTACAAAGTACCTGAAAAATCTTCTTAAGTATAGTTACAGAGTATTTGTACTTTGTTACATATTTGCACTTTGTTACTTGCCATCTCTGCTCATTCCACAGTTGCAGCTCTTTGCAACATACATACCATAGCACTAGTCATCTTAGGAGTGGTCTTATAAACTTTAAAGGGAAATAGAAAATAAAACGGTTTGTTTTAGATATTTAGACCATCATATAGTACAGAAAAATAAAAGAACAGAATAAATCCCCGCTGTAAACTCAGTCGGTGTTTGAGGTTGCTTTCTCTCTCTTCTCCCAGACCTCATTGTCGTTCTTATTTAACCTGAAATCTAAACACAGTGCGAGCTGAAACTGCTCTTCAGAAGCAAAGACTGCCCTCACATCGGCGTGTGTTTTTCATCTCTCTGCCTCTGTGAGGACCGTCGAACCCTCAAACAAACATACATATTAAACAACATTACAATGGGGAGTTGGAATGAAAGGCTTGGCTGCAGCCCAGCAGTGTGTGAACAAACCCAAACAAGCCATGCACCTCTGCCACGTATAACGGCATTTTAATTGGAGGCCTCGGGTCTGCTGGAGAGCCTGTGGAGGAATCTGTGTCATTTCGCCTCCAAATGACACGAAGCGTCCCGTTTTTTATTCCACCACTGGGACGGAACGACAGACTTGCCAGGGATTTTCATTCGACACCGAAATAAGATCCGGCCTGCTGTCCCAGCCGCGGCGCTTGTCCTCGGAAAGATAGGGGGAAGAAACTGAGAATTAAAGGGAAAATAAGAGAGGAAAGAGACGGAACAGGAGAGACAAAATGAGTACCAGAGGTAGAGAAAAAAGAGAAAGAGAAAGAAAAAAGAAACAGGGAAAATGTGGTTGAGATGGGAGAAGAGGAAGGCATGTTTGACAGCAGCATCATGTTTCTACAGGGCTGCAGTTTGACACTCAGACCAGCATGGTGTCAGAGCATGTTAGTCGGGTAAAATGGGCTTGGATTCCCCTAAGGCAAGCAGAAATATATATGAAAAGTGTGCATGTGGCAGAAGAAAATGGAATGGAATAAATACATGTGTTAAGCCACGACAACTTGAATAAAGCTGCCGTTGAACGAACTGAGAATTCCATACCCAGCTTGGGCTGCATGAATTCAGGTACAGTGAGGTAACGACTGAGGATGCTTCCTGAATACAGCCTCTTCCTGACACATGATGATGAAGAAAAGAGCATGGAAAGAAAATCAGATAGAGATGTAATCATGTTTTGTGATAACAATGACAGCATAGCAAATTAATCCCACATTCACTTCCTAATATGTCAAAGATGAAATGCTGAATTTCCCAGCATTTGAAATGTGAAAATATCATGCTCCAGCAGCAGAGCATATCTCACTTGCTATTAAGGCATTATGAAGGCCTAATTTAGCATGAATAGGTTTTTGCATGATAAATAATTGAAATTGGTTTAAATTAACAGCCATAAAGCTGCCGGGGGAAGAGGGCTGTGAGCTGCAGCGCTGTTTGGGGGTGCTTTACACACATCTAGAAAAAAGACAGAAAAAAAAACAGCTGTGAAAAATGATGCCCTAAGTTCAAAGCAACTTCAATCAGGATACATTTCTCTGCTTGATGAATAATTGAGCAACAGCCTGAACAGCCTTGAGTCCTCACACTATTTTTTGTGACGGCGTTTGCATGAATAAAACACTGTTTGGCCTGCAGAGCTGTCTGCGTAGCCGGGATACGCTGCTGTGTAGTAACATGGAAATAGCTCAAGGTATCCTCCTCGGCTACTCCTCCCGGTTCAGTGTTCCCTGCCCCTGCATTTCTAATTCTCCTACTCTCTGTCTCTGTATGTGTCTTTACCTTCTCCATGCCTCGCCTTCGCTTTTTGCCATTTCTCCCTCATTATCTCCTTAGTAAAGCGATATTCTCTCTTTTACAGCCAGCAGTGTGCCTGTAAAAGAACTAAATGGAAGAGCTCCCTCCTGGTGAGTTGGTTATAAAGTCACTGATGAGCCAAAAAGAAATCCATCAACTCAATTCCAGAATTATCCTTTCAGCACTGTCTGAGGGTAAGAAAGCAAAGGAATTCATTTTACTTTAAAAACTAAAATTAAAAAACACTAATCACCAAAGCACACAGACATATCTGATAATTTCAGCACATAATAGTTTTTAAGCCCTCATCTTTTAACCTCATAGCACAACAAATACTATTTCCTTCATAGTGAAACTTTTTCAGTGATCCAAGCATCTTTAGATCAAATTATTTTTCATAAAGTCTAATACTGCCATTTGTGTGTGGCGTTACATGACGCCTGTTTATCTTTAAGTGTGTATGTTTGTATTTTCAGAGGTTTTAGCTGTAGAGTTCTTGTTGTATTTTTGTGCCCTCTGTCTTTGTTCTACTTGTCTGCTATCATGCAATCACCTCCACCTCCTGGATCAGCTCCCACCAACTCTGCTGGATTGTTGCATCACACATGGATCTTCAGTCACCAACCAGCCATGCCTCTTTCACCAAGCCCTCCATCACGCCATCTTGCTCTCGGATAATTAAAAGCAGTTGAACAAAATCATATCAAAATCTCTAAATCTGGGTTTTCCAAACTTGTTTCAATTTGTGAACATTATCAAGGGCCAGCTGCTCTTTCTGACATATTTGTAAACCATAAAAATGACATGAATGCTCAATTTGTGAACTATTTCTTTCAGTGAGTCTTGTAAAAATCCATAACTGAGTGTAGTCAAACAAACTTGTGCCATTATAACAGAGTGATGAAATCAAACCTCACCTCTCTCTCAGTTTGTTCTTGATACCAGATGATAAGTGATCAGTTTTTATCAGCAAACTCTGCTTCTTCTTAAAAAAAAAAAACTTCTCCAATAGGGGGCGATATAGGGGAAATATGTCAGGATATTTCATGTCAGGGTCAGGATCTGGATTTTATGATTGTTACAAGATGTTTTTTTAGACTATTTTAACCTGAAAACAACATTTTAATCCCCACATATTTCCAATCCTGCATAATAAACTTTTTTTATGCAGCATTATTTTTTCTCTTCTGCAAAATTTCATTTCTTTAATCCAGTCCTGTGTCCTCCAGTGTGTGTTATAACGCTCGATGTTCATGAAGCACATCCTCACATTATAAGAGATATACTGTGATTTTGCTTATGCATTTGAAAGAAGACTTAAACACACACAAATATTTTTCAATTCTGATGCCATAATTTAAAAAGTTTACGGTGAGAGCTGGGGGCTGCATGAAAACTGACCTCGGGCCATGATTTGCCCCTAGGTCTAACTTTGGACATGCTTGCTCTGTGTCAGGGTTCCCACATCACTGCTCAGACTTGTGGGCAGTATTATTTCTCTCATTCAAATCACCTGTTCCATTCTGTTTCTACTTCTTTGTGAATGATGGTGAATCCAAGCACATTATGTTACAATGGGCTGACAAATGTTGTTGATCATACAGCAGTTATTACAGAGAAGAATGGAGAAGAAAAGTTGGAGGAGAAAGGAAGTAAAGACGATGCACAGAGATTGATGTAAGTGCAGGAAACACAATACAGCTCCGGGGACCAATCAGAGGGCTTACAGTGTTGTTTCATTAAGTCGTTATACACTTTGGAGCAAGTTCACATCAGGCTGCACACACTTAGGCTTTGGCAAAGTAAAAGGGCTACACTCCAATGTGCTAAATCAGTTTGACTTTTTCACCTGGATGTCTTTCAAGTAAATGTTTGTGCTGAGTGGAATTTTGAATTTTATATATTTTTTTCTTGAGCAGTCGAGAAAGGTTTTTTTTTTTCTTTTCGTGGGGGAACACAAAAACAGAAACAGGTCAAAGCAGGTCATCACATCCAAAGGATTTCTGCAGTTTTGCTCTAACACTTAAATATGCCAAACTCTAAAAACAATCTTTCGGAGAACATTTCAGCAGTCCTTTTAGAGACAGTGCTGTACAGACCTAATGGTTTTAATGATCAAAATTTAGCTCAGGCTCTGCGGCGTCTCATTATTTCTGCTGCACATGGACACCATCATATTTCATCGCTTTAGAGCGGGTATATTTTAAATGTCCCCTGACATGGACATTAATTTTTCCCTGTCTCTGGAAAGATGCACACATCAGCTCCTCAGAGGCATAAAATGTTGGGTTATGTTCAGAATGTTTGCTTTTTTCATGTCCAGTGTTTGTTGATGCATAGTGGGACTGACAAACTAATATCTAACAGCAGGACACTGAAGGAAACTTTCTCCTCCTGCAGGCTTGCAATATGTGAAGCCTCCACTCAGCAGGTTTAACGCGGGTTTTATTAGAGTAAGTGCTGCTGTCAGCCTGCAAGGGTCAAGTGTTGTTAACAAATCATCAAAATTAGATAGTAGCACAATAAAGCTGCCTTTTTTGTTGGCCACTTGTAAATATGCAATTACAGGTCAGGACAAGGTGACGCAGTGTTTCCATCCCTGATTGGCCCCAAGCAGGACCTTCTCCAGCCTCATATACCATAGCACTTACACTTGAACAAGTCACTTTACAACTCTTTACATCCCTGCCGGTGTGGGTGTTAAAGTCTCAGTCTCCTCTCCCACAGAACAGTGGCTCTGTGAGAAAGTGAGCCCGGGCCATGATCCTGGGGGCTTTGACTCCGAGCTCATTAAACGCCGTGATGCCGTCAGCGGTGGGGCTTGAGGAAATGCGTCGGGCAGAGGGAAAGGCATTGGCTTACCGTCTGTCATGGAGAGTAATGGCACGTCAGGATGCAGAGAGGAAACTCCTAATGGTCTACACTTCAATATTTAATGCCTTCTTTCTGGAGCTTTCTGTTTTCTGCTGTGGGCAGGTATGAATGGACCCTCCATATTTCACAGCATTAAGAGTTATTATAATGGTGAGCGGAACGGTAGCTCAATGGGAGTGTGTTTGGGGTGTGAGTTATGTTGATTTATTGCTGCTTACTGTGCTTGTATGCCAGTTGGTGAGCCTCTGGAAAAAATGAGAGGCCATTATTAGTGCTCATTATTGGTAGTTCATGTCAACCACAGGGCCTCAGTGTGAGCGCATTACACACAGGGTCTACTAAGAGGAGGCTGTGTCCTGAGGAGGTGACGCTAACTGTGCTTACAATATCACCAGCACATCGGCTTAATTAGCCAGTTTTTCCCCTAAGAAGGTTACCTGGTGATGTGTCCAGGTCACGGATATATGACTCAACCTTAATAGTTGCTCAAAGAATTTCTCATATCGTTGTGTCTCCTGATTTATTTGAAGTTTACAGTTTTTATTTCTGCCTTGTCTTTTATTTGTCTGATGCTGTTTTAACTTGTAGTAATGTCTCTCATATTGTTTCAGAAAACTGCTGTTCCTGTCCTGGTGTGTCCCCAACTTTTCATGCTTGTTTTCTCTCATTGTTTACACCTGTGCCCAATTACCTTGTGTATAAATGGTCTTGGTCTCCTTTTGTCCCATGCCTGTTCATCTTGTAGTACCGCAGGTCTTTCCAGAGGTCATATTGTGTATCTGAGGTATTTTTGTTGGTTCTTTCTGAAAGCCAGTCTTCACTGCGACTTTTTGTTGAGACCAGTTTTTTTTTTCCCAGCGTTGTTGAGATTTTGTTGATACTTGATCCTCTGTTTACTAGAACTGCTCTGTGATTTTCTGTTGATGCCTTTTACTTGAATAAAGAGCCTTTTCTGTTCAGCTGTAAGTCTTGCCTATGGTGGTTCTTGTTGAGGCTTTCCCACTGAAATCAAATAAGTTTAATGTCTAAGGCCTGAAATCTGGGGGATAATGAAAGAACTTTCAGAGAGGGGCCATATCAGGCAATCAGACCAATGTGGATGGAGCCACTGACAACCAGGGCGTGGGTGACATAACTGATACCATAGATGTCTGCAAAGAAAAAACATGCCCCATCCAAACTCAAGCTAATACGAAACAAGCCTTTTCAAACCTATCCGCCATCTACGATGGGCTTCAAATAGGCCTGTTGTTGCTGAGTGCTACTCATTGCACTCATTGCTGCAACTTCCTTGTCCTCATCCCATTTTTTTGTACTTTTTTCCCCTTATCTTTTGAGTTCTCTTCATATTTCGAGCCTGTAATTACGCTTAATGGCTCATGTGTCAGGGCTAACGTTTGGGGTAGAGTTAGGCCATGGAAACTAACCTGATTACTTCTGCAGTGGTGTTTTTACTATTTTTGTTCCTGTGTTTGGCTGGGGATCCAACATGTTACCATGGTTACTTTGTACACCAGATCAGCTTTTAGCAACATGTAGCGTGTTAATGCTAACTGGTGCTTAGTCCAATGTTCCCGTAAGCTGAGGAGAGGGAGACAAGGATGTCCTGCTGGAACTGTGGTGCAAGCTAAGACTAGATGATATCGACCTGTCCTTCCAGGTATTGTCAAGGAGAATGTAAGATATTGTAAGATTTCCAATAAGAAGGATGAGCTAGCACCAGAGGGAATACCAGAGGGCAGGGTAGCATCATGCTACTCACAGAGGTATGGATCAAGAAGCTAACACCAGACAAAAACCCCACATTGAAAGGGTTTCACCTGCTGTGGGTGAGACTGGAAAAAAGAAAAAAAGACTGTACAAACTGGTGAAGAAGGCCAGCTCAGTACTGGGCTGATCTCTTGACCCTTTGGACCCTCTGAACCCTGTGAAGCTGGAGGGGAATGATGGCCAACATGTTTCTGATGGAGAACATGTTTCCACCATTTCAGAAGACTTTTTACCTTAATGTTGTCACTGTGTGCACATTTCAGACTTGTTCATAGGTTATTTCATATTTCTTGTGGTGAAACAGTCATGGACACGTTTTGTCCTGGTCACACTGATTATACCATTCAATTTGATATATTCTTATTGGGATGTTTGCAT
This sequence comes from Halichoeres trimaculatus, assembly GCF_033239565.1. Lineage (NCBI taxonomy): Eukaryota > Metazoa > Chordata > Actinopteri > Labriformes > Labridae > Halichoeres > Halichoeres trimaculatus. The sequence goes on from NW_027437183.1 coordinate 18,738,318, forward strand.
GATACGCTTTCTTGTTTTCTGCTCTATTTCTTTGAATTTCCCCATTGTGGGAGAAATGAAGGATTACCTTATCTTATCTTATCTAATCTTATCATACAGTCAGTGATATACTCCGTGGTGTGGCAAAACTCTGCCTACCAGTGACCTGTAGGAGGAGGTACGTAAAAGTACACCAACATAAAAAAATAAATGAATAAATAAAAAATAAAAGCATATCATCACGTGACAAGGTTAGAAATATCAATTTGTTAATTAATTTACAATCACTGCTATAGTTAAGGATAATGTCATCCAAACGGTGTGCCTTTGACTGAAGGTTACCATAGCACAAGCAATATGGCCTACAATACAGCTCTTGCAGCTCTTTATGATGATGACCATCTGAAAATGAATTTGACTGAAGCACAAAGTGTGAAGCCCTGCTGCTTCCAAGAATACAGGCTCTGAATAGCCTTCTGTCATGTTTTAACATGCAACTCATGAACCCAGGAACTAAGGTGTGTAAGCATTTCCATAACACATGCTCAATATAGACTCAGAGGCTACATTCTTTGGCCTTTAGGAACCCAAAAGAGTCTTCTTAGGTTACTGGTGCAGGTGATGGAGCTCACAGTTCTCCAGCAGGAAGAGCACTGCACTTAGCGGCCAGCAGCATCTTGGTTTGTCTTTCTTCCTACCTTTCCAGAACATAACTAAAAGCTATCTGTTGTTGTTTCAGAGTAGTAGCACCAGCCCGACCTCAACAAGCTCCAGCTCAATGGAGCTATGTTTAGCTAGTACATGCTGGTCTTGAGATGAGAAGTTGCATTATTGGAAGCTGAAGTGCTCTTGTTGTCAAGGGAACGGTTTATATATCTACATGATGTTCTATTTGTTCTTCCTCTTCACCCCAAAACTAATGTAGGTATTATCACGAAAAGTGAACTCTGCCTGCTCTGTCATCTCAGCAAGGAACAAGTTGAATTAGCTAGCAATGAACTGAGGCATTAAATAATGCAGTTTTTTTTTTTAATTTAGTTTTTCAAGTATAGATTGTTAAGAGAGCAAGGATAGAATAGAATAGAATAGAATAGAATAGAATAGAATAGAATACAATACAAACGAATAGGATAGGATTTTGTAATCCCCATCAGTACAAGTTCATACTGTGAATTCTTTCAATGTGGCATTGGTGTCTGATGTTAGTTCCATTAGCCATGTCTGTGAATAGCATGATGCTACTCTTCCATCTGGTATTCCGCCTGTTGCTGGGTTAGCACGGCTAGCTTGTCCGTCTTATTGGAGATGGATCTTACATTCCCCTTAACAATGGATGGAAGGACAGGTCAATGTCATCTTGTCTCAACTCTCACCACAGGAAAAATTCATCCTCAGCTTAGGGGGAAACACAAGGTCTAGCACTGGTTGGCATCGACATCCTACAGGGAAATCTTGTGTGTAAACAATACAACTATGATTACACGTAGGATCTTTGGACAAACACAGAAGCAAAAAAAAAAAAAAAAAGAAAGAAAGAAAAAACACTTCTGCAAACGCAACCAGTTTGGTGCCAATGGCCAACGAATGAGACATAAAAAATTACAGGCTCCAATTACAAAGATAACCAAAAAGACAGAAAGGGAGACATAAAAAAAGACAACGGCTGCAGATTACTACAAGTGCAGAAGTTACACGCTATATTACTCATTGCAGGACTCTGAGTACTTGAACTGATTACTTTAACACTGTCCATGATTAATGGGACAATGACAATTTGCTCTCTGTTTCTCATGTCTGTTGACCTTGAACACCTGACACATGCTGTGCTGCAGGTCACCCAGGACAGAGACAGAAAAAGAAGCCCAACAGCACGCCACCACTCGTTCAACACTGCCAGATTCACAATTTTGCACATGATTGTTTAAAAGTTAGGTGCAGCTTTGTGCTTTAGCTGTCATTCTGCATTCTTGGTCTGGATTGCTGGTAAATGCTACATCATTAACCAGACTTGCGTACCAGGTGTTCTTACTGATGTCTCTGCATATCCACTGCCTTTTCGGCCATACTCCTTCTCAGTTCTCTTGCTCTCTTATTTTCTGTAGTGGTCATGCATTATCATTTTGTGAGGAGATTTGAGAAATCTCCCTTGGGCTGATTCTCTTCCACTTGTTCAATTCAGCTGACATGCTTTATCTTGAAACACGTCTCCAGCCCCCATTGTTGTTTGCCACATGAGACACCAGCACACAGAAATGAAATTATCTCAACTCACAGTTAAGATTTAACATTGAAAAGAGTATTAAACATCTGCTCAAACAGACTTGTACAAGCTGAGAGAGAAGGTGATAGGGAGAGAACGGACAGGAGGGAGGATATCCTGTCAGCACAATGCAACCTCTGACCTTGGATATCCTACTTCAGATACAAGAGTACTCTTGCAGCCACCAAGGCCTTGGCACTTCCCGTCCAGCTGGACTGTACCACCTCACTGTAAGTGTTAAGCCTGACATTTGTTACCTCAGAGTTTCAGAGTGTCATTGTTTAAACCTCCTGTCTGGGTCTTCCTTGAGGGGGTGTAACATGCAAAGTTCAAAAAATTCCAGATCACAGCTCTCTGTAGTTCGATGCTTACTGGATTAATTTTCCTAAATGCAAAGCCATTTTTATGAAGGACACTCACATTTTAAGTTTTTCTCCTATTTTTAAAGGAGTGTGTGTGAGAGAGAGATGGATTGTTTCTTCACAGTGAAACAAATATGTGATTCCTTAGATGTCTGCATCTATTTTCTGTACCAACAGCAGTGTTGAGCCTGCTAAAGTGAAGTACCCATTACTTGTTTTTCTTTTTAAAAGTAATATTATTATTTTACATCTTACTCCCTGCCAACAGCCATAAGTTACAGGCTACATGAAATACACAGCTGGTTCAATTGAGAATGAGAGACACATTTAGAGTAATCCAGTCTAAGTTGACCTAAGCTGAAAGAGATCTGGAACCAGGACACAATTTACATCTGACAACGATACTGCAGTCATGTCCCCCTTTTAACTTAAGTAAAGTGATGGGCATATTTTTAGCCGGTGAACGTAAACACTACTACTGCTCCATTTTTCAAGCTCGCTAGGAGCCAGGGTTGCCAGGTATGTATGACGACAATTGAAAAAGCAAGCCAATCAGCCAAAAAAAAAAAAAAAAAAAAAATCTGCAGAAACTGGGCAAACCTGGCAACCATGAAGCAATCTACCAAGCAGCTTGGATGATGTGCACAATGATATTAAACCGCAGATAGTTGAATTTCAAATAATCAGTGGGTTAATAGTGAGAGTAAGGGAGGAACAAGATTTTTTTATTGACTCATTAACTGTTTATCTGGGTTTATCTGTGTAAATCAATGCTAGGATCTCAAGTGTAGTACAATACTTATTACTAGTACAAGTATTATTACTGCAACGTACAACTGACCAACAGGAAGCTGCATCAAAGGGTTTTAGCATGGTTTTTAAATAAATCATGACAGAGTATTTTTTGAAGCCTCTGAAAAGGTCACAGTATGATCTGGACTGAAATGGTCTCTGTCACATCAGTGATTCAGTGTTACTGCTGAGGCCTTTGAGAGTCACAGGACAGAAAGAATGGACTGCAGCTGTTAATAGCAATAGCAATAGCTATAGCTATAGCAATAGCAATAGCGAGGATTTCAAATATTCTTCTGCTCTATCTCAGGATCTGATTCACAAAAGAAAGAAAGAAAGTAGCTGCACTACTGCTCACTTCCTGGCAGTGCTTTAATGATGATTAGCTATAATGAGAGAAGAATTCCTCGATGTAACAAAAATTTCATAGTTTAAAAAGAGCTTACTTCCCAGAGCTATGGAAAAAGTTGCAGCTAGTTCAGGTTTTTTTTTTTTTTTAGGAAAAGAAAAAGAAAAACTATTATTTGTGTGTTATGACTAAGAAGCAACCTCCAGTATAAAAATTTAAGGGAATGCAGAAGTGCCAAAATCTGCAGGTCATGGAGTCTCCAGAATATCAGAAAGCACAATTTGGTGAATTTCTTCAAAACTCTGTGTTACATATGGAGCTAGTTTCTGACCTCAAGCACTTCTAACGAGCCTCTCACTCAGCTCACCTGTTCTCAGTGCACCCAGCTGGTGCTCAATCAGCTGAGGTAAGTTTTAAAAGGAGGCTCTTTCCCTCATTTTGGTGTGTGACACCAAAGAGCCAACACCTTCAGTTGGTTTTCTTTTGGTTTGTGTGAAATGAGTGATGTGAGAGGGTGTGTGGTTGTGCGTGTTTGAGGGAAGTGATTTTAATACACGCGTTGGGATATTTAATCTCATAAGACAAGTTTTTCATTCCATGTTAACCCCCCCACTGAGCAAACTCCACTATTGTTAAAAGCCTGTATTTAAGTTTGTCTACTCTTTTGGTAGAATCGGTGGTTGGTTGTGGGGAGTCTTACCTCCACTCCACCTTTTAGAACCCAAAGACTTTATTTATGTTTGAAAAAGGTGCAGATTTTTCTTTTTGTTAGCTTCCTTGTCTGTGAGCCCTGTCCTTCATGTGACGTGACTTGCAGAAACGTAACATCTGTTTCACAAACACACGGGTGACACAATGAAGATCACATCCATTTATTATACAGTCTATGGTATTGACATAGTCCCTATGCTTAAAAAAGATCTAATAATGGGGTAAGAAATGTATGCTTGTTAAGTTAAGATTAATGAACCAATACAAGAAAATAGAAAGGTGCATTTTTCTTACCACATTGGCATTTTTTTTTGTTTTTGTTTTTTTTTTGTGTTCCTTACAAGTAATTCAACTTTTAATATCCTGAAACAAGATAATTTATGAACTTGTCAGGCAAATGTGGCTCATATTTACTCCTGTGAGACATTTTTCATTAAAATTAGACATAAACATTTTCTAAGACTTTAATTTTTGTATTATTCTTATTTTTTTTATTCTGCTGTGCACTATCATGAGAAATAGAGGTGTTTACATGGCCCTCAGACGATTCAAAAATTCCAACTTACTTTTAAAAGTGACCCATTGAAAGCTTCACGATTTTCAAGGGGAAAGAATTAACGTAACAGAATTGCTTGAATTCTTTGGGGCACAACTTAGACAAGCATTTTGTTGTCTTCCTTTGTTATATTAAAGATGAGGTGTGTATTTGGACTATGATATAAAACGTGATGGAGTTTGATCATTATTTTTCAAGGTAAAGTGTAATGTATCCCTTTGCCTCTTTTTCCTACTCTGCCTTGGTGAACCATGAGTTTGTATTATGATTTATATCCATTAATTATCATCAGGGGTTAATCTAAAGCACATCCTGTAAAGACGTCTCTTGTGGGTGAAGCATTTTACTCACTAAGGTTTCATCATTAAAGTGAACCACAGAAACCAAAGAATATTTCAGGAATATTAATGTAATATTTTAATGTATAGTAGTCCCTCGGCCCTCCCCCTTTGCTTTTAATCTCACATTTTCCTTGTGCAACCATAAGCAAGAAGCTATCTCTACCCTGTATATGACATTTTAATATGGGTTTCACTGAGGACATGCTAGTAATAAAAACTTGTAGCACCATTTCAGGTGCATCTATATTTTATGAGGAACATCCATTTTTCATTAGGAGTGAGTAGCTGCGTGACCCGAAGGTATTGTTGTTGTGGTTCGGGAAAGGTGTTTGGAGAAAACATCACACCGGACGCTTTCACCTGCATCTGGCTGGCAGAAGGTTTAGGCGAGGGAAACAGATTAATCTTCATATTTGGGTTGTGCTGCCAGGCACCCTTCCCTTGTTGTGAGTTTAAAACTTAATCCTCTTTAGATATGCAACATGACCTGGAAAAAACTGGGATAATAAGTGCAAGCCAAGTTCATCGCCATCACAAAGTAATTTCTTCACATATTAAGTGATACGACTTTCACTTGTTTATTGGCTTGGGGGCTACAACAGATTGTACTCTGCATGTTTGATGACTTGTTGAATTAAAGCAAACACTGTAAAATGACAAGCTGATGAGCATCCCTGTGCTGAAAAGAAGAGACAGGCTTATGATATGTGATTGTCGTACGTGTAATGAATTGGCAGCATAGTGTACGAGTTGTGAACTGATGGGAGTGGATGCAGAGTGTTTCTGTCAGTTTGCAGTCAGCGCTGATCATGTGTCATAAGCAGCTTAGCTAAGCTCTTTAGAGCGATGATTACTATCAAGCCAGAGAGTCAGTGTGCAGGATCAGATTCCAGTATTAAGACACTATCAAACGACCCTACAAGGTTTAGTTACAAAAAGTTGATTAAAATATGAACATATGGTCGTGTCTCATATTAAGCGTGTGTGTGCATGTGTCTATGCGTGTGTGATTAAAATTATGGCCTTGTGTGCAGTTTCGCTCCAAAAATTGGGCTCTCTGTCATTAGAAATCATAACACAATCCCTACTCTGATAAATTGATTGCTGACATGACTATTAAACTCTATTATAGAACATCATTAAAGTTAATTAGCTGGAGCATCTTAAGACCTCTCCTTGCAAAATAATGACACTTTGATGAAACAGTCAGAGGATTCAAAGTGACACTTGATGAATTTTACCTCACTATGAATCACTCTCACATTTTGCGAACTCCTGGGTCAAAATTATTGAAGAAGTGACAATTTTTAGACATAGAAAGCATATTTGTTGCAAAAACATGAACCTTGTCATTTGTCTGATAATTCTGTTATTGGGTTAATACATTTTGTGATAAAAGTTAATTGTATTTTGCTTAAACTAGTACTCTTTTAAATGTAGCTGACCCCTGTAAACACCCAAATATAGACAGTGCAGTCAGTTGAGCCAACAGGATTTGAGCAGCAATGTGTGTATGTGCATGTCTGAGTGTGTATATATAGTGCTACTGCTGTGTGTTTTCAAGCTGCTCCTCTTACTCTTCCACAGCAGCATGATGGGGTGTACAAACACGTCATCCTGGAGTTTAATGTGTAATTTAGAATCAAGATTTTTGCAAGGTGATGGGCTTCATAACTGGATCAAAGAGGAAACAACTGTGTGCAAGTGCTCATGGAAGTCATAGTGTCGCATTGCAATTACTTTGTGATTTCAGAAGCCTTTTGAGAAAACCACTATTTACAAAAAATTCAAAACTGCAAAGTGGCAAGTGGAAGTGACTGTGTTACATGTCACTGCTGAAATCTCCCCTCATTCCTCAGGTTACCAGGTACCATTGTTAGAGTCATGATTAGATGTCATCAAAACTCTTGTTTTTTTTTTTTCTTTAAATATTGTTTGAGTTCTGAAGATCTTCCCAATATATTTTAAATAATCTGTTGGAATGTTACTTTAGCCTTTTCTTGTCCTTCGTCCAACCCTGTGTCTTTACATCAGAGCCTGTCATATACATATATATATATATATATATATATATATATATATATATATATATATATATTTAGACCCCTGTCTAAAATGCTACTTATGACTGCTGTCTGTGTAGCCCCCGATACCTGTTGTCATACTTTAAGATATACCCTGTGAGGTCTCAGTGCAGCCGAGATGATCCATCAATGGCTATTGATTTCTGTCCTTCACATACCAAGGATCGTATCAAATGTGGTATGTCTCAAAAAACAACAAACCAAAACAACAACAAACAATATTGGTATATCAATTAAAATATTAGGGCTTCTTGTTACACTTTCCCCTTTTCCCCAAATTGGCCCACTGACTAGAGGCCTGTTGGTAGCAGAGCTATGGGCAGGCCTTGGTGTTTGAGGCCCACCCCTCCAGGGAGTCATGAAACAGTTTTTCAAGAGATCTTTCAGCAAGTCTGGTGAAGGTCTTTTTCAAAATTTCTTCAATTTATTTTTATTTCCTTCCTGCCTGAAATGATATAAAGTGACCTGGTTGCCACTTTCCTTATGTACGACAAAAGTAATTTAACAGCTAAAATCTGATTTGTTCAACATAACACAAGGACTTTAAGTATGGCAGAGAATTAGCATGCCTGTTCAAAGGAAATAAATGAGCCACTACAAATACTGTAACATGTTGCTACAAAGAGTTGGTAACACTGCAAATAACATCAATAAAACCTGTTTGCAATAGTTATGTAGCCAGGTACATGAAAACAATGGAAATGAAAATACGTTCAGTGCTGTTGGTCCAAAGACTAATCTATATTTTTTATGTTGATCACGTGGTTTCGTTGGTGGTTTTAGTCACACAGAACTGCATCTGTTCATTGTCATAGTGTGGAGTTTCTGGAGTGTTTTGATTGTGAGTTTATACAACTTTGTTGATATTTTTAGCTTTACAAAGGACAAGAGTACATTTCAACTTCAGCCTGGTACTTTGAACAGACAACAGACCAAACTGATGCACATCCACCGCTTTAATGGACCCATCCCTCCAGCCCTTCAGAGCTCATCAAAGCTCAGATAGGTCCCTTCACAGACAAAAGCACTCACACAAAGACACAGATCCACTAAACAACAGAGCTTCCACTCATGTCCAAACATTTTCTTCATAAAACTTTACAAGACAGTATTACCAAGGCCGAAACAGACACTCTGTGCAGCTTTCCATATAGAGGGTGAAAACTGGGCAAAAAGCTTGCCTGGCTCTCATTAAAGATCATAAAATCTGCATCAAACATCCTCTGACTCATTCGGAAATATAAAATGACAAGCTGCGGGGTTGTGAATGCCATGCTGGGTCATTTTTTGGCAGGCTGCATGAACTTGCTGGAAGCTGTGCTGATTACCTGGTAGTAACACTGTGACGAAAAGACTATTATACAAGCATTGTGCTGTTTCAGTTTGATTTAATGACTCCTAATGAGAAAGTTCAGTTTGTGTTTTGAGTGAAACAGCTGAGAGTAGGTGAAGTGTTATCAAGTTCGGAAAGGACACTTCCTCCAAATGAATTCATGGAAGCTCAGATTGACAAAGACAGGAAGGCAAGAGTGACGGATCGGAGAAACAGAGGAGGGAGGGACTAAGGAGCTGAGAGGGCAAGAAAGAAGGGCCAAAGGGACAGAAAGAAAAGGAGGGGTTTGAAGGGACGGAAGAAGGGATGACAAGATCCTCAAAGAGGAAGCAGTAGAGAATAGAGCAACAGATAAATGAAAAGACAAGTATCAGAAAAAAGAAGAGGAAGGTTTGAGTCTTGAACAACTGCACCCTGTCAGAAGAAGAAAGATCAGGGTTAGGGAGGAAAAAGGGAATGTAAGGTAAAATCAGCAGGGGGCATAAAAAGAAACAAAGAGATAAAAATTGAGCAAAATGAAAGACAGGGGGTCTGAAAAGGGAAAATAAACGTCGATGAGTATTGAGAGGACACTGAAGGATCAGAGGGAACAGGTCACCACGAGTTGGAAACCTTCACGCATCACAGCCTATCAGAAGATTAGTTTCAAGCACGCCACTGGGCCCCGCAGTGTCCATTGGTGATGGAGTTGACCTACTAGACATGACACTCAACCTCAACCTGCCCTCTTCTTCCTCTCTGCTGGGAAGCTCATGGCTGATCTGGATTTTTTTTTTTTTTTTAATTTCCAGATCATAAGGAGAGAGGAGGAAAAAACTCAGTGGCGTTTTCTCCCGGAGGCCAAGGGAAGCCATGCTTCCTCTCTTTTTTTAGACTGTAGCTGTGATTTAATGAAAATATTCCTTTTTAACAGTTTCGATACTTCTTCTGTGTTTTGTCACCGTCATCTCTTCCTTATTCCTCTCCTCTAGTTATTGAGCATTTTACAATGTGTAAAACAGCGCCCTCGTAAATGTTCTGTGGCGAATGCGTGGTGAAAATACGATACTGCACGCTGTTGTCTGCAAGGAAGCCAAGCTGAGTTGGCGTCCCTTGGTGAAAAAAAAGAAGAATGATTAACCAATCAGATGAGGCCGTGGTCATGACACTGCTCATCTGTGATTGACCAAGGCTGTGTCAAGGGAAGCCACCCCGTCTTTGGCCTCAAACCAATCAAATCACAGTATCGTCATCCTCGAGCCACTGAACGAAATCAGGGAGGTTAGCACATTAGCAGTGTGCATGAAGCGGCCGGTTGTGTGTTTAAGAGGGCGGTTGAATTAATTAATACGATGTTTAAGCTAAGTCAAGAGGCCAATGTACGTGTGTGAATGAGTGAGTGAGGGTGGGAGAGCTACAGGGCGTGTGTCGGTGTTCAAAGTAAGTAAAATGAGCGCTCTCTGGGCGCTCTAACAGGTCCGTTACATGGAATAGCGATACAAACTGCAACATAGCCTTTTATGTACCCCACTCCCTAAAAAAAATACAGATAACAGGCTTTGTCTCACTTGGCTTCCTCAAAAAAAATCTCCATGCCACGCCACTGCAAAAACTTCCAAGTTGTTCGGCAAGCACATTAAGTGTATTGGTTAAGAAAATATAACAATCAGCCAATACTTGGAGCACTCTTTATTTATCCTATGAAAGGAACATGCCTGGTTTTCAAGTTTTTACACAAATGTTCTGTCAACTGTGAAATGAAAGGAGTGAAGACGGCGTAGTGGTCTGGCTTGCGCCCCATGAGGTTTGTCCTGAGCAGGTGGTCTGTTTCCCCATGTCATTCCCCAGCCTCACCCAATTTTCTACTCTACAACCCCCCCCAAAATGAATAAATACATACATAAAATGTGAAAATTAAAAAAAAGTGAAAGCTTGCGCCTGTGCACCAAAAATGTTGACACAGTGAATAAATATATATATATTATTCGAAACGTATCAGTGAGGGGGACACTGGAGGGAAAAGTGTGGTGGAAAAAGATGCACAAGCAGTATGGGTCGATAACAACCTTGAGATGATTGTGAGGAAAAGTGGTTTCAAGAGCGTCAGAGAGCTTTACGGTGTCTTAGCGTCAAGAGCCTCCACACAGAGACGTGTAGGTGACTATAACATCCTCCTTCCTGATATCAAGCTTTTTAACTAGGCTGTGGAGGAAAAAATCTGGACTGCTGTTTACTGGTTCAAAGTTTCATTTTCTGAGGAAAGTCAGTTTAGCATTTAATTTGAACAAACAGGTTTAGGAGTCTGGAGAACAAGAAGCACAGAATCCAAGGGTTTTAAAGTCCAAGGTTAAGTTCCAGCAGTCATTGAAGATTTGGGGTGCCTTGTCATTGGTTGTGTCTCAGGATTTTAATACAGTCCAAAGCCAACACTGTTGATACATTTGTTTCCATACTGGTGTACCAGTTGTATTGTTAGCACATCAGATAATCAGTTACATTTACTGTGAAATGTGATTCTCATAGTCCCATAGTGTTAGGCGAGTAAATATGGGAATACCACACCAGCACAGAACTTGTGGAATTCAGTTTTTGCTTTTGGTTGTAGTGTGCCACCCTAAGACTTTCAGTGGTCCCATCTGGCCACCCCTATGAAAAAAATCTGGAGGCGGCCCACAGTGCCAAACTCTTACCAAACATTTCTCTGACCTTGGTATCACTGTGCTTGATTTGTGAGCCAACTGGTCTGACCTGTACACTGTTGAGAATCTGTTTCCTTGGAGAGATGGATACACAACACCTGACCCAAAAGAACTCCACTCCAGTGTTTGGTGGAATTTTTTCAAAGGGATTTGGACTTTTCTGTATCACAAATCCTTTTGTGATTGATTTTAGAGAATATGCTTTTTATTTGAGATACTGAAAACGAATATTTAAAGGGCTCCAAAATAACAAAAAAGGGCTTGAAATATTTCAACATGTGTGCTGGGATAGATAATATGAAGTTCTATCTTTTTATATTAAATCCCGCAAAACAACTTCTTCACAGTTTCATGGAATTTTGAGTTATACTTCTAATTTCAAAAAAAGCTCAAGGACATTGTGATCACATTTTCAAAAAGTATCCTTCTACTTTAATTTTAATGTAATTAGTTGATGTTAGACTTTCCCCAGTGTGTGATACCATGTCTAAAATCAAGAGACTTTTTGAACATATAGTGATGCATATATAGTCAACAAGTGCCAGGATGTAACCTACTGAGCATCAGCTTTGGCCTTGATCCATATCAGATACAGTGGCTCAGATAATTACGGCTTAATATTGGAGCAAGCAAAATTGATTAGGGTAAATTATTCATAGCATCATTTTCACACATATTTTGGTCTTAAAATCCGAGCTGAAATTATTCCTCTCCGGCCAACAGGCACAGCATATTATGGCTCTTGTGCTGGACGAGCTTCAGCTTTTGCAGCTGCTCGAAGCTGTGCCCTATGCACAGAATACTGGCAACAACTGCAGCTCTAAACCTGGTAGTTAGTTGAGACTGAAAATCAGCCAATAAAACTAAGCCCTCCTAAGGACATCTTAGCTTTATGTAGATTTTATTGCAAATTCTTTTTCTTGCCCCCACAGGAGACCACTCTGAGGAACTATTAATGACAAAATCTGAAATCACATTTCTTGACATAAAAATAATCTGAGATGTTATTTTTACTGATGACCAAGAAATAACAATCTCACTGAAGATCATTTTGTGAACTGATGATGACTTTGCATGTAACACATTAATCATAAGAACTTATTTCCAGTCCTCATTCAGTCCTCGCTTTGCCACTTAGTGGGCTCACAGCATCTCTGAGAGAAAATTGTGTTTTTAGCGGAAAGCCTCTTCAATTGTTATTCACCCATGTCAGTAACTTCCCCTCTCAACCTGAGTGGGCCCCAATTATGCAACGATTCCCAGCACACTTGCAGTCTGGTAATTGTAGTCCTGTCCACAGAGAGTCTGTGTGCATCACTTGCAGATGCTCTGGGTGTCAGCTGACAAGCTGGATGCATTTAAGGAGCTTTTTCCTAATTCACGGGTGCTCTCGTCTTTTGGCAGTGTACGATGTGTTTTCCTTTAAAAATAAAGGTAACAAGAAAAACAAAGTTTTCCCACAAGAGAGTAACGTCTACCTTTATGTGAATAAACACAAATGATCTGTAACGGCAGTAAAGCTTTAAATGTAGAAAGTGTAAATTGTATTTTCACAGTGTTATTGTAGTTATGGTACTTTTGACTGCTCCTTTACTGCAAGTTACGGATGCTGAATTTGTTCTGATAATGTTATAACAGATGTTATGAGCTGATGCATCCAAACAGTTTTGTGCAAATTTAAATGAAAAGATTTGGCACATTTATGTGGCCTCAAATTATGAATTCTAAACTAAATCATATTTATTCAGTTTCCCTGTGCTACTCTTTTTCTTTAAAGACGAATACCATCATTCACCAGCAAACTGAAGAATATATATATATATATATATATGTATATATATATATATATATATATATATATATATATATATATATATATATATATATATATATATATATATATATATATATATATATATATATATATATATATATATATATATACACAATCCACTTTGTGGGAAGACAGAAAAAAACAGATGAAGAGAGTCAGAGGGGAAGAGGAGAGGGATCCCACATGAAAAATAACAGCATCAATAATGTTAACCCTGTTTTAAAAAGTTTTATGTAAATAAAGTTAGTTTTTGTCATTATCACTATAAAAATATGATGAAACAATGTTTTGCACTGAACCTCATAAAAAGCCGAACAGCTTTCAGTGTTAAATTATTTAGAAAAAAAAGCATCATGAGCTGATACAACCTTTACTTTCATAAGAGCCATTTTGCCTCAGCTCATCTGAATTAAAGTCATTCAGGAACCACAAAATCTACTTTATCTTCACAATAAAGACAAAAAGGGTATAAAATTCTAAACATAGTTAAAAAATCTAGTGAATCATGAACGGGATGTTTTTGTGTTTATAAAATTGAACATGAGATGTCATAGTTTTTTATTTTTCACAAGTTTGCAAATATTTTTTAAAATTAAAAAAGGTTAAATTGAAGATTTCAATTTGCAAAATATATGACATTTCAATAAGTTGAAAATGTTTAAAAAAAATTAGAAACAATTATTTAAAAAAGAAAAGAAATTTCAAATTTTTATAAAAAATTGATACATTTACAAATAGATAAATAAAAAGAAAACTGCAGTTTGTAAAAAATTGTTGAATCTTTAATGAATAAGGAATTATTTGTCTAAATTTGAAAAAAATGAAATGTCTTTTATCATCAATATCCCAAATATATATATTTTTTTAATAATAATTTTTTGAAACTACATGGAGCCACTGCAAAGTAGTTAAAGAGCTGCATGAAGCTCCAGAGCTGCAGGTTGCAGACCCCTGATCATGAGGTTTGCAGGTATTTTCATCACAGAAAAGGAAGCATATTAAAGGCTTTTACTTTGTGCTGCCGGGACTTCAAACACAGGTCTCTGCAGCTCACTGTGCCTCTCCTCACCTCAGTGGTCATTTATCATCTCTAGAGTGACCTACACTTGCTTTATTGTTCCTGAGTAAACAATGGTGTTGTTCAGTTTGCTGTTGACTGAAAATATGAGCACAGTCAATGTACAAACTGTTTTCACGCACTGTAAAATTTAATGATATGTGTCTTAGGGAGGCCCTTCCAGAGATATATAATTTCTTGATGATTCCCATCACTACTAATAATCTTTTTGAAAAATTTTTTTTCTGAGTGTAGTTTGCCATGTTTTAAAAATGTTATGGTTACATCCTGACTCCAAATGCCTCTGATCTAATATTCCCCAACTAAAAGCGAAAAAGTATAAATGAACAAAGGAACCTGTCTCTCTTTGTACTGGCCTCATTACCCTGTTTTTCTAACCCAGTGTTGAAAAAGTGTTGAATGTTTGCCTCTCTCTCCAGTTAGGTGAAAAAAAAAAAAAATCAAGTGTCAGAGTGACCGAGAGAAGGGACTGCCTTTCCCCTTCGTGCTCTCCTAATGACAAGAAAATAAACACAGGAAACGTCCGGCCCCAGCTCCCTGCAATTAGGTCACCGTCACACATGCGCTAACACAAACACACATTGTGCTGCTGACTACATCATGTTGTGTATTTACAGTTTAAGCTGCAGCTGTTACAGGATGGGATTACTGCAGAGTGAACAAGAGTGTGAGACAGAGACAGAGAGGCTCAGTCTTCTGCTTTCATGCTCTGATCCTTTGGATGGGTTGAGGGGGTGACCAACAGCAATGTGTGCACAGTTTAGAGAAATGAGACTGAGAAGATGAGGTTAAATGAAAATGAGAAACTGCGTGGGTTGAGTGTGTATCAGCTTGATCAGCTCTTTCACCATCTTCCTCGCTGTTTGAAGGAATCATGAGTTCAGTCTGCCTCCAGAAAAACAAACTACATGGACTTGAAAACCAAACATGGCTACATCAAAAATGCTCCCACATCTACTATTCTACATTACCATGTATCTACACAAACTACAGGCGGCAGCCTTTGGACTTTATTCATGAAGAGTTGAAAACTCATAGTCTGTTTCATTGGTTTGCCTGTGGGTACAGTTTGATCAGATCTGATTGACATTAGCCTGACAACAAGAACAAACAACCCCAACGCTCTTTGCCTTTTTAAGTCAAATACAGATTGGTTAAGATCCAAATGCATCAAAATCAATGAAAACACAGAAAGGCACCAAAAATGCACAGAATGATTCTAAATTTTGAAAATTGATTCTCATGATGGAGCACAACCTCTCAAATGGTGGAAAAAAAAAAGCTTTTAAAGCCTGTCCATTCTCTGCAATTCAACCAGTGATTTTGTTAATCATGATTAATTGCTGAATAACACTGCTTAACCACGATACCCTCATTTTATTTCCCTTTTCTAAAGGTTATGTACTTTATGGCTTTTTTTCCCCTTTATTTTGAGTGGACAGGGTGGACAGGGCAGCAGATAGGGCAGGAAACACAAACAGAGAGTGACATATGTGAGGCCACAGGCTGAAACCAAACAAAGGCCTCCCCCCTTGTGGTCTAAAGCCTCTGCAGATGTGCAACTTATTCACCCTGATAGTTTCAATCCCATGCTGCACTGAGAAAATAATTCATTGGATGAATGTGATTTTATCGTGGGACCTATAGTCTGAGAATCCGCACCTCTGAATCTGAGGCCATGCTTGTAGCAAGTGGAAGGGTTTCGGTAACTCAGGGTCTTGTTGTCCCCCATGAGTGACGGGAAAAAGGAGCAAGAGATTGACAGACAAATTGGGGGGGGGGGCATTGGCAGTGATGCAGAAACTAAACCAGTCCGTACTCATGAAGAGGGAGCTGAGCCAAAAGGTAAGATGCTCAATTTACCGGTCAGTCGAGGTTCCAACCCTCAGCCATGGTCACAAGCTGTGGATAATGGCCAAAAGAACAAGGTCTCAAACACACGTGGGTAAAATGAGCTTTTTCTGCAGGGTGTCTGGGCTCAGCCTTAGACATAGGGTTTGAAGCTTGGTCATCTGGGAGAGGCTTGGAGTAGAGCCACTGCTCCTCTGCATCAAGGGGAGCCAGATGAGATGGTTCGGGGATCTGGTAAGCATGCCTCCAGGACGTCTCTCTGGGGAGGTGCTTGGGGGATGCCTGCTGGGAGGAGACCCCAGGGGTAGACCCATGACATGATGGAGAGATTAAATCTCTCCATTGTGTCCTGGTAACACCTCAGAATTCCCCCAGAGGAGCTGGCGGAAGAGGCTTGGGGCAGTGGCCACTGGTCTTCACTGATGATAGGGCTTCCCCGTGACCTGGACCCACGGCAGGAGATGAATGGATTGATGGATTGTTGTATATTACATCAAAACAAACCAAGTGAAATTATAATTTCTTTACTGTGTTGCTTGAAAAGCTTAAAGATTAAAAGGTTGAACCAAATTTTAGTCTTCATTATTGAAACACTTCATCACAACAACAATCCACCATATGAATTAGTTTGGGTGTGGTGTCTCGAGCAGAGTCGGACTTCGACATTTACCTTGACTGTGTCAGGGTCAGATAGAGAGATACAGAGGGAAGGAGGGATAAAGCACATTGTTTTGCATTGTTACTGTGATGATGATGATGATGATGATAAAGCTGATATTAATGGCTGTAGCATCTGGAGTCTAGCAGTTGCACAGCAGGAGGCTGTCGATCATGGAAACCAGTGAGACAAGGGAGCTCAGGGACTTCCAGAAAGATCTATTGTAAATAACTTTAATTAGACATTTAGATTTAAAGTCAGTGACAGAGAGGCTGAGAAAAGAAGGAAACAGTAGCTCAGTGTGTCAGTCTGAGCCTGTAGGAGCCTAACTAAGATCTGGCTCAGGCCTGGGTCTGGTTTAATTTTTAATTTTATCAAAAAAGGAAAGTTTGAAGTCTAAAAGTAAAAAGAGTGTCTGCCTCCTGGATGAGTCCAGGAGAGGAGAGGAGAGGAGCCTGATAACTGATTGCTCCACCTCCCAGACAACTTATTTAGGCTGCAGGTATAAAAAGCAGGCTGCATGCTGGGAACTCAGTGATCTGAAAGGAGAATTGGGCACTTTGGGTTCTTCAGGATATCTTTTGATTAAGGTGCATGATTCATAAAAGCCTGTGTCTGACTTTTTTCTTTGTGTTTTTTCTTAATTCTACTGCCTATTTGAAATAAAATTTTTAAAATAATAGAATAATGCTATGACTTGGATGTTACTGTAAGCCACCCTTTATTTATTTATTTATTTATTTATTTATTTATTTATTCATTTTACCTATAGGATTTTTATTTATTTATTTATTTATTTTTTGGAATATGATTGACAGTAGAAGCCAGCAGGGGTCCACAGGTGTGTCTGGTAGTCATCTTAGAGTCAGAGAAAATGTACTTGCAGTTACAATGAATAACCACTGAATGAACCTCAATGGATTGGTGCAGCAGAGAGCCCTCTAAGGGGCAATATGCAGTTCTACTTGAGAGATCACTGTATTAATTTGTGAGGACAAAACTACTTTGAACAGCTGTCCACTGCAGTGAGCACTATGCAGGGTTAAATAACCATCTTCTCTGTAATTTGCTCTGTAAATTAGACCTTGGGACAGGGAGAAAACAGTTTTGGCTGTGACTTTTGGTGCAATTAGCAGCTGTAATCCATCCTGTGTGAATTCCCACCTGATTGTATAAAGGAGCCAACAAATATAACCTTGAAATAGAAACTCTGCTTTAACAATTACATTCAATTAGGGTACTAAATGTAACTTGTAAACTTTACACGACAGCCAATTTGCAATAAGGTTAAGAATAGGGCATCTGATCTCCCACCAAGTACAACTCTGTGCTGGACTCTAAAGGAACAGAGAGTACTGACATCTACTTCCCTCAGTTCATCCTTTGCGATAACGATTGATTTAAAAAAAAAATCTCCCTTGAATTATGAAAGCTTTTTTTTCTCTGACAGATGATTAATATGTACGATGATTGAGAACATTGGACAATATAGAACATTGATTAAGATGCTGGGAGCATAAATACAAGGACTGTTCCTTTTGTCCCTCAGAACATTGGTCAAAATACATATAACTCAGAAAAAGCTGATATGAGTTGGTCGGATTTTCTCAACACACAAGCATCAGGGTCAACCCAGTGCACTCTGCATCACATAATTGGCTGTCATCTCCTCTGTGCTGCAAAGGAACGAGAGGCCAAAGAGACAGAGAGACAGAGAGAGCTGAACAGCTGGCACCAGGTGCTGCTCCTACTGAGACCTTCATCTCTAAACCGCATGTTTAGATTTGGCACTGTCACTCCGACCATGACTGAGCCTATTTCCCACCAACCAACTCAAACACACACACACACACTCCCACACAGCTCACACACACACAGTCACATAGACACAAACACACAGCAGGCAAGCCAGACCAGCACAGTGGGGCCAAAGCAGCAGTCTGATAAGCTGTGATAGCGATTAGTCATGTCTAAGGCCAAATGGCCATGTCAGAAATTCAGAGAGAGGGGCTGAAAAAACAGAAACAGAGGTGGGAGAGAAAGGGATGGATGTGGATAAAGAAAAACGACACGAGGGATTGATCAGAGAGACTGAACTGTTGTCTGAGAGAGATAATGAGCGCGCCAGAGAGGAAGAAATAAAAGAGAGGACGGTGAGGGGATAGAGGGAGAAAGGAGGCCGGCAGGGAGCTGGGTGGAGATTGGGAATGAGCGATAGAGTTTGGATGGGGGGAGAAATTAAGCCCACTTGATCTATTCTGTGTGTGTGTGTGTGTGTGTGTGTGTGTGTGTGTGTGTGTGTGTGTGTGTGTGTGTGTGTGTGTGTGTGTGTGTGTGTGTGTGTGTGTGTAGGCGTGTGTGTGTGTGTATCAGAGTGAGCGCTGCCAGTTTAATTGATGCTGTGACAGGCTGACCATTTATTTTAATGGTGTTGTTTTGCCGCGCTCCATCACGGCCCTGCGCTTACCTTTCATGTTGGACAAGCTGCTCCATTTTTTTTAGTTTTTCAGCAGAGTGACACAGGGCGATAGTGTCAATGTGTGTGTGACATGTCTTTTATGAACTCTATCTGCATGTCACAGCGTCTTTGTACACTGATGGGACAGGAACAAATAGCTCTGTGAACGTCTGTGTGTGTGAGAGTAGCTGGTTCGGATCTAGCTTTAACTCAAAGGCGCTGTTTTAATGTGTGTTTTAACACTCCTTTTAGGTTTGCGTGTGAGTGTGTGTGTGTGTGTGTGTGTGTGTGTGTGTGTGTGTGTGTGTGTGTGTGTGTGTGTGTGTGTGTGTGTGTGTGTGTGTGTGTGTGTGTGTGCGTGTGTGACCGGTGTGTGTGAGTGCCTGTGTCCTTTGCACTACATCCTGTAGGATGGATTGTTTCCTCGTCCCTTTCCTGCTTCATCTTATTTTAACCCCTCAGCAAGCCTGTGTACAGGAAACACACAACTGTCCGCTTCTTACACACAAACACACAACAACCTGATACACACACAAAAGTGCACACAACTACAATTCACCTTGACATGCCCACGCAGAGCAGCCCACCTTTTTTATACCACACACTGACACACTGCAACCTTTCTTTAGATACACACACCTCTGTTGGCAGCTGGCATATGACTGGTGTGTGTGTGTGCGTGTGAGTGCAAGATGAGTCAGAGGACCACACAGGGACAGCAGGGTGGTGCTGGTAGCAGGGGGTTGCTTGGGGTTGCTGTAACTGTATTATTCTAACCAACCCATTGTGGTCTTTCCTCAATGACAGATCTGCTTTTTTTAAACACACGCACAAACACACTCAAACACACACATACACACACGCACTCACACAAACGCAGGGTGGAAAAAGCCAGGCCAGCTATCCAGGGACCGACCTCCGACTGCCTCTGTCTCTGCCTGTTTTATTAATGGAGCGCCCGGGCTCTGTCGGTTCCATAATAGCTACTGTGCCCACGGATCCGTCTGTCTCACACACACACACACACACACACACACACACACACACACACACACACACACACACACACACACACACACAACACACACACACACACACACACACACACACACACACACACACACACACACACACACACACACACACACACACACACACACACACACACACACACAGATGCACACACAGAAACACACTTACACAGAGAAAAACAGATACAGGAAGGGACACAGAAACACAAATATACCACAGTACAAAGATTGATGTTGTCTTGAACAGAGATGCTCATTCACACACACACACACACACACACACACACACACACACACACACACACACACACACACACACACACACACACACACACACACTTTAAAAGTGAGTGTCAGTAGGCTGGATTGGAAGAAGGGAAGCCCAGGAGTTTCCTGGCTTAAAGAAATGAGCCGTGTTCCTCGATTTGACAGCTCAGCTCGACCTCCGGGACTGACCTCGGCAACCACAGCAGATATAAAAATATCAATACTCACAGAAACACACGCACACACACACACACACACACACACACACACACACACACACACACACAGGGCACAGAAACAGTAAAGACATAAAGGTAATCTCACCCTTAAATGGTTTTGTTCGCTGTGTTGAAATTTAGATATCAAACGCCATTAGGTGACACCTATGAGACCAAATAAGCTGCTTTTATTTATGTGCTTATTTAAGACGTATGCACTCATCTTTAATCTAACTTTGTAGACTTCATTTATGTAGGGATAATGCAGTACTGATCTTAGAAATACTGATGCTAAATTTTCATCAACGACTCATTTTTCCATGACGAAGAGGATGAAGAAGAGCAATAAATTATTCACTGACTTAAGAAATTCTGACAACCTTATGCTTTGTTTTTTAAACCAGACGTCAAGGCAGAAATGTTAGTGGCAAACTGTTGGATGTTTGAAATCCATTTATTTTTCCCACTCTGTGTCTTAGCTGTTAAATATGTGAGTAATGCTACCACTAAGTTAGCTGTGAGGCTCAGTGTTAGCTTACCTGCAACAGGTGTGCTGTGAATGAATAAATTTCTCACTGCCACCATGTGTCTTTCTCATCTTTCTCTCCTGCTTGTGTTAGTGACTAATCAGCTACTGGACTGAAGTTTGTTTTATGTTTAATGTCTGTCTTTATTTGCTACTATTAGCATTAACAGCTCTGTGTCTTCAGCTCCATTTATCTTAGTTTAAAGATCTGTTTGATACATCCAGTAAACACTTTTGTCCAATTTGTCAAATTTTGTGCCCATACCACATTTTATTTGAAGAAAGAGATTCAAAACAAAGAGTCCACAGAAAGAGTTTTTTTTTTTTTACTGGACTTGGAGTGAGGACTATCCCTCTATAACTCCACCACTTATACAAAATGTATGCCAAATAACACTTGAAAGGTGAATAAAGACTAACATGTAACTTAGACTGACATGTGGTGCCACTGAAAGACTGAAACTAAAAACACTAAATAAGATGGCAAAAGTGCCAGACAAAACTGTCATTCTGAAACCAACATGTGACCTCATAGCTGCTTAATTGACTCCTCTTATGCAGCCTGTGATCTTACCTCTTAAAAACTTCTACATGAATTCCTAAGAATGTAATTTCCCAGTTATACCGCAGTCCTTCTCAACTAGTAAAGATAACAACCTTAAGTTCATTAAATCATTAGATCTTCTCAAACATCTGAACTAGGTTTGATTTCTCAGTAGCCTTCACTTTTTAATCTTAAAATGTTTGGATTTTGTCATTTCTTCACAGCTAAAATAAATAGCTGCCAGGTTCAACACTGGTGGGAAGTGATTTATTGAGAATTGCTCTCAAATATGAAAGTGGTTCCTTTTTCAGTTGATTGAAATTTGATTTTCTTTTCAAAAATTTAATAAAACCCAGAGTAAAACATGCATCAGTATACAAGACATATTTAGCTTTGGAGTTTCACAAGAAAGGATAAAACAATCTCCCTTGTGATGTTTTCCATTTCATTCGGCACAATGTGGATTTCTGCTGCTGTGTTGTTCTATAGAGTTTTCACCATGTGGAGTTTGCAATCATGTTAGCCACAGGTACGGCAGTGAAGCTCTGCCTAGCATTGCCTCTGCACGTTACCAATTCACCATCCATCTGTACTGGTAGCTTGTTGACTGAAAATTCTTTCAATTAGACCAGCAGTATATGGAATGTGTACTAAACATGTACAAGTATTATATATGATTGCTCAATTACGACCGAGTTAGAAAGAAAATATATAAAAAAGTGTTTCCACAATCACCCAGCATGCTTTGTATAGTAAAACAGCTATTGTTGCTATTGTTTATGAAGGCTGCCATGACAAATGAAACACCTTTAAGAAAATAACCTAAAAATATCCTGAACCACAGGATCTACTGGAGACATTTTAATACAGGTTTTTGTAATTTGTGTTGAAAACAGGCATTTGAAGGTGACATCATATTAATAAACATGGATCAGACTGTCACTCCTGTCAATGAACGGGAAGAAAATCTCATTTTCTATCAATATGGTGGTCCTCAGGTTTATAATTGTGAGCCTGTTAGGAAAGATGGAGACCAGAAACAGGGCAGGATTAGGAGCAAATAACGGCTGTCGAAGAGCAGTGGAGGTGTGGTGTGAGGAGAACCAGAGGACAACGGAGCAGGTGTCCTGGTGAGTGAGTGCTGTTAGCTAGTGATATGTAGCCTAATGCTGTGTTCACATGTAGGTCATGTAAGAGCTGATAGTAAAGCAAGGTGTTTGAGCCGTCATGATAAAGCCCGTAGAAAGACAGACAGAGAGGTCTATCAGAGGTCTATCCACTGATCTAGAGTCAGAAAATCAAGACTTAGCTGCATGGCTCAGTTTACGTTTCCGTCAGTTTGAATCTTGGGCTGAATTTCAGACAATCCTTGTTTTCGTCTGTTACCGGGAGCCCGGCTAAGGGCTGCTGCTGCTGGTGAAGCTGCAGTTGTCTGATGGGACAGCAGCCGCATCAGTCTCACCTGGCTCTGGTATTCCATCCTGAACTCCATCTACAGACTTTGTAAAACAGACTCCATCATATCAATTTTCCTGTCCAGAAATGGGCCTCATGGACGACTGCGTTTTTTATGACTGATGCAGAAATAAAGTCCTGTCTTGTCAGCTGCACAAAACTAATCTGAGCATGAAAGCTAACTCACTGAGTCCTTAAAAGTGGACTAAATGTCCTGTTGACCTAGTATCTCTGCATCCATCCATCAAAACACATCTGAATCATCTTAATAAATAGCGAAAATAAATAATACTTTGGAGGAAACACGACCCGATATGCCTGATCTCACTCATGACAACCTATTATTCACATTGGCCCCAAGCAGGGTACAGAAATGCCCTTCTGCTACGTCAAATGGCGTAATGTTAAAAAAAAGAGCTTTTTAAACAGCTATACCGAAGACAGACACTTCTTCCTCTAAATGTATGCCTTTTTTCTTTGAAAAGCTTACAAAATCAGTGATTGACTTATTCTACTGACATCACCAGAGTGTTAATTTACAAAAAAATTAACCTGCAATGTGCCCTTCAAGGTGAACTCTGGATAAAAAAAAAAAAAAAAAAGTTTAACATAGAACATTTTTCAATACAGATCTGTCAGAGGTCCTTCGTCCCATTACTTTATCCAGGAAAGTCTGGGGACCTGGGCTCACATATACATTGATAATGGGGAAGACACATTAAGATTGTCTTTGGTTGATATAAGATAAACGCCAAAGACAAGAAGATCATAAATCATCAGTTAAAGCTGATGAGTGTAATAATATTATGAAGTGTTAACTTCACATGTTTGAGTGAAAGTTGTATTGGGCACAGTGGACACAATGGTTAACCATCTGCTCTGGTTTTTTTTCTTACTAGATGGTGTAATAAAAGATGAAACTTGAAAAGAAGAGGGTAAATAAATTCAAAAACAAAGAGTATTCATTGGAAATAATCATAAAAGATTTCACTCCAGTCACGCATAACTGGATGAAGTTTGGATCATTTCATTTTTCTTCTTTTGTTAAGAACTACTTAAGACAAAGCCGCTACATTTTAACTCAGAATCATAAATTTTAAATTCTGTTAAAAAATCCAAAGTTACTCCTGGGCACAAATAAAAGTCAATTTTTAACAACTTCCATATTCCAAATGGAAGTTTCATTTCCAAACATGACGGAGCATTTAACTTGTATTTTTAGCTCTGGTTTCTTCTTAATTAATCCAGTTAATAGAGAATCAAAGCCAGCCCATCAACACCCACCTTGCCACTCATCCTTCATTAGTTGCTGTCCCAGAGGGGTTTACAGCCCAGCTATCTGCAATTTATCTGCCTCCAAATACCAGCAACAAATGATCAAATCCAGCCTAAAAGATCAAAGCTGCCCAGGAGAGGGAGCGAAAACAAGACGAAGAGGAGGAGGAGGCAGGGGGCTCATTAAGAGTAAGCCTTCATTAAGAGCAAATTAGAAACTTTCATTCTGCAGACTGAATGTAGACAGGAGCAGAAAAGAGGGGAAATAATGTGTGTGTGTGTGTGTGTGTGTGTCTGTGTGTGTCTGTGTGTGTGTGTGTGTGTCAGTGTGTGTCTGTGTGTGTGCGCGCGCATTAGGGTGGGGGGATTCATAGAAGCTCAAAATGACTTTTTAATTACATCGTTAAAGGACTTTGAATTATGAATTTGTCACAATGGATGTCTTTAGGCCCGGGTGCAGAGTGAAGGAGGGAAATTTCCCCTTTCTGTTTTGAGAGAATGAGGCCAGAGAGGGCCAATGCACACACTATGCAATGTGTGTGTGTGTGTGTGTGTGTGTGTGTGTGTGTGTGTGTGTGTGTGTGTGTGTGTGTGTGTGTGTGTGTGTGTCTGTGTCTGTGTGTCTATGTGTGTGTGTGTGTGTGTAAATGGGAGCCTGAGCTGTATCAGAATGATTAAGTTTGAATTATACATCATTGAGACAGTGCTCTCCTGTGAATGGTTGGCATAGGAGTCACCTGACTAAATCAGAGGATTTTTGGGGGAGTGAGCGATTACAAACCCCTTTTGATATCATATAGGGCTCTAATTTCTCAGACCAGGTGCAAGCGAAGGCGCACCTGCCCTGCGCCAGCCTTCGTTTCGCAGACAGGGTGTGACCAGCGCACTTTGCAAGTTTTTTGCAGTGCCAAGACAGGCGCAGTCAAGGCGCAGGGAGGCGCAGAGGAGCGCATTCACACCTCTCTCCGTGCAAATGGCAGAGAGGGAGGAGAAAAGCCGTGAGTGGGTTTAACACAGCCGAGTGCTGTCTTCACCAATCAAATGAGCGCCTCTCCTCGCCTTTAAATGCCCAGCGGCCAAGGCGCAGCGTCTGATTGGTCTGAGTGATCCCCAGCACCGCGGAAACAGTGCTGGTAGCGGAGACGGTCAGAGCCGCTGTCCCTGCGGCAGGAGAATGGACAGCGGGGCGCATCTGAGGACATGAAGCGTGTCACCGTGTGGGCCAGCTCCTGGAACAGATGTAATCTGTTCCTTTGTCATTAATAGGAGTACAAAATGAAGAGACAGTTACACAGCTGGCTTATCCATTCAGAATACTTTTGATCCACCTGCACTCCTGGTTTGTCATCGCCAAATAGCAGAACCTTTGGTGATAAACTATATACTCTCCCAGTGTCTCCGCCTCATCCTCCTTACAATAAAGTACTCCATCTTTTTGGATCACGTTAAAAATAAAGACTAAAACAGAGAAATATGGGAAATCACGGGTAAATCCTGAGTGACATACATTTATTTTGTTTCTTTTTTCTTCGTCTTTTCTCTCTCTCTTTTCTTTGAATTAAATGAAATGAGAGAACCAGATATATACTCTGTATCAGATGTTAAGGCTGTTTATTGTTTAGTTGTAAGATGTGCATCAAACTTCCAGCTGCCATCAGGTTAACTTTCTGTTACGACAAACGGCTTTAATCTGACAGCAGATGTGACGGGACAGTTAATATAGATACAAATGTATAAGCTGGCTCAGATGCTTACATTAAATAGCGATTGCTGCGATTGTTTATTGGATTAAAATGTGCCTGACACTCTGGAAACCTGCCTCTGAGGCTTTGTTGACATGTGCGCACATGTGCGCCTGCCACCAAATTACAGCTGCGGAGGGTGCGCTCCACTTTGCGCCGAGAATAGACCAGGTTGGAGCTCGTGAGCTTTCAGCGCACTTTCTGCACTGTTTTTGGCACAAAATTGTCACTGCACCAACATGAATATGCTGACACCTCCCCCTGGTGCGCCGTCAACTCCCCCTGGCGCGCCGCCACACCCATCTCTGCGCAGATAGTCTACCAAATTGTCAGATTGGCAGCGCACGGCGGTGCGGCGCACGAAATTAACACTGTGCAGGGTGCGCCAGGCTTGCACCCCCTGCACTGTGCCACAAAAGTAGAGCCCAGAGTGTCTAAAAACAGGAATATTAACAATGTTATATTCCAAATTGAAATCCTCCTTTGTTTACTACTGAGGTCTTTGAGGACAAGAAGCTCCATTAATGTAAGAATGATCCTTCATTTGTTGAGCTTCTACAACCATACAGAAGCATCTATCACTCTGTCTGCTTTGTCTGTTCTCTGCCACAGTAGACACTGAACTAGCCTTCATTAAAAGAAAAGACAGAGTTTTGGAGGCAGCAGAAAATCAACCAAGGTGAGGAGAGGAGGATTTTCCACGAGTCACAATCGTTACACGCTTTCCATCCATTGTTTTCAAGTTTAATATGAACAAAACAGAGTAGATCTCTCAAATTGATCTAATGGTCACTTTTAATAAAATAAAACTGTACATGACAAACATGAATAACAAGTCAGAAGAAAAAAGTCCAAATTTGAAATAACCAACTGTGTGTGGACCATATGGACGTGGCTATGGACAATGGCTCAAATGCCACACCAATATTAAAGCTATAGTCTACGATTTGGAACAATTTTGTCGGATGATCCAAAGAAGCAAAAAGAACAAAAAAAATCCATTCAGTACAGCAGCTGCAAAACGGCATAATAATTGATTAATCTGGACCGCCGTTCCCCTCATTTCGGATTTATGCATGAGTCCATCCAATCCCCTGTCTCCCCTGCACCACGGACCCACCGTCCTGCCCATGGACCCGCCTCATCTTTCCCCACCACCCCTCTTTGCCAATTTGGCACCGCCTCCCAAATGTGTCTCATGAAGTCTGTTTTTTGATATATGGCTAAGCTTCCTGCAGGTTGTCAAACTTCAGTCGCTTGCAGGTGTCACTGATGTTGACGTGAGGAGGTAGACACCATTCCTGTGTGCTTGTATCTAAGAATGTCGAGCAAGAAAAGAAAGGTGGAAGTTAATCGAAGCTTTTTCACCAAACAAGAATTGGCAACTACTAAGAATGCAAAAATCTTTGGAAAAAAAAAAAACAAAAAAAAAAACTGTTTCATCACTCTTGATAGTGATCAATTTTTCACTTTCACTTGACCAAGATGACAGATGCAAACATCCCCTTTGTCAGACTGGAGTGGAGTTGCAGGGTCAGATTTGATGATCCTGACTCATAGGTTTTGTTTTGAGCAAATAACACTATATTTTGAGAGACCCTTCATTTGAGCAGATTTTTTATAGCTTGGTGGATTGAATTTGTGAACACAAAGTTATGCTCCTCAATTATCCAAAGCCAGTATTGTGCAAATATGTGGACAGTCTATATGTTTGCATTTTGTTGTTAATCTATGTATAATGCAGATGTAAAAATTAGACTTCATTATCACACAGCCACCTTGTCTGTCATTATGTCAGTAAACCACTTAAAAACATATACAATGATGGTGGTGTCTGTTGGGGGTAGCTGCTATGTCTACACCAATATCAAAATCCAACCTACGCCCTGGTAACCATCAAAACATGACAAAGCAACCAGCGGCAAAGTGACTGAGGGAGGAAACACAGCACACACACAGCCATGGTGACAACAGTAAACTGGAGCATACAGTGAGATAACCATCAGATATGGAAGAACAAGCAGAGAAGCTGCTGCTGCTATGGATGTACTAGATAGCTGGGTGGCTAGCGAGGATTAGCTTGACAGCCAATCTGTCGCCCACCACGTTTGTTTACTCTAAATCTTTGTAAAGTTTTAAAGATTCTGGGAGATTTCCACTTTAAGGCTGGGAACTCTGGTTGTTGGTGGATGAAATGTGTTAGTAGAGTGGGCTGTGTTTGTCGTACTGTTTCACCTCACACACACACACACACACCACAACCCTCAAATCTGACATTATTGGTGTTCATTGTCACATTCTTATTTCCTGTTGTGATTATGAAATCAGGCTTGAACAGAGTCTTTCAGGTAAAATATCAAATGTCATGCCTGTAATGCTGGGATTTAACTGCTCAACTCCCCTGCACAGGAGTGTATCTGTAAACAAGACACTGCTTTTATCAACCTTAGACTAAAATCAAGACTCTTATATTGTTTTTTTGATTTAAAGTCGTGTATCGCCCCCTGTGATCACTGTAATCTGCATTTGTGCCGTGCTAGACCTAACAGCTTGAACAAAGAGGGGGCAGGGCATGGAAAAATGCTGTGGAACAGAGATAACCAGGGGCCACTCTGGATGTAGTTTGGGGGATAGAGAGTAGAAGCAGGGAGAAGAAGAGACGAGAGTTAAAAGGAGATAAAGAAACTAAAGATTGAAGAGAGAGGAGGGGGAGTTAGATAAACACAGCTTTTTTTTTTTTTTACCACCCCCCTGTCTCTCTTGTTGCTCTCTGTGCAGAGGACAACTCACTCAGTGGAAATCAAATGTTGATAAAGAGAAAATTGCATTGGATAGGGGCGATGAAAACAGGAAAGATACACCCAGAGACGCCCCACAGGAGCGGTCTGCAGGGACAGGGAAAGACAGAGCTAGAGATAGAGAAAGTGGGAGGATGAAAAGAGAGAAGAAGAAGATGGACAGGAGGGAGATGGAGGGAAAAAAGATGTGAAAATGTGCTTAGATCTCCAAGACAGATAGAGACCAGAGAGACGACGAAAAATCAAAGCAACACCAACCTACACACACACATTGACTCACCACACACATTCGCGCCATCCATTTGTTACACATACACAGACGCACACACACTCTCTCTCTGGCTATCTCTTGATGTGTTGACACTATTAGGAGCTGAGGCGAAGAGGAAACAGGTTTGGGGGGAAACACAAACAAATTTAGAGGGAAGAAATTGGCCCTCTTGTTGCACTGCAGCAGTACTCCTCCGCAAACACCTCAATTCTCTCATTACGCTCCATTATAGTGCCCATCCACAGACAAAAGAGTTCCTCCAGCTGGGGTAATAGGAAATCAAGTCAGCGGTCTATTGTGTATTGTCTGCCATCAGTCCCACCGGCCTGGCAGGGCAGCCGAGGCTGGTTGGGCTCAAACCAAGCAAATAGGCATACAGAGGAAATTTGATTGGAAAAGTCATGCTTTTGTTATTTCTTCTCAAAGAAATGGACTTCCAGGAGTATAATACAGAGACCAGTCATGATTTAAACCACAGTTTTACAAAAAGAGAAAGCTCAGATGCTGTGTATTCCTTGGTTAGTCATGGATTTGAGGTGTTCATTTTGCAATATGCCACATTTGGTTTGCTCATTGTCTGATTAACATATGGACATAGTAGTTTCCTTGACATCACTCATTTGTTCTTGATATTGAGTTTTGAAGCCTGCTCAACTCAACCAAGCTTCATGATAGTTTGGATGGGGTTAAGCTGTAAAGGCCTTAAGCCTCTTTGATAAGAGCTACAGGGGGCCCACCAGTCAGTCCAATCAGCCATGCCCTCATATGGGCAACACCTGTAAGTTTTACTGCTTTAAAAATTAGTCATTAAAAAAATCCTACCCTCAATACAGAACTTGTTGGAATAAGAAATAAGGTACTCAGACTAGGCCAGTTTTTGAACCTGGTTGTAAACATGTTTGTTTGCAGCTTTTCTGTAATTTTTTTTTTTTCTTTTTTTGAATTGGTGCCTAACCAGTGGACTCAAAATGAACTGCAGTTTGTCACACTTCTTCATCTTTTAAGAGTGAAAGTTACTGCTTTGTTTTTTCTACACCTCCTGCCTTTGTGAGACATCCAGCATCTGTATTTGTTTGACTACCTTAAAGGGATTGTTCACATATTTTATGTATCGTACTCTTAAACTGTGGTATTACTTTTTGATTTTAGTTCTTGTAGGCAAAGAAAATAGCCTTTGAATTTGGTACCGTCTGTCCCTGTTAGCATCTATTTCCTCGTCACCATCCATTAAAGTTTGTGTCTTACTGAGGGAGAGGGGACAACTTTCTACTGTATCTATTGTCCTTAGTGGTCACATAGAGCTCATACAATCCCACTTCAAAAAAACTGAACTATCCCTTTAATCACATTTTCTGATATCTTTCAGCCTCATCTGTATATGTCTGGTTACCTGGTGTAGTTGGTCTTTTTGGACTCCTCTCTCTTCCAGTTCATTAAAACAGTTTTATCAGACTTTTCAGCTCTTGCTTTGCATTTTTACTCCTGTATCCACTTCCTGTTCATTGGCGTTTTGGCTTTCTTCAAAACCTGAGCATGACATAATGCACTGCACTTTTTGACTTAAGCTTTTAAAGTTGGGTGTAAACACATTGAAACAAGAATTTTTACGACAGGAATGTCTACGGCCATTTCACCACTGTGTGGGGGTAAATATTTTCTGAATCACATTCTTTCTGATATTATTGGTAGGGAAAATTGGGACTATTTGCAAAGAGTCTTAAAGCCTTCCTCAGCTTAAACTCTTTGCTGGTTACAATCAGCCCAAAGCAGCTGACATTTTTAATTGCGCAACAATCATTGTTGGCTGTCTGGAGAAACAGAATTTTCCAACAGTTCATTTAAATTTCCTTTTTTTTTTAATTATTGGAAAAGTCTGTTTGGTATCTTGTTTCAAAAATGATTCAAATCTCTGCCAGTCACATCTGACTGTCAAATCAAGCCTACAAGCTAGCTAATGTAGTGCGAAAGTCTATAAATTTTTATATCAGCTCCCAACTCAGGGACTGGTCTTCTTCTTTTTCCAGCCAAAATTAGAACATGGTTACTTAACACCCTCTACAAGCCTAGATCACTTTAATTTTCAAGCTTTATTTGAAGTGTTTTTTGTTGTTGTTTTTAAAAATATTTTTGTATTTTGAATGCATTCGGTATCAGTGCTTTTGCTTTTTTGTTGTGAATTCGGCTGCAGATTGTTTGCTCTTGTAGGCCACCAAAAGTTTTACAATATAAACATATATATGTTAAAGCATGTTTATTGTCCTTGAAGATAAACAATAAAACCACTTACTTGAGTGGATCACTTTACACACTGATGTAGCTGATCATTTGTCACCCAACTGTGTCCTACTGTTTAATGAGTTGTCCTTATCTCCCACAGTACTAAAATGTCAAGCAACCTCAGCATATGGACTGACATTTTTCCCTTTCTAATGCTTTTTACAAAAGCTTTTCACTCATCTGCAAATGTCATTCCACTCATCATTTCCCTCTCTGCCCTCTTTGGTGGCTTGATTCTTGACATAGCATTTGCCAAAAGACTTAATGAGCAAAGGGTATGTCTCATGTTCCATTAGAAACATATGTAATACACACACAAGTGCACACAGACACACGTATACTCATATAAATCCAGCTGCTCTCACAGAAAGTTCTAAATAAAAGAAGCTACATTTTAGTCTCAATCTCTATCTTGACAGGTGTTAATAACAGCAGACATAGAGAACGATAGGTCTTAGGATTCAAAGAGACCCCACACTAAAATCAATATGGCTTCAGTGTTGCTGTATAACAATAAAGAAACTGTATGTGGACATCCAGCATCATCAGATTGTTAGCTTCCTCTCAATGATAGCTCAGAACAACACCCAATGATACCTTGTTTATCGATCATATTGACAGAGAGCTCATTGTTTGTGTTGCTGAACATTCCCCTACAGTGTCCAGATGGACTGCATGTGTGCATGCAAACCATAAAATCTGTTGGACAAAGTTGATGCCAAATCAGGAGAAGGGCGGGAATTCAGAAGTGTAAAAAAATAAGAAGTTACTCTGTGTTCACTTAAAGAGGCAGCATTAAAGAGGCTTCATACCATCCACAGGTACCCTGTGCTTTACACCAGTAACAGCTCAAAGATGCAGGGGGGCAAACCTTGGTGTTTGAGGCCCACCCATTGTCATGAAGTAGTTATGGGTCTCATTAAGATCTTATAAAGATCCTTTGCTACTGTTAGAAGTGAGTGTTTGAGCTGTTTACAGATAAAATGTTGGATTTCTACAGCGTGTAAACCCACACTGTTTTAAATGTGTTGTAAGAAAATCCTGTGTTGTTATTTTTGTGTCCCTGTTTAAAACATGGTAGGCCACAAAAGCTATAAACAAATACAATCAGAGCCCCATTAAAATATTAA
Organism: Halichoeres trimaculatus; assembly: GCF_033239565.1. NCBI lineage: Eukaryota > Metazoa > Chordata > Actinopteri > Labriformes > Labridae > Halichoeres > Halichoeres trimaculatus. Next base: position 18,771,176 of record NW_027437183.1, read on the forward strand.
ATATTCCCCAAAATCAAATGTTAAAATTATTTTGAAAATATCCAGGACTAAGGTTGAGAAAGCGAGAACAAATCTGTATAATTAAGGGCAAGGCTGACTGACAAGTGGGGGTGTGGTAGCTGTTTGCAAGGCGGCAAGGTTGTGGCCTCAACTCCCCCTCGGTCTCTTTTGTGATGTCAGACATAATTCAGAGTCAGCATTTTTGTTTGGACAACTGCAAAACGCCTCCTCAGAAACTAATAAGTGATGCCTCTGAGACTGTGTCCATGTTTTATACACTCTGTTGTGGAGGTGGAGTACAGCAGGTGATAGTCCTCAGCGTCCAGCAGGAGGGAGTGAGCTGGGTAATGACACTGAGGAGAGTTGATATGCTAGTTACTCTTTACTACTCACCTCAGTTGTCAGTGCATTGTTCTCAGCTGCTGTGTTTTCTCAGGGAAATATCCTTTTACAATAAAACTTGTTCCGCTCCAAAGTCCTCTTGTTTTTGTTGGACCATATATCACCTAATAAGCCTCGTCAAATGTGAGCACGGATATCGGTTTGTAAGGCTTGAAAGACGCCAGAACTGGCTTAGTGACTTAAATTGTCTAAACTGACTGACACACAGAAAGACTCATTGGTATTATTTTCAGCAAACTGAATAAAAGAAGATTTTGTCGCTAGAAGTGTTTTTTCTTTTTTTTTTTTTTTTTTACTGTGGACTCATCATTAAATGACCTAAAGGAGACAATTTAAAACCCTTGAGGTCCATAAAAAGACACATTTGTTCTTGTCCCTGACATGAAAGAAAACACCTGAATAAACCCACCTGGTCATGGTGTCACATTAATCTCAGTGGTGTTAAACTGTCTGTAGTAATATTCATGGTTCAAGTACTGATTCTGAGCTACATTTTAAAAAGGTTTTGGAGCAATCACCTTTCCCCGATCGCACACAAGAGATATTCTCATTTTATCTACAGCACATTTACTCTGCCAGTGTAAAAGAAAAGTGAGGTGTTGAACCATGGGATAAGTGGGATTTCTAAGAGCCTGCAGGACTTAATTTGGGCTTCACAGCGCTGCGTTGTTTCTAAGGTCACCAAAGGAGGCCTGTCTCAGGGTCAACTTTCAAGATCAGCTTAAATCTCATGGAAACCATGGCCATGCCATACATTTCAAACCTCTCAGAGGAGACAGTGGAGCAGATTTTAATGAGCAAAGAAGTGACCTTTTGACAACCTCTGATTAATTTCTCTGACTTTTATGTCGCCCGACTTTTATCATATCAAAATCCAGGTGCAATTAAATAAGATCTGATTTATTTTTCCCAGAAAATTGGAAATAAAGCAGAAGATGTTTCGATGTTGTTCCGATGTTGTGGGTCACTTCAACTTTGTTCACTACTAACTGAATTCTATGAAAGCCTTTACGTCTTTTTTTAAGTACAAATTTGCTCATCAGACTGAACCCACTGCCCACCCAAGATATGTTTTAAAGGTCATTTAATGTCCTTTTTAGACGTCTCACTTTGGTCTCCTGAAGGTGGAGGCTGTTATTCCAGACCATAGACTACATATAGAGTGGACGGCGTGGCTCCACCATTTACCATTATACAGTTTTGAAGCCAAAATTCCTCTGTTACAGGCGCAGCCATTGGTAGCAGTTGTGCAGCCAGAGTCTGTGCAGTAGAGACTGTGAGGGATTCTGGGCGAATCTGAGTGGAGCCAGGTAACAAAAATAATGGTTGTTATTTTTTCTTTTGAGAGTCTAATCTCATAACTCTACCACCCAATACATTTTACAATCCCCGAAAAAAAATACAGAAGAACGGCAGCTATCAATCACAGATAAACTTGACGTAATGCCTTGTTTTTAACCTCTTATGACTAACGTAAACAAAACTTAAAAAAAAAAAAAAAGAGAACTTGGATACAAGGCAGCCAAATGATATCTTCAAATCACCACAACAATCAGATGTGAGAAACATTTCTACAAGGTGTATTAATGTTTTAAAGTTTGACTACAGCCCATCTGGAATGACTTTGAGAGCCGGATTTTTTTTACCTATACTGCAGCCAGCCACCAGGGGGAGCAGTTTTTGTGGTGACCTCACTTTGAGCCGAGCAAGATGACGTCCATTTTTTATTATTTTTTTTACAATCTGTGTTCAGACATCTTTTATGGTGTCTACTGAACATCATTTATGATGTCCACTGTACCTTCTCAAAAGCGCCACGCAACAAATGTTCAAAGGATGTCCTATATATATCCCTATAAAATCAAAACTCCAAATCCCTATTTATACTGTGAACTGAGCCACTGTCACTACTGCTACCTCTGCAGCCATTTGAAGTATTGTCATTATTTCTATACTACGTCTAGTTTCTGTGAAGAACTGCGGTCCAACTTCAGAAAAAAGCATACTGTTCCACTTCATTTTCCTGTAGCTTCATTTGATTTTCTCAGCAGCAGAACTGTAAATATATACAAAGTGTTCAACAATTCAATTCAAACATACCACTGAGCCAAATGAAGCAACAGGAAAACTAACCAGTACAACAAATCATGGTTTCAGAATGGAAAACAGAAAATGTAGAAAAACAGAATTTTACTGTTATTCAAAACTAATGTTTAAAGTTTGACATCCAAAAATGACATTGAAAGGATGTCCTTTGAGCGTATCTTTGCACATTGGGGTCACTCACCCACTCATGCAAGTGCAAAGTGGGGTCATGGTTAGATGTCCGGATCTAATATGAACATTGCAAATCATCCAGGTCTGGTCCGGTCTGGACTGACACACAGGATATAGACCTGATCTGCACGTCCAAAAGGCGTCTTATGTCCAAGGTGCGCCTCAATAACAGCTGGAATAAGCTTCAGCCCCCCCAACCCGAAAAGGGAAAAAGTGGTTAAGTAGGTGGATGGATGGAGTGGAATACCATTAGTTTAAATAGTGACATTTTAGACTATACACTTTTTTTAGATACTGAATTCGGGTCTTCATCGACCACGGAAGCATCAAAATTAGAAGATATATTTTATTCTGTGTGCACTAAATCTATAAAACATATACAAGTTTCACTTTTTGAATTAAACTCCTGAAATAAATTAACTTTTCCACCATTATCTAATTTATTGAGATGCCCCTGTTTATAAAGATACGTAAAGACTTCTACACTCAGTGAGAAAAAAACATTAGAGGTTCTTTGATGCTTGTTTTTGTGAACATAGTTACTGTATCTTTTCTTTGTCACTAATCCATGTTTTGCTTCAGAAAGTTACAACCCTTCTCTTGGATGTCAGAAAAGTTCAGATCGTGGGCTGAATGTTTGAAAGATGGAGCTCTGTTCCCTGATAATGGTCTGTATAAATGCTTGAAACTCAGCTTGAAATGTCATCCATTCTCATCCCTCTTCTTTACTTCTCGGCCGGTCTTTTAAAGCAACATGGTCCTCCACACAACACGTACTTACACCAGCATGATGAATTAGCTCAGGTGATAACACATCTCGTTTGAAAAAGAAACCTGAAATTCACACACCCACAAATCCATCACACAAAGCAACACAGTCTGAGGCAAAAACACAAACATGGGTTAAAGCTAAAAGGGGGCACATTTCAGCCACTCTGTCACCATCTTGGCAGGTGTTTATACGAGCAGACTGGGATAATGCAGCTGAGTGGTAATGCACAGGGAAGGTTAAGAACAAGAGAAACTCCCCATTTGCTGATGAAAGGGCATTAGAGTGTTTCAGTGCAGAAAGTGCCTGGTGAGAGAGTGGTTATGAAAGCAGTGCTAAAAGCTACAATTTGGCCCAGTATTACACCGATTACTCCACCTCTCCACACTCATCCACTGCATCTCTCTACCAAGTCAAACAACCTCAACCCTGTGGCATTATTTCACTGTCACAGCTTTTCAAGAAATATGGACTCAGAGATGAACTGCAGTCTGTCATCAGTTCCCAGAAATGGATCAGCCTCTGATGTAGACGTTGACCTTATAGCGGATGCCTTCAAACTTTTTTCACAGTGATCAGCAGTAGGAGAATACTGTCAGTGGAGAAGAAGTCTAATGGTACAAAACCAGAGTGGAAAAAGAACCCCGTTCCTTTGACCCAACAAAGTAGTATTTATTTCATAATGGTTCCTGTGTTATCACTTTGTTGTTTTTAGTTGTTTTCAGCAAAGCATAAAATTGTTAGTTATTTTCCCAATTGTTGGATAATGGTTCCACTGACTGGAATCAAACTTAGATCTCTGAAAATTTTCCACAACTGGATGCTTTTAAATTTGAATAAGTTTGCCCTTGATTCTAATACTTGTAAGGAAACCAACACTTTGAGACCATTCTTTCTTTTGATACACAGGTAAGCTCAGTTATGCAACCCTGGTTTGCAAAGCTGATAAAATTAATTGAACAGATTTTCTTTTCTTTTAAATCTTTCAGTGTTTACTTTGTTTGAAAAACAGAGTGAGTGAAAAAAACAACAACAAAAAACTGCAATTAATTCAAAATGTTGCTGTCCTTGGGATGTGTTGAACACATACCAAGAGAAGCAATTCATGTGTCTGATGACACCAGTTCTCACTGCTCTCCACTGATTTTTTAGAGTTGTTTTTCAGATTTTACTCCTTATTTTTAAAGGTTTAAATGGTCCAACTAGCTCTCTGTTAGCCTGACTGCCCCCTGAGGTCTTTTTACAGGGCTCTGCTCGACTGGTCACAAAAGGTGTTTGAACCTTCTCAAGTTACACTCATCTTTAAAACCTCCTCTTCAGACTCACTTTGATCATGACTGACCTGTTCTTTACCAGTGGCAATGGTTGAGCTTGTCTTTCTACTGAGAATTTTAAAACTAGTGGATCTTTTTACTGAGTTATTTTCTTTTACTGCTTTATTTTTGCCCCATTTCATTTTGATTGTGTTGTTCCAATTATTTGTCTTGATATAATTTCTGTTTGTTTAGTTTCCTTGATTTTTGTTTTTTTGTTTTACTTTGTTCTAATTGTTATTTGCTAAGTTTCGATTGTTATTTGCCTTGTTCTTATCATCTGCCTCATGCAATCATTATATAAGTTCTTTTATTTGTTAATTGCCTTGCTCAAAGGGATATTTGCCTGCTGTGATTGTTGATTTATTACTAATTGTTTCTGTTAAACACTTTGTTACTCTGTTGTTTCAGTTATTATTAAATAGACTAACGGCATTGGGTTTGGTCTAACAGAAATTCAGAATGATTAAAAGTTATCTATGTACCAGGACACAGTGCGTGATCTTTAAGTTTTTTTCTTTCCTTAATATTTACAATATGGAGAGCCTCAAAGATGTTGTCTTTGGCCATTTCATTCTTTACAATTACTTTGTAAAGATGATGCTATGATTTAGTTTTCCTTATCACTCTTGTTTCTGTCTCCCAAGTGTTGAATTATAGCCTAAAATTCCTGAATATTCTGAAGTTTTGATCAATCTAAATCGATTTTCAAAATAAGCTGGGTTACAGTAACAGATCATTGGCACAAAGATTTACTTTACATTGTTTCATCATAAGTCCTGTAATTCAGGAGTAATCCTTTTTTGCTAGAGGTTCAGTTAAGAAAGCAAAATGAGAAAAGAGCGTGGACTATCCTGTGTAGTACCTCTCGCTAGTGAGAACTCTTTTGATAAAAAAAAATGTCAATAAAAATCTAAGCCACAGAGGATTTATAATGCTTTAACAAAGTTTATGATTTCATCTGGAAACCCAAAATTTAACCAACATCTAAGACAAAAAAACGCCACTCATGGGAATCATCTGATCAAGTGACAAACTGATTTAAAAACACATTTAAAACCAAAAGTTAACATTTTTTTTACATTTAGATAAAACGCTTCAGTGAGAGCTTGGATCAGAAACACAGTAATGAGTTTGATTGTATGCGGTCAGTATGTCCATGTTGTAAGTGTGTATTAGTGTTGATATATCTTGGGAGCTTGACATGATGGCTGTGGCTCTTGTGGACAATAAGTCAGAGTGATGCATGGTAAGTTAACCTCCAGTTTTCAGCCTTTTTTAAAAAAACAAAAACAAAAAACAAATAAATAAAAAACATCTTTCAATTTGAATCTCTTTACGCCTTAACCCCTTGCTGCCTGAGTTAATTAACAATTATAAAATAGATTGTTTTTATGTGTTTTTGCATTCTTACAGATGTTAAATTAAGTGAAGATTGTAAATTTGAGTATAGTGCACACAATAGTTATAACTAAGTTAAATTATATATAGACATGAGAAGTTCATCCCGTGAACAATATATTGTGACATAATGGATCTGATACGATCTGTGGTATGTGTGGAATATGAATCAATAGGTAATAATGAGATACAAAGGTCATTTGAGCTGCATCAAGACCTGACATGTCGCAAATTTGCAACAACAGGCATCGTATCTTTTTCAGTGTTTTCCAACAGGTGTATTTTTGAAAGACACCACTGGATACAAAAACACACGTGGCCATTAATATTAAGTCCACTTTTTGCTCATTCAACACACAAAGCAGGCTCCATTATTTAAAATACAGTGTTTTCTTTAAACCATTCAGGCTAATTTATGCTAATAAGAACATGCTTGTGAATATTACATTTCATGTCTACCAAGCCTGTTCTGCTTAATGCCAATAATTAAGCTCTACTTTACTTTTGGTGTAATATTTTGGTATGTCAAATGTAATCGATCAAAGTAAAAGAAATATGGATTTGGCATTATATTTGCACTGGTCTGGATGTTATTGACATCCACTGAGCCATAAAGTTTTTTATCTTGAGTATCTCTTATTGTTTTGAAACCAGAAACTCTTAGCAGTTTTACTTACCTCATGGTTATTTTTCTCATGATGTTTTGTGAACAAAACAATGTCTTTCCAAAAAAAAAAAATCAGTTGCAAGACAGTTATTGTCTATAAAGAAGCAAGGAGGTCTAAGAAGAAACATTATGAGAAACAAGTTCTGAGAAAGATCAAGAATGTGTTTGGACTAATTTATTCCTCTGCCTACACCCACATCGCTTACATTATTACTGTCAACATGTAAGTAAAAGTATTTGTTTTAATCGATGGGCCTTAACTTTTCTTTGAACATCCTACTGCACAGTGAGGGGTTGGTTTCTTAGGCTTTGTTCCTTTAACAAACTGCATCAGATAGGCTCAGAGAGTTTTCTTTGATTAACCTTCAAGTCCAACATTAGCATACTGTCACACTTTGACACATCTTTTAGCCTCAAGCTCATAAACTGTGTGTGATTACACTTGAAACATATCCCTTTCCTTTAAGACTTCTTTTTGGCCTTGTAGTCCAGCCTTGTTATGAACATGTCATGGTTTTTAAGTCCACAGTTGGACAGCTCTATTAACCTGTGCACGGCATCCGTGTATCTATTATGTATAAATTAGATTCATTTACGAGGTAACTACTTCCTCAATAGTTCCTGCTTTAAAAGTCCAGAAAGGTTCATATTTTTTTCCACAAGATTGTATTTCTTATTTTCTTATCATCAGACAGGTGTTTGAAGTGTCATTACCTTGATGTGTTTTGACTGCTGACTTGCTGCATTCTACCTCAGAAGTGTCACCAGTTTGGAGAAACCATCTACAGACAGAATAAAGGTTTAGCTATGGGGGACCTGCTATCAGCTCTCATGAGTGGGTTTTTCATGGAGGACTAGAGACCAAAGTTATCAAACAGCACCCACACAATGTGAGCTCACCTTTTGGAAGAATTATGTGGATGACATACTGGAGAAAATGGACAGACAGAATAACTCATAGATCATTTAATCTTCATAGACAAAACAGGAAACATAAAATTCACACATGAAGAGGAAACAAGACAAATCCACAACATTTCTAGACATGAGAATCCACCACAGAGAAGGTGGCAGCATTAACAAGCAAAACAAACAAATGGAGAAAACCAACGCACACAGATCAATACTTTATATGGACACCAGAAAAACCAACAGAAATAAACTATCGTAGCTACAACTTGGGCCGGAGACAGGGGGCAGCACGCTGAGAGAAATCAGGACCCCTTTGAAGATAGGACGGCAGGAGGTGTAGAGAGGAGCGTGGAGGAGGAAGATCAGAGAGTCCTGGAGGGTGTATAGGTGTGAAGGAGATCAGAGGTGTAGGGGTCTAAGGTTATTAAGAACCTTGAAGGTGAGGAGGAGAATCTTGTAATCGATATGTATTTGATTGGCAGCTAGAGCGATTGGTGAAGAACAGGAGTGATGGGATTTACAGAAGAGTTTCTAGTGATGATCTGGGGAGCTGAGTTCTGGACCAGTTGGAGTTTATGGAGAAGCTCGAGTGGTAGACAAGAAAGGAGGGAATTACAAAAGTCAAAACAAGAGGTGATCGAGGTTATGGGTGGATGTGTTGAAGTGTCACCAGGTAGGGGATCAAGCTGACAGGTAGATGATTTTGATTTTGAATGATACTGGGGGTATTGGTAGGAGTTAGGAGTTGACAACAGGAAAAGGAGAGAGGAGGGGAGGACAGAGGGCTGGAGAGAGTGCATTTGCTACTAAGAGTTTTGGGGAGGTCAGCTGGTGATGGATATTTTCGATATTAACATTGAAGGGAGTCATGAGGGTGTTACAGTAGTCAGTGAAGAGCATATGCATAGCAAGAAAATCAGGTGGTTGTACGATGGTGAAAATAGACAACAGATGGCTACATTACGTTAATTGCCTACTTGCCTTTTAGGGCAAGTGTTTCCCAAAAGTTCTTGCCCCATCTAAATTCCTACTTGCCCTGTCAAGTGCATACTTTTTCTGGTTGTCAAGTGCATACGTTTTGCAGTCCAGCTTTCGGTAGAAAGTGTGTTTGCCTGGGGAAAAGGGCCTTTTTTGACCATTAAATCATTCCAAAAGACTCTTGTAGGGTGTTGCCATAAGGACCCTAGGAGTATCCTCAGTGTGTTTTCTAAAAATGGGATTCTTGGTCAGACTTTTAGAAATTTTAGAAAATTTTAGTACTGTGACTTCTCAGCCACAAATGGGTCTTCTTTAACCCTTTTTCCAATTGGGCAAAAACCCCATAAGATGTACCCTGAGGGTTCAAATACTCCTAGGGTGTCACTATGAGGTCCCAAGGAGTGTCCCCAGTGTGTTTTCTCAAAACTGGATTTTTGGTCCAACTTCAGGGAGAAAAGCACTTTGTCACACCGCGAAATTCCAGGGGAAACCCCCCACCCCCTAGTTCTTTTTCCAATTGGGCAAAATGCCATGGGACAAAACCCTGAGGGAATCCAGCTGAAGAGCAAACATTGGTACAGTAATGACTTACCAGTATTTTCAATAATTCTGTTTTTAAATGGACTTATTGAAATGTCCCCAACACTTTGTAAATGCACCCCAATATCTGTGCACAATAAACACTCTGAAGCTACATTTTACCAATAAGTCAAGGTTTCAGAGCATAGTGGTGTAGCGGTGCAGCATTGATTTGAACATCAGACACAAAGGGGAGTTTTTAGTCAACAAATGTGGTTTTTGTTGCAGTTATGTGCAAAATGCATGTATTAAGTGCACATTGGACAAACTGCTAAGAGAAAGGGTTTACCACATTGGTGTGCTCACGTGTGTGAGTGACATTTTTTGATCAGTTATGCACAAATGAGTCTTCATTGACATGAAGACAACCTGCCTTTAGTGTATCACATGGAGCAAAGCTAACTCTTAAAATCTGGACTGCCTGTGGCTCACTATTGAACTGTGCATGGATTCTTAGACAGGATGTGTCTGTAAGTGTGTGTCTACATGAGAGTTTGAGTGGGAGGGGGTATTAGGTAGGAATTAACTGAAAGGAAATGGGGAAGCCTGAGATTGGGTTACCAGCAATTTGAGAAAAAGAGCCACTGAGAGCCAGAGAGCGCGCTGAGAGAGAGAGACAGAAAGAAGATAAGAGGTTAAAAACAAAGAGTATGAAGAGGGAGAGCACAAGGGTGGGCGGCATGACTCTGACGCAGTGGGAGTTAGAACAAATGCACAAGATGAAAGAAAAAGAAATGTGACAGAAACAGCTGGAAAAGAGAACCACAAGACAAAGAAAGTGAGAAATGAAAAAGAGAGAAGTGAGGAACATGCCTGCACATGGGGCCAAGAGCTGGATGAATGAGTCATAATTCAGCTTCATTAGTGAGTACGTCTCTTGACCTATCGACATCCCATCGCACCATGTAATCCCTGCACATCATTTCTCTGACCTCCTGTGCTGCACGATTGTTACCTCTTGTCGTTGTTTTAGCATCCGATGGTCTTTATCTTCCTAAAGCTCTCCCAAGCCGCCTCTCACCAAACTGCCTCCCACTTTGCCATTAACATTGAACTTCCTCGAAGTGAGAACAAAGGTCAAGATTTGTTTATGCAATCTGGCAGGACTGGAGCAGATAAATTCAGCAGAGGAGCTAAATGTCGATTTTGGAAATGCTAATAGTTTAAAAGTTAAATTATACCATGTCAGACTGGGAAATTTGTGCTTCACCCCATCATGCCAAAATGCTTTTTAATTCATTTCCTTGGATTAGTTTGTGCTGCAGTAGCATTGGCTCAAAGTCAGCTATAATGCTGCATGCAGTATCAGGTTCACTGACCCAAGTCTTCCCAAAATCACTGGCTGAATCTCATTATTTGCTGTCTGTAAAATAAACAGTGAGGGTTCATTTTTTGTGCACATACTTTCATTAAAAAAGAGAAAAGTTGTTTGTTTCGAGCCTCCTGTTCGGCAGTGAGAGAAGTGTTCACATAAAGTTTGAAGCACTCACAAATAGGTCTAAGTTTTGATTGCACTTGATGCATTTATTTAATAAGTGTGAGGATACATGTTTTATCACTTAAGAAAGGTGTTATTACCAACAGATTCTGTTTAACTTTTCACACATTGCACCCATTAAAAATGGTCACACTCTCAGTATGCTGTCTCCAACACCGCAGAATGATGCAAGTATTTCATTCTTTTCCTTCTTTCCTCTCAAAAAACACACGGTGTAAACACCAGGTTCATGGCCATAACCAGCTACAACGCCGAGGATTAAATATTCCTAATTTTTTTCACAAGACAGAAACAATCAGGATGTAAAGTGAAGATGTATGGCTTCTACTTTGAAAGAGTTACCAAGGAATCCTACAAAGTCATGGCCCGTCCTTCACTGCTGCTCCCTGGGTTGGACTTAAGGAGTCAAACTGACGTATGACTCATGAGGGATGATGATTGGTTACAGCAGATCATGTGGCAGCACACTGACATACCTGATGTACCTTAAATTGAAATGGCTGACTGTCTCTTTCATGTCTAAGGTACAGCATTGACAGTCAGCTCAGGTAATCATTAATCTGGACCTCTGGTGCAGTGAGCCTGACATGCTGCTGAGGTCTGCCTGATGAGCGTACATTAAGTGTGTGTGTGTGTGTGTGTGTGTGTGTGTGTGTGTGTGTGTGTGTGTGTGTGTGTGTGTGTGTGTGTGTGTGTGGGTGGGTGGGTGGGTGGGGGGGGTCTTAGAAATGTTTTTAAAATGGGCTTTTTTTTAATTTAGTTATTAATACATATTTGTATAGACTTATCAGACAATAAAACTTTGACCATTAAAAACAAACAACAAAAAAAAATATTTTTCTTTTGTCAAACAACAGGTTTGTTCTTGTTTTTTTGGGACTAATTTTCACTAGTTGAACAGCATCAAAACTTTTTCCACCATCATGTTTTCCAGTATGCTTCTTTGTAGTAAATTATTACATTTTTAACTTGGGACATCATCTCATTATTAAGGGACCCCCTTAATGAGATGATTTATCTTAAAGGGCTTACCTATCCTTAAATACATGTACAAATAGGAAAGAATTTGTGTCTGGATCATAGCTTTAGTTAAATTTGAATATCTCATCTACATTTAAGAGGGGGTATCGTGCTTTTTAATATCTTAACCATGGATATAAAGATACAGTGCTGGATATTTGGACTAAGTGTGCACAGATTTTTCAACCTCTGCATGTTAATACGTTTTAGAAATCCCCTGTCATTGAAATGATCAAAACACTTGGTTGAAAATAAATAAATAAACAGATAAATAAATGAATAAATACAGAAAAAGTGATTTTCATAAGATTAGCTAAAATGATAAGCCATCACATAAGGACCTCTGAACTGGCTTAAAGAGACAGTTGCTAAAACAAAAACAGACAGTCAGAAATAAGGGTTTTTCCAAAACACCAGTGTGAGAAAAATAAGGATTTTTTTCAAGCCATTAATCATGTAAAGCTACTACCAGTGGGACAGTGTAATGTCTGGAAAAAGTACAATTTTATTTAAGTTTGAATATTTCCCCACCCTTTTTAGCTGGAGAAATATTCATGAGAGCTGTGAGCCTGACTGATACACTGAAGGAGACGGCTGCAGAAACACATAAGCTGGAAGATGCAAATCGCCCATTAGAGCTAAATTTGTGTTAACTGTCTTTCTGTGTAATACAAGTAAGCTTGAAACGTATTTACCCACATTGGTGTAAATATTATTTGGATACATGAAATTTTAATTCAGTGTTTTCAATGCATTTAAAAGAAGGGTTTGTTTTTGTATAGGGTATTCACTTACAGATACGCTGTGTTTTACCCACAGGAGCTGAACCAATTGGACCAGCTCTACTGAATTCTATAGGGAATTTTCAGAGAACTAAGAAGGGATGTTAACAACTTCTGTGATAACAATAACCAAAGTTACCTGCTGGTGCAGGTGTGTAAACTGCGAGCTCATGCTCACCAACAAGAAAGGAAAGTTTACATTAAAAAGGTTTTTGGGTCTCATTTATTTTTCTTACGAGAATGATGACAGAACCATTGGTACACAAGGCATACTTTCCTGATCAAAGAACACTGGAAACATTTAAATGCAGTCGTTCAAGACAACTTACCAGATACAACACAACGAGGTAACGTATTTATTATTACAGTCACGTATCCCTGTTGTTTGTAACATGACAACAAGCAAAAATTGTGAGTTGTAGCGCTACTAGCAACCTGGTGCTACGACGTATCCGTAGGCTAATGTAACAACAAGCAAACCGACAGTTCATACAGTAGTGAAGTAGTCGTCCACATGAAGCACAGACAGCCTGATGCTGTGAGACATATCTGTAATGTGCAACATTGGTAAATCCTGATTAGCTCCTGCCAGCACTCATCTACCTAGCAGAGCTAGCATAACCTCACTCTTCATTTTTATTTAGACTCTCAAGTTTGAACTGACCACTGCAGAATAACTGCTGCATGTGGGTTGGATTGAACACTATCACGAACAGTTTAGCCCTTTAGCCTTTGGCTTGGGCTGTATCATTCTCCCATTCCTTTCCTTTTTCTGTCTGACAGTTAGGCCCCAGTGTCCACTGTCACTACAAAATTAATCATGGAAATCATTTTCTGCAGAGGAAAACACAGATCTCTCTTGTCTCTTCTAAACTTTGTCATAAGATACTCAGAGATAACTGCAGTCTTGACAGAAATGTCAAGACAAACCCATTCAGGAATTTGGGAACTTCACAAGAAGTGGAGATAAGGCCTTTTGCCACCACACATGTATCGAAAGTTTCATCTGTCAAGCCACCCAAGAACCAGAGACAATGTCAGTGGAGAAATAAATAACTGGGCTATTGCTCAGTGGTCCAAAGTCCTCTCGTCAGATTACATTTGTTTTTGTGAATCTTCAATTCTTCAATTTCATTTAGCAGACACTTTCGTCTGCTAAATGAATGACTCTGGGACTCAGAGTCTGAAGGAAGAGTGGAGAGGCTCAGAATCTAAGCTGTTTGAAGTCCAGAGTAAAGTTTTCACAGTCTGTGATGATTTGCGGTACCATGTCGTCTGCTGCTGTTGGTCCATTGTGTCCAGAGTTAACACTGCTGTTTATCAGGAAATTTTAAAGAACGTCATGCTTCATTCTGCTTACAAGCTTTACTGAGATGCTGATTTCATTTACCAGCATGACTTGGCTCCTGCCTGCAGCCCCAAAAGAACCAAAACCTGGTTAAATGGCCATGATGTTACTGAGAATGATAGGCCAACAATCTCAACTTGAATCCTATAAAGACTGTACAGGGTACTGTCAAGAGGAGGATGAGAGACATCAGACTCAGTAATGCAAATTAGCCAAAGGACTCAGTCAAAGCCATTTGGACTTCCATAACAGCTCAGCAGAGCTACAGGATGATAGACTCCATGCCAAGTTGCATTGATGCAGTAATTCAATATAAAATGAGAGAAGAAAAGTATTGAAGGCATATAAATGAACATACTTTTCAGAAGGCCAAAATTTCTGTTTTAAGATTTCCTTTCATTGGTTAATGGTGACTAATTTTCTGGGATACTGGATGAAGATGTTTTTTTAATTTACTGTGAGCCATAATCATCACCATCAAAAAGAAAATACCTGCTTGAAACACAAGAAAATCAATTTTTTTTCCCCAATGTATTTTAATTACTAAGAAGCACCAGCACATGTGTTTTGAGTCCCTGAACAGTGCCGGGGAAGTGGCCTTCTGACTCCAGAGCACCACGTTAAAAACATTTCTATAAGAAAAATACTTTTACTGACACTGTTGTTTGGGTCAGAGTGTCCTGACATTACTTCTGCAAGATCAATTTGACCCTGTCTGCGGGGGTCAGTAGCCCAGCATCTAAGCTAGTTCTTCACCAAGTTTGTCAAAAAAGGGCAGAGCTGATCAAAATATCCTGTGGGTAATGCACTTGGTATTGACAAGTTCCTCATATAACCCTGCAAACTCAACAGACTCTCCTTTCAAATCAATGGAAATTCCATTTCGGCAAACACTCCTCAGTGCAGTCTAAAGAATCTGTCAAATTGTCAGCACGGTATCTGTCATGCAAGAAATAAAGGGCTTGAAGAGAGCCGTCACCTGTCATTGAAAACAGTGACTTGACGTGTTTTAACTGTTGCATACAAAATAATGAAAAAAAGGTTTTTGTTGCACAGAAAGGTATTGTGATAAAGCAAAGCACCCTACTACAACCACACTGTTCTCGGAAAAAAAAAAAAAAAAAACACTTTTATTCTTTACCATTGAAGATCAGAATACACAAAAGAAATTTGAGAGTTAGCATAAATGCAAAGGAATATTAGAATGGTATTTGGCATCTGTGAGGTGTTTCAGTTCCCTGCAGTGTTACCATTGTAGTCTTTTTCATCAACACCTCATTTGACCAACTGGGTTGATCTAAGGTCACTGGAGCCAATAATTCCCCTGAGCATGACACAGAGTGAACGGACACCCACATACTTCATATAGGTTTAGATTCCATACCTGTATCCTTCAATGTGCTGCTATATTAATGAAAAAAAAAATCCAGGTGAGGAAAAAACATTTAATTTCTGTCTGTTGGTCCTTCAATAACTACATACTAGTTACGGTTGCAAGGTTAGAATTTGAGGTTAGAATTTTATAGAGTTCACTTAGCAAAGAGACCAATCTATTGTATATACTCCAAAGAGTTTAAGAACACCATCTAATTTGATTTGGGTATGCCTTTCCCAGACATATTTGTCATTTTGTAGAGACGGTTAGAGGTTTATGTTGAACTATCATAAGGTATTAAAAGTATAATGTGGCAGACGACACAGCCAATACATTTATATGTAAACATTGAATTGTTTTTTTTACAAAAGCAGTTCTTAGAACAAGCATCCCCACCCTCTCAATAGAACTAAACCAAGGCTTTTTAGGGTTTGTTTTTGATTGTGGGTTTTTTTTTTTTTGATTGCTTCAATTTCAAGGAAAGAGACAATTATATGAGTTCTTATAAAACTTCATAATATTTCAGCACTTTTGTAAAAGATTTAACTTCACAGTGGTGTCCCCTAAGGTTTGTAAACCTCCCCGTTGAAAGTCTACAGTTTGGTTTTGGTCAATGAGTATTGTTTTTTTTTTTTTGTCCAGACAGAAATGTATTTGAACAACTGGAAGCATGGGCTTTATTACATCTCTTTACTAGCACAAGCTGTTGTGGTAGCACAGCTTGTATATTAGGCTAGCCCTA
The DNA here is from genome assembly GCF_033239565.1 of Halichoeres trimaculatus. Lineage (NCBI taxonomy): Eukaryota > Metazoa > Chordata > Actinopteri > Labriformes > Labridae > Halichoeres > Halichoeres trimaculatus. The sequence goes on from NW_027437183.1 coordinate 18,787,239, forward strand.
AAGCAGTGGTTTCCAGGGGGGCAAAATGCCTTCCAAAATTAAGAGCTTTATAGTTCACCCATTATTGTAAAAATACTAATATAAACAAGATTTAGATTATATATAAAACCATGCAAACTAAAAATTTAGACTCTTTTTTCCCCTTTTCTTTGTTACCAGAAGTGATCAAGCCAAAATAACCGCGGGTTCAGCTGCAACAGATTACTTAAGGAAACAGTTGTATGTGCACATAGGCAGTCTATTTTTCTACCTATCAGCCTAATTGGCCTCCATTGTAGGGGCATGGCAGGAGTTCACAGGTCTCCAGCACGACTTTTGGGGATGTGGGCAGAAAAGTTTGGGAACAGCAGCTTTAAAATGTTCCTGTGTTTCTTTGATTTTGTTCTTTACTGGACGGTCATTTACAAAGTGAGCATCATGTTGTTTGATGAAGACTTTGAACACGACACTTTTGAGACATCTGACAAAGTGTCTTTCTTTGTAAATAAAACAAAAATTACACCAGCTTTTTCTTTGTCCAGATTCAACATTTCCCTTGAATTGGACCTGGACAATCAAGAGTTGATCGATTGTTTGATTGATTTTTGCGACTCTGTAGCCACCTCCTGCTGGCTGCAAAAAAACAAAGAGCTCTATCTACCTCTTATGCACTCAGCATGGGTCCAAAAGTTCACACCAGTTAGTCTCATATGTCTCTGGCTCTTATTTTAGTGCAATTTTGCTTTAACTGTCCCATTGAACCAGTTTGAATGATCCAATTTTCAGATGCCTCTTTCCAGCATGAGGAGAGGGCCATTTCTTCTTGAAAATCCGAGTAAACTTTGTTAGTCTGTCGAGAAGACATACCACAGCTGTCCTCACAGACATCCCGGCTCCCTGAAGCATCCTTATTTACTATCCTAGTTTGTGACCGAGCAGGAACACACAGATTTCAATCCCCCTGTATTGTACTTCTCTCAAACTGTGTGGGAGAATTGTCCTGCTCCTGAATCAATGACCAATTCAATTTCATGCACCATGCTGACATTTAACCAACAGAGCCAGAAAGGTTAATGGAATTCCATATGTACGCACAGACAGCCTGTACAGTGGCTGATTGTATCGCTATGCTACTTAGCAGAGGAGCCAAACTAAAGGGAGAAAATCCTCCTCCAGCTAAGCTCTATATCAGCACATTCTCACACAAGGCCCACTGGATAGCAGTGCATTAGATTAGCTTCTTTGTCTGTTTGTCTGTCTGCCACCTTTTCACCTACTTCTCAGTCTGGTTATCAAGTCCCCGTCTCGCTGGCTGTCAGGTTCCCTCTGACTCTGAGTCCATGTCTGTTCCTCTTTCTTCCATTTTTCTTCATCTTCTCTTCCTTTGTTTTTGTCTTTCTGCCTTCCTCTGTTTGTCTGTCTGCCAGCATATCTCTCTGCCCTTGTATTCAATCAGTGTGTCTGCCACCTTCCTGCTTTTTTCTATCTGTCACGTCTGTGCGGCAGCACAAGGAGACATAACACCCACCCTATCATAAATCTAATCACTCATCCAACTCCTCCTCTGTCTTTTTTCCATCTCAAATCTGACCTTACTTCTCTGGAAATATAGACTCTGGAAAAAATTGATACCCTCACAAGAATATTCCTGATCTACTGGTAGCTTCTGGTAAATTTTAAGCTGCATCATGAAGACACCTGGACTCAGCATCCTGAAATGGAAGCGGTGTTAGCTGCCAGCATTGTGGAGCTCCAGCAGCCGCAGTGAAGAGAGTGGGGCAGACACAGGGTCCTGGCTGCTGTAATGCAGCCGGACAGCTTATACAAAAACACAATTACCCAACACAAGGAAAGGGTGTGCACCCCACTGCTCTGATACACTGACTGGCTGGAGAATGGACTGGGCGCAGCCAGCAGTGTGTAAGAAGAGGGAAATACTCTGACACCTGGGATGCACACATTACGAGGCCTACAGTGTCCATTAGCAATACTTGAGTGCAGGTACAAGCCAGAGATGGATTATGGGTAATAAAGTGCTTCAAGGGTTGCTCACCATGCAGTACAAGGTGGAAAATGCCAACAAATGAGACTACACATTCTTAAAGGGATACACATCATACAGGAAAGGATTCAGAGCAGGAAAAAAGATCATAGACTAACACCTACACACATTGTAAGCTTGGTGATTGATGACTCCTTAAAATTTTATATCACATTTACTTTGTCTTGTGAAAAAACTGAGGCTGAAACTGTTTTTTTTTCTACTTTTTTTTTTCTTTTAGAAAAAATATATTTTATTCTTTTAATATAAAAAAACGGCTTGTTGCTGAAACTATGTAACCTGTTTCAGATTACAGGCCTCAAGTTAAAAATGAGTTCTGTTCCTACGACGTGTCGTAACCTGAAATTCCACAGTCGGATTTTCACCCTAAATACCCCCTAAATTTCTAAATAACTATCCAAATACATGTATTATACTTCATATTCATAGGAAAACAGTACCGACAATTAAAAAATTGCATTTTGATTAAAACAGACAATCTACACTATGACCCAACTTGAGACAAAGTGGACAATGCTGATGATTGCTTAGCACCGCGTAGCTGTGTATTCAGGATTGGAGTTAGGGTCCTCCACAGTGATCTTTTGTACATGCACGTCTTTGCGCAGCGTTTCGCAGGCTGATACTGCCTGCTATGCATCTTATGTCAAATTATAAACCTCTGACTCATCACTGCGAGGTGTACTCTTGGGTTAAATGGCCTGCTATGGCAACCCGGACCTTCACATACTAGTACACCTTTATGTATAAGGCAATTCTTGGTCTGATTCCCTTCTATCAGTGTGTTTTTATCCTGCAGGAAAGCAATGGACAGTGCTCTATATGTTCTCAGGACCTCATTATGCTCTCTGTCCAAAACACTTGAAAATGAATTGGGAAAATGGATTTTGGGGACTCTGCACCCTCATCTTGGAACCAGTTGCAGAATAGCTTTAGGCTAAAGGAGCTGGTGTCCTTAAACGTTTTTAAATCTACAATGAAAGACATGGAAGCAGATTTTATAGGATGTTGATGTTTTAGCTTGGCTGTTTAACAATGGATCCCCAGAATGACTCATAGATGTATTGTAAAATGTAATTTGTGTCTCTGTATTTTCCTATCTGGAACATTGTGTTTTTGCTGCTGCCTGTCTTGGGCAGGTCTCCCTTGAAAAATAGGTGTTTAATCTCAATGGTACCAACCTGGTTAATCAAAATAAATAAATAAATTAAAAAGCATCCAAAACTACACAGGAACACGTAACTCACTACATGCAAAAACAAGATGCTCAATGGTAGGTAAACAACGGACAACAAGCATTTAGAGATTCAGGAAAAAGACACAAAAAGATTGTTGAAGGTTTTATGACACTGTGCTCGAAATGAGACAAAGGGAACACAACACAACACAACACAACACAACACAACACAACACAACACAACACAACACAACACAACACAACACAACACAACACAACACAACACAACACAACACAACACACATACAGCCTGCTGCAATAGACAAACCAGGGGCCTGTACTACAAAGGTGGATTAGCTCTGAGAGAGATAACTTCCTGGATAAATTTCGGGTTATCCATACTACGAATGTGGATCTCTTTTTATCCAGACACGTTGCCCCAGTAACTGATGCTGAACGCCAAACCTGGTCCGAAACAGGTTAAGAGCTCACGGGGTGTGACAGACCGCCCGCTGACCAATCAGTTCTCTCTGGCAGGCGTGAAAGACCGCACAGTCACCAATTTGCTCAGCTGGAGTGAAGTCCTCCGGCCCGGGACCACCCCCTGTCTTTTTGGACCAACATTTTTTCTTATGGGCTGTGAACAAACAATATCTTACTGATCATCATAGCTGAGACATTGTCAGGGAAAAGTAGAAATGTGTGCAAATGGAATCCTTTATACTGACCACTTTGAAGGATGTTTTTATATTTAACTTTTATTTGCTCCCACGTCCTTTTTTCCCCACTGCTATTGCATCTGCAATATAAACTGCCTTTAATGAGCGTTTTCCTTGGGATTTGTACAGTAGTGGACTCTTTCTAATTATGAGATCGGAAATGATACTGATCACACACACACTAACTGACAACATGAATGAATAAGGACCTAACAACCCGTGTCATCACATGATGAGATAGGTCTATTAATAGCATTTTGGAAATTTACGCATTCACAGAGTCGGCGATTTTTTGCCAGCAATCCCTCCGGCTTCTCGCGGCCGCAGTCTTGTTGCTCCTGGCCTGGATTATATTGCGGTACTCCTCGTACTTTTGCAGTATTATTCGCTGCTCCTCCATCGTAAAATGGGCTGCTCTCTTCTCCATTGTGGAAAATGCTCCGGGGCCGCTAACCACGCCCATGCGCGCACAGATCCCAGCCGGATTCACTTATCGAGTTGATAACGAGCTTCGTAGTACAGCAGATCTGGGTGACGGAGATCCGGTGAAGTGGAGCGAATTGTCGCAGACTTATCCTGGATGATTAAATCCAGCTTCGTAGTACAGGCTCCAGGAAATACTACCAAGACAACACTTGGCAAAAAATACACAAAGATAGATCACATTATAACTTCCAACAAATACACACATGATAAACAACTTTTAAAATATTACCCAATCTGCAACAAGAAGTACACACAATATGTAAGCATGAAGTCGTGGAAGTTATTGATTTTACTTCCCTGACATCACACTCCAGCAGGGGCTAAAACAGGTCAAGGATGAAGTTGTTGAACTGTATTAAGTAAAAGACTAACCATGCTTTTCATTTTTGATTTTTTTTTTATTATTATTTCTCTTCTCCATACTGCTCAGTTTGATACCCTGCAGCTAAAATATCGGGTCTTAATCTCTCATACACATCACAAGATCATATTAGAGTTGGAAATACTTTCAGGGAATAGTTACAGTGGGAGCTATCCTGCATTAGTGATGAGAAAGTGATACAATAAGTCTTAATCTTAGTATTTACTCTCAGAGTGTTTGTATTATCATCCAGCTCTGCCTCCATTTGTGTAAATAGAACTGTGTTAATATTATTCTGGATTATGTGTTTAAGTTCTTCTTGTTTTTCCAATATCAACATGATCTGAGTTTGAAAATGTGAGGATGTGCTGACAGCAGACTGATGTTGTGTGTGATTAGCCATATGTTGCTTACACTGCCTCCCTTTGTGTGAGCGTGCTCAGGTTAACTCCAGGTTTACTTATGATGTTTTAACCAGTTTCATGTGAATGTCAAGGACAGTCTCTTCTTTAAAGTTTAATGGTCTGAAGTCTGAGAAAGATACCTGTGATTTGTTAAAATCACTTTGAAGTACAGGCCTCTGTTCACATTGATTTTCTTTACCATGAGAGGCAATGATCAGCTTAATGTGAATAATACAGATTAGCAGGCTAATGTTTGAACTTGGCTGTGATTTCAAATGTTGGAGTAAACGTTTAATAGTTGACATGAAGTTTGTGAGTTCATGTTTTTATGCATGTGTGGCTTTGTGAGTATGTGGTGTTTACTTGTTTGATATGGGTTACTTTTACATTGGTTCAGACAGCTGGAGCCCACATTTACAGTGGTCCAACTCTAGGTATAGCATTTTATCTCACTAAATAGCACTTGAAACATTTTATGAACGTGGTGCATGTGCTGTTCCTATCTATTGTTATCAACTCTGCTATGACTTGCCAGGGGTGAAGTTTAGCATTGAGGCTAAGGCTAATATTTACATGGATGCTATGCTGAAATGTTCATTGAGCTGCACTGCTAATGCTAAAGTAAACTTATTGGCAACACATATCACACAGCTACCTGAGTGGGTCTGTTTAACCTGCAGTCAGAGAGGATCTCCTGCAGCTTCCTTGGATCAAACCATCTCAGTGGAGAGGGGTGGATGCTTTTCAAGGTTTCAATGTAAGGCGCAAGTAGCCGGCTTGTTTTGACCTGAAAAATATTAGAGATGACAGGACCATGCTAAAAATAAATATAAGGGGGGAATCAGGAGAAATTAAAAGTTGAGAGTCGAGCGAGATACAGGCTTAAAAAGCATGAGACTCCCTCCTAAATCGGGAGACCAAACAGATCTATCAAACCTGGCTTGCACAGCCAGACACAAGACAGGAGCTGCAAATTTAACATGCCCAAGTGCTGAGTGGCCTGTCGGGTTAAAACTGTTGTTTTCAGGATGGAAGTAAACAGACACTACTTCAGTGTCATAGATGTAAAGGCAAAAACATACATGTGAACATTATGCCCGGAGCAAAACCTGCTCAAAAACGGAATTCTTTTGCAAAAATGAAGTTTTTTTTTCAAAGAGGTAAACTCAGTAGTTACTTCTCCTGGTAACTAATTATATATGAAGGAGTAATTCCGTTACTAATTCAATTACTTTTTGGGGAAAAGTAACAAGTAACTATAACTGATTACTTTTAGTTTGCCAAACATTGCTCGTAAGAGGGTGGGGAAGCAAATTTGAACCCTAACTGGTTTAGACCATAGACTATATATATAGTGGACAGCTTGGCTCCGCCATTCACAATTGTACTGTTTTGAAGCCAAAATACCCCCATCACAGGCGCAGCCATTGGTAGCCATTGTGCAGCCAGAGTCTGCGCAGTACGGTCTGTGAGAGATTCTGGGAAAATCAAAGTGGAGCTGTGTGCCAAAAAAAAAAAAAACCTATATATATATATATATATATATATATATATATATATATATATATATATATATATATATATATATATATATATATATATATTTCTTTCAAGAGTCTAATCACTTCTTGACTCTACCTCCCGATATACCTCACAGTCCCTGAAAAAAATACACAAGAACGTCAGCTGTTAATCATCATTAAATGTGACGTAAAACCTTGTTTTTAACCTCTTATAACTAATGAAAATTATACTCTTTAGACAAAAGAGGACTTGAATACAAGGCAGCCAAATCATGTCTTAATCATGTCTTACATAAGAAATATTTCTACGAGGTGTATTAATTTTTTTTTTTTTGACCACAGCCCATGTGGAATGACAGAGGAGCTGGATTTTTTTGAGCCAGACTTAGGGCACCCACATGGCCCGGCTATGTCATCGTAAAGCGTGAAAACACGAAGCATGATCTGATCACAGTCAGCACAATGAGTCACACAGCACTGCTACAACTTTAGAGACTTTTTGACTTCTGTTAAGTCATTTAAGTCCGACACAGCTCTCTAATACTCTGCTATTGTTTAAAACAACTGTCAAGGGGTGGTTGCAAGTGAATCGTGCTCAAGTACTGCATGCTTGTGGCCACACTGCTTCACACTGATATGACAATTTGTGCATCCTGATGAATACTTTTTTACTTGTAATATCTTAATAATCCACTAAATGATGTTATCAAACAGGAAGGACAATCACTAATATTCATCTGTCCTTTCTATCCAGGTCAGTTGTGGTTGCAACATTCAAAGTAAGCCAAACCCAAAAACATGTAATCTTTTACGGGAATAGAGCATTTTCGAAATCATGACATTGCTTTTTTCCAGGATTTTTTTTTCCCTCTGTTTACATGTTTATATAAGTTGTCATTGCAAGAGAAGTGCAACAGCAAGGCTCTATGGAGGATTCACCATCTAACAAATCTCTGAATCACAGAAACTTAATCCATCTCTATGCACCAGCGTTCAGATGTCATAGCCTGTCTCCTCAGCTGTTACCACTGAACCCATGTATTTGACCTAGATTTAAAAGTAAGTTGTTGTCAGTGTTTCTCAGTTCTGCAATCTGTGGCAAAGATCGAATAAACTTTTTTTTTCAGAGGATAGACACAGGACATCATTACATAATTACCAAATAAAGTTTTGAATTCACCTCCCTGCTTCTCTGTGGAGCCCACGCTCACACTCTGGCTTCCTTGCCCACACATGACCTTTCTGTTCCTTTCTTCTACTCACGCTTTCTCTCTGTCTGTCTTCATCTGTATGTGGGTCTTTTTCAAAAGTTTGCCCAAGTAATGTCGAACTTCCTAAACTGAAGTCTTTCTTTTATTTTTCAGACCCAGCTCAGATAACCTTCAATAGGCTTTTCACACTGACTGCCAAGATATTCACCCTACCTCACCGTATCTGTCTGAAAGAGGTTTTAATGTTCACTGAAAAGCTTCTTTTTTTGAGTTACAGGCTATTCAAAGAGGAGCTGAGAGAGGCGATCAGTGCCTCATAGAGGCAGAGTCCTGCTGACTGAACTGTTTCCAATATGCAGCAGATCAATGTGCTGTCTCTGCTATAAGTTTATTTTACAGCATCATTACGGGCAGTTGCCTTTGAGTGGCTGATTAGAGTAAAAAATGCCTGTGGAGAAACAGTTTGACAGGGGCCTTTGCAAGGCATATGGAACAACTGTTCTGCTCACATTAGAGACACAACTCTGCATAATTTCTGACAGCATGCAAGATCCATCACTGCACCAAAACCCAGAGATCCCAGACACTTTTTACATTTCTTGCAAGAATTTTAATCATATCTGGGGCTTATATGGAGATTTATTGATAGATATGATTTGCAACAGGAAAAGTACTGAGCAAAGTTTTCTTCATGCAACTAGTGTGTCCACCCATGTCAAATGCTTTTTAACAAATTAAATGACCAATATATCTTATAGAGGCTGTGAAGAGTTTGACAGTAACCTTGAAAAAGTCTCCCCTCTAGATATATGCCCGATTGCAATCCACACTTTAAAATGATCAATTACAGGTAACTTTACATTGCTACTTTCTTAGCTTCCCAATCAGGTTGAGCGGGATTGATTTACAGCATGGTTACACCAGCTGACAAAGTTTAGTGGTGAGAAGAGTAAAAAAACAGAGATCTGTGTTCTTCTCTACTGAAAACAATTTCTGTGATTAATTTTGTAGTGATGGTGGACACAGGAGCCTAACTGTCAAAACAGAAAAAGGACAGAAGAGCAGAAGAAAGATAAATGTCAGAGTGATACAGCCTGAGCTAAAGGCTAGTTAGCCTTAAGCTCAGGCTGTATCACTCTATAACACAGGGGCTAAACTGTGTGTTATAATGTTCATTCCAACCCACATGCATCAGTTATTCTGCATTGGTCTGATCAAATTTGAGAGTCTATTAATAAAATGAAGAGTGATGTTATGATAGCTCTACTTGATAGCTCTACTTGGTAGATGACTGGCAGGACATAGCAAACCAGGATTCACAGATGTTACACATTACAGACATGTCTCAGAGCACCGGACTGCCAGCTGCGCTAAATATAGACAGTTACTAAACTACTTACAAACTGACAGTGTTTACTTGTTGTCATGTTTGCCTACAGATATTGATATGTAGCAACATTAGAGCACTGCGCTGCTGATGTCACTAACATATAGCCGGCTATTACAATGTTTGCTTGATATCACATTTCAAACCATATCACTACGTAACTGTAACTTAACTGTATCCAGTAAAAAAAAGGTCTTGAAAAAAGAACATTTGTTTTGATCCGATCTCCATTTAATTCCAAAACAAACACATGCCTCGCTAAAAGTAATTAACAACAGTGTGTGTGGTAGGAGGTGGCGAGGTGGTCCAATTAAAACAGATCCTTCTCATAGCATCTTTAAAATACATGGACATATATTTTAAGAGGGGGTATTGTTCTGTCCCATGTTTTAAACGTAGATATAAAATTGCAGCACTGGATGTACATGTTAACACAGGAGACAAAAGCCACACTCAATGATTTCAGCCTGTGGAGGTGGAGGCTGACTGGAGAGTTATAGCTTAGTTGCCCCTTAATGGACATTTATGCATTATACACTTTCTTATTTGCTGCTGTGACTCCTGAATTTCCCTACAGGAATAAATAAAATAAATTATATTATTTTCTATTCTATTCTACATGTTCTGATCTTGAAACATCTACATATTCATATGTTGTAGAATTCTCTGAATCCGTCTGTAGACTAAACAGGTCAGTCCACTGTAAAAACAGCATCCCCTTAAGGATCCCCTTATTGGTTTATGACAAGTGAGAGGGGAGAGCCTTACACACTAAGGTCTGCCCATAGCTCTGATCGGCCTTCAGGGGGCTAACTAATTACAGGAAAGAAAGTTTGTGGGATGGAGAACCTTGAAGGCACAGCAGCGAGTTTTCTAAAACACCAGGGTGGGAGATACAGGGATTTTTATGAACTCTAAATCATGTTATGATACTGTTGGTGTACCAGGGGGACAGGGTCAAGTTGCATATTAGTCTTAGTCACAAAATCACAACAATACTAAAATGACTTCAGAAAGTATCAGAAGTCTGTTTTTGTAAGGTTCGCTTCAGAAAGGATATGGTCAGACAACATCAGTTTGATTTTTGTTTTTTTGTCATGCATAGAAATAACTGGGCAAAAAAAAAAAAAATCTCCAATGGCTTATAAGACAATATAGCCATAGGTTTATGCTTTGAGTAGACTTTAAAGATTACAAGGTAGTACCCAGCCATGGAAATGACAACACACAAAAAAATACAATTTCAATTTTGATTCAACTTTTCTTTCATCTTGTAGTGGCATCTTGCAACACAGGCCACTCTTGCTTCATGGCCCTTGCACATGTAAAGCTCTGTGCACTGTCATTGGTCAATATCACTGACATGATGGGACAAATCATAGAGGGCAGAGACAGAAATCAGACATGGTGGACTTATGGACAGGAGACCATGGGGCGTCTAAGATGTGGCCTTGAATTTTGTTCCAAAAAAAATACACCTATAAAGACTAATGAAAAGGAAACCAGAAAACCAGTTACAAAATATCTACAAGTTCCCACATTTGACAACAACAGGCTGACTATATCAAAACTGAAGACTTTGAGAGTGAGACTACATACAGCTAACCTTGCTGATAACCGTGTCACTGTCACTGTTGTTTGGCATTGTTTGCAGACTGGAGTGTACACAAACATGTTGTCCTTTAAACAGGATCTGATACACATCCAGTCTGGCTAGGAAACCTTTTGGGGTCCAGGGATGGGTTAGCTTCACCTGCTTCTGCTTCATTTTGTCTGTCCTCTGTTTTACAGCAACCAGCAATCAGCATAATGGACCACTACTGCCCCCCTGTTGTTTTGATCTTCTCAACTGAGCAGGAGGGACACGTCAAACCAGTGATGCTGGTTGGTCATTTTCCTCAAACCTCATGACTCATTGCTTTTTCTGATGACTTTTTTTTTTTAACCATCAGAGAGTGAACAATTCATTGAGAAAATGATTTAAACCCCCTTGAGTAAATTGCCCTGAAATTTTGTTCAGACAGTTCCGTCTTCCCAAAAATGAGTTTTAATAATTTAGGCATTCAATTGACTTTCCCTTCAGCTCCTTCATTGTCCTTTACTTCATGACAAAAATGCTGCAAACCTGATGAAATTCTCAACAGCTTGTCACCTTGGCCTGCTGACGCTGCAAGGGAACCTGACCTCTGCTGTGCATCATTCAGCTGCACATCAGAGAGAAAACTCAAGTGCAAATGTAAATTCTTATTTGGTTGCAACACAAACCGACTCAGCCCTCTGCAGACACAGGTTTGCAAATCTGCTTTACTAATTACAATCACGGAGCATTGTTCGTACACACAGAGAGGCTGGCAACTCTCATTGAAAGCACTGAGCGTCACTTTCTCTGGTTAGAGTGGCAAATAGTGCCAGCTCCAGGTCAGAACAGCTGTCTCTAATTCATCTTAATTCCACTGAGTGATGGCTCGACTCCATTGAACTCGAATGCTGCTGGGTTTGTTTGCTCTCTAGAGGCTGTTGTCCCTATTCAACAAAGACTTTGTCAGGGGACAATTTGCAACATGAAACACCACAGAACAGCCATGAATGCATGAGGGCTTTTGTAGTTTCATCACATCTAAAGCTTTAACTCTCTCCTGCAGATTTAAGTAGTTGCAAACATTAGACTTCATGCATGCCAGATCAAATCTATCATTGACATATTTACACTTGACGTCATCAGTAAATGTTTTTTGATCCAGCTGCTCGAGTTGGCTGTCATTTATTGGTGCAGTCAAGAATCTTCAAGGTTTGTTGTCCAGTCCTAGCCCCTGCAGCCCCTGTTGAAGTGTCCTTGTGCAAGAAACTGAACTCAAGGAACTCCGGAAGACAGAACGATGTGTGCACAAATGTGTGTGACCTTCAAAAAGGTACAACATGCCTTACTCTCCTTTTATGAAAAAAAGAGGTCATGTACACAATAAAAATACCTTGTGTGCTTGGAAGACATATAAAATGCTGGATGAGTAATGTCCATTGCACCGATTATGAAATAATGTGTCAGGGCTGAAATACACCAGATAAGTCTTGTCCGGCTCCGCTCTGTTGAGTGTTGACTGCATTTGTCAACTCATACCGGCTGTGTGTTCAGTCCAGCAAGCTGCATGGCTAGCAGACAGCTGGAGTCACAGACCTAGGAGTTGCCCCGCTTCCTACTCCATTCATGTTGTGCTGTGAAACCTCAAACCTGTTGACTTCTGGTCTGGCTCTGCTCATTATGTTTGTTTGTGTTGAGGTCAAGTTAACAGTTTAGTATTCAGACATCTCTTAGAAGTTGAAAGGGACTGTGGGTCATATAGACTTAGGGAATTCATTCCAACATTTGGGCACAACAGAGGAGAAGAGTCTGGCTAGGGATTTAGAGCCGCCCTGGGCTGGGAGCACCAGGCATCTTTCACAGACAGAGCGTAGTGGGCGAGAAGGAGTGTAGACCTGGATGAAGGACTCCAGGTAGGCAGTGGTTACACACAGGGAGGCCTGTAAGGAGATCTGCAGTAATTGATGCATGAAATTACAAGGGCCTGTACCAGAAGCTGCATGGTCTGTTGTGTCAGATAGGGTCTGATCCTGATCTGGAGTATTTCAGTCGTCAGATTGTGAAGGCCACATCTACAAACCTTAATGTTACACACATATTACAGACAACAAAAGCATCGACTAGTTTGTCACGTTGCTTTTAGTAGGGATGTTTTTTTTTATTTTTTTTTTTTATATTGCAATAAAAAAAGAAACAAAGCCGGACTTGAAAGTTTTTGGATGTGATAAGTTAAAGGACAAAACCTGATCAAGCAGAACTCCCAGATTCCCAACAGTGGTGCTGCATGCCAGGCTGATTCCATCTAATGCCGTTATCTTATTACAGAAACCTTCTCTGAGATGTGATTATGTGAAGTAGAGCTGTGTGTGCATGCACAGGTCCTTTATCTGCATTTGTTTTCTGGAGACAGGACACTCATAGCTAATATGTGGCTCATATTAAATTCCAAAGTGTCACAGACTTTGTTTATTTTCCCTGTGATTTATTATCGCCGTTAAAGTTTACAAATGCTTCAGAGAGCAGCAAAATTCTAGGTCAAAAGTATTTAGTATTTTTTTTCTGTCATTGTTCCCTGACAAAAAGAAAGTGAGAGAGACAAACTTTGTTTTTATCATGCATTATCAAAAAATGTATTACTTATTTACTGTGACTTCTGTAATAAATGATAAGAATGAACAATGTGAATATTTCTGAAGACTGTTAATGCCATTTAATAAACATGAAATTAATTGATGGAGACTAATCTTGATAACTAAGAGACCATGATTCTTCCCCACATGGTATTGACACCATTAGACAGGTTTCTCAATTAGACACTTTTCTTTTAAGAATTTTTTTCCTCTTAGGATGACAGCCACACCAAAAAAAAAAAAAAAGATTTTAAAATAACTAACAAATGTTACAACAAAAACAAAGTTGTAGTATTACAGTATAAAGTCATAAATGCTATGATAAAATAACCATAAATTAAGCTTGGATAACCTGTTGGCTAATCTCAAGGGACGGTCAGAAGACAAGCCTGCAGACGCCAAACCTTAAAGACAGAGCAAAACTATCTTATGAAGTTATACTTTAATAAACATTTCCATTAAAGATCATTGCTAATCAGCACCACAATGCCATAGGTATCAGGTTTGTCAATGGATTGTGACACAAACAGTTTGTTTTCAATTGCACCTTCATATAGAGTCCTGTATACCATGTTTACTTAAAGTGACCGATGCCCCTTCTCTCATAGTATTCACTGCATTGTATGTCATACACTTCTGGATGCTTCACGAGCTGTGACGTGTCTGGTGACAAGTGGAGTCTCATGTTAATGTCTCTCGTTGGTAACTGACCGGATAAGTAGTTTGATGAGAAAAAATTAGCTTATGGTGAGAGAACATTTGTTTGTTTAATGTTGGCCACGCAGGGGACCAAAAGGCTGTGGCGAATGTTCATGTTCACTTCAACATGTTGGCTCTTCATTCTTCCTCTGTGTAGCAGTTCATTTCTGAACTGCTTATCCTGTTCAGGGTCACCTGTGGCTGGAGCCTATCCCAGCTGTCATAGGGCGAGAGGCGGAGTACACCCCAGACTAGTCGCCAGTCAATCACAGGGATGACACGTAGACAGAGAACCTTTCACGCACACACCTGCTACAATTAAGAGTAACCAATTAACCTGATGAGCATGTTTTTGGACTGTGGGAGGAAGCCAGAGGACCCGGAGAGAACCCACGCATGCATGCAGCAGTTCAGCACAAATAAAAAATAACAAAAGAAGCCGCTCCAGATAAAAAGTAAACAAAACAACAATTAAAGTTATGGTGTCTGTGTTGTTGTCGCCAAGCATTGGTGCTTCCATTTAGTTTCCACTTGAACTCCAAGCCTTTCATGTCCATAACTTCACAGCTTTACAAGTTTGGGTAAAACGTAAACGTTTATTTTCAGTTGTCAAATTTAACCTCACAAAATGATCCCCTTGGCTGTTTTTGAAACAGAAGGCAGGCTGAAGTTTTAATATCTTCCAATGTGATATTTCAGGATTTATATGGATTAGCTATTGATGGATATGGAAACGTCTTTCTCATACATAAAACATAATTTTACTCAACATCTTGACTTTGATATTAAAATCTTTTTTTTTCCTCTTTTACCATTGTGGCACTTTTTTTGTTCATAAAAATGTTATTTGTAGTAGAAGTAGTAATACGATTTATTGTGTCTTCATATGTAATACAATATTTTTCACAAGAAAGACATTTAAAACAAACCCCAGTTCTTGTATAGCCTACTGGTTGAAAAGGCATTGACAGAAGCAGGATGCTTATCTGGGCATAGCCTACGTTTTTAATAAAACAAAGGGTTTGTTACTTGCAATGTATCACACCTCAAACACAGCTTCTAAATGTAGTGTCTCTCTGAGTATTTGTTTGCTGTTGTTGTTTTTGTTGTTTGTACAGCACAGCAAACATCACCTTGTATCTGTTCTGTCTTAAAATGTGACATGCTAACTGGAAAGAGGTGAGCCGTACGCTGGTCACTCGTCTTATCTCAGAGAGCAGCTTGGTCTTCCTTTGTGTAAAACGACAACATGAGTTATCCTCTTTCTCCTTTACATCGCAGACATTTACTCTCCTGTTTCAGAAAACCATCAACACTTTGTCCTTTGAAAGAAAAACCCACAAAATCTGCTGGTCCTGATAAGTTCACTTCAATAAATCATCATTTTATGTTTTTATCTGTTTAATGTTTTATGATAAGACCCTGATATTGTCCATGATAGCGATGTAGCCCTGTGATGGTGTGAACCTGAGACCTCACACTGAATAATAGGAAGGCCTCCAGCCCTCATGTGCTGCCCTTGTACCAGCTTTAAGGTTACATGTATTATGAATCTGGACTGCTGAAAGACACTGCAGGGAAAAAAAATCAAAATTGAATGCAAAATATTTCCTTCTCTGAAATATCTTTTATTTTCTGAGAATATAAGGACTTGGAATTAGAAACCAGGGGTCGCAGTTGTAAAACTTCAAATGAAGAGATACATGGACAGATGGAGAAAACAACACCAACTTAGACAGTTTCCAAGACACACTGTACAAGGACAAGTAGAGTGCACAAACACTCCCTCCCCGGTCAGCAACTCAACCTGGAGGGACGTACAAAGCAGCTGAAACAAAACCCCGGTTGTTGAGAAGAAAGGATAAAGAGAGGGTGCAGCCAGAGATGGGGGAGGATGGGGATTGGTGGGTCTTTCTCTTTTAGAGGAGCTTTTCTGTTTATACTATATTCCATCTGTATCGCGTTACAGCCTGGTGCCTGCGCAGACCGAGGGAGGCTTAACTACTGAAGTCAAAGAGAGAGCAGCAGAGAAAGAGAGGCCCAGCAGGGAATACCGGGTCACAAAAGATTTACTTCACCCCTGTCCAGAAACCAGTTTTTCAAGCAAGAACAATACATCCAGGAGAAAAAGAAATGGAGCGAGATAGGCAGAGCCAGGTGGAGGAGGGGAGTGAGAGGGAGGTGGAGGATTGATGACACAGTAAGGAAAAATATAGAGAGGAGGGAAAAAAAAAAACGTGAGGAGTCCCAGAGTTCAGTCTCGGGGGGATCTCGCGGCTGGCGTTGGCTTCAAAGTGTCTCGAAATTGAAAAAGCGAATTGAGAGCAGGATGGGATGAGATGGGAAAGTCGAAGGAGGGAAGCCAAGAAGAGAGAGCAAAGAAAGAAAGAGACAAAGGAAGGGGGAGAAAGGTGAGGTTCCCCAAGGATGGGTTCTGCATCTGAATTTGAAATTGGAAACCGAGTGGCAGGTCACCGCTCAGCATTGCAGCTAATGCTACTATCTCCCTCCTTCGCTCTCTCTGAGAATATTCTCCCTCTCGTCCTCCCACCCTCCTCCTCCTCCTCCTCCTCCTCTTCAGTGTTCTGAGCAGTGCAGATGGTGCAGTGTTCGCCCGCAGATATTAAGAAACCCAGGAGACCAGGCGCGTGAGAATGTACTCTCTCTTCTCTGCTACCTTTACAGCCATTCAGCAGCGTGCTCCTATTCACCAGAGAGCCATGAAGGCAGCCTGCAAGTATCACTCGTACTGCTTGGGGGATGAATCCCATGATCTCCACTGTTTCACACACATAATGAACATTTGCCGGCGTACAAAAATTTAAAGACAAATGCACACCCACAAGAGTCCTCCTACGTTTTCTTACACACAAGCATGCACAGAGGCTTTGGAGTCTCGTGCCTCTGCCGCTAACATGCAATTATGTGGCTATGATGTCATTGATTTTCTGCATTGGTTGGAAGCTGCTGCGATTAGAGAGTGCTGGAAAGTGCCTCGCTGTGTGGAATACTAATATCCTCATTTGCGAGCAGTGGCTAAGAGGGAAATGTTTTTCCATGCACCCCCTGCTAATGTTTACCTCCACAGTTTTGAGACTGAAGGGAAGACCGACCGACTTGCTCATAGACTGAGTGGCAGGCTGACTCAGCCCTGACTGACACGTCGAATCCTGGATGCCTGACAGGCCGATAGAGGGGCCCCGGGGCCCTGAGTGGACCGAGAGGAAGAGGAAGAAGTGAAAATAAACAAGAGAGGGAAGAAAAGGGATGATAAGACTGTCTGTGTTGAAAGGCAGTGATGGGTTTCATTTCAAATAAGATGTCCACCATTTGGAAAAAAAGTGACAGCTGCACTCAGAAAATGATTGATAGTGCAAAAGGAGGGGAAATAATTAGATTTTCTGAAGGGTAGCAGGGTTGCATAAATGTCCTAGAGTGTATGACCGGTGCAATGTGATCCCAAGCTGTCATAAAAGTAAGCACAGGAGTACTTTACAGGACAACCGCTGAGCAAATGACACAATATTATTACTATTACAGCAATTGCATTAAGCTTGTTTCTACGACAGGAAATCCATATGTGTGGTTTCAGCAGTGGAATCAAATGTTTAACAAGAAAGCAAAACAACAGAACATGCATCATACCTTTTTTTTATATTTGTAACCACAGTGTGTAAAAATGGAAGGCCTCAGATGTAAATCAACCATCACATTCAAAGAGGAGGTAAAGTTCAGAGCTGGGGACACTGGAGAGACAAATTTACAAAAGTAAATGTCAAATGTGATACAGCAGAGGGCCACTTGATCCCCACTCTGCTTAAAGCCTTCAAACTTGTTCAGCCCTGTACTTTTAATAAAGCTTCTAGATTACGTTACTCCTGCCAAACACTTTTATTATTTCTGTGTTTGTGTACAGTTTTAATACACATATTTATGATACAGAAGAAAGACAAATTATACAAGAATGAATATATTTTTGGATATGTCACAAACAATCAAATAAACTCTTTGTTCTCTCAGAGGGCTGCTTTATTTTTAAGGCAGAAAAACAAGACTGCTACCAATCTTCTCACCTTAACAGTCACAGAACATGAATCAGCAGATTTGGCCTGAAAGAGTCCAGGATGACATGTTTAAACACCTTATGTCACACCTCATAATCACAAAATGAAACTTAATAAAACTGAAATCAGGCGCAAACATAGTACTTGGTATTTATTTATTTATTTATTTATTTTTGAAGTAAGGTGCATGAAATCATGGACTGTAAAATCAAAAAAAGCTCAAAGTGAGCTTGCCACAAAAGCTGCTCCCCCTGGTTGTGTTCAAGTCCTCTTTTTTTTCTGAATTTGATTAGTAATTAGGCATTTAAAAAAAGGGTTTCACATCACATTTAAAGGTGTAGTCAGTGGTCTGGGAGAAAACGAATGGAGAGGTTGTTGATGAACAGAATTAGACCCGCCTCTCCCTTTTTACCCCACCCCTGGCTTCACGCCCGAAACATGATGGACGTGCATCGTCATGGAAACAACCGTAGAAACCGCGTAGCTGACCAACATGGCTGTGGTCGGACCAGCGAATGCTTGAGGGTCAGTTAGCTATACTACGTGGAGCTGTATTTATGGCTTTGAAAGTAGTAGTAGTGTGACGAGATTTAGTAGTATTGTAGCAAAAGATATTATAATGTTTAGATATATTATTATTATCCGATCACAGACGTGCGATGCTCCACAATAGAAATGCCCAGGTTGTTGAGCTTGCCTTTGAAAGAGACTTGACCCGCAGATGTTCGACGGAGTGGGAGGACGCTATCCTCAGAAGATTTAGCTGCAACACTGGCCTGCTTCAGCTGTTTTAAAAGTATTTCTATCTTTAGCTCGCTACTATTGTTTGGGTTTCGTGGTTCTTTGATTGCTGAATGGTGTTTGATGTTCACTCTAATCTTGGTGCGCTAAAGGCGTTCGGTTGTGTGCGCACCAGAGGGAGAGAAAAGAGAGGGAGGGACGTGGCATTCATTGTGGTACAGTGCCTTGTATATATGAATTAGAACTTTACGCAATGGTTATGAATCCAGTAATGAACAAGAATTTTTGTCCCCCTGCACCTGTCATAATGCCCACCTGTTTAATTTTGTCTGATGCCAACTCTGGGTTAGCACACTGCTAAGCTGCAAAGCTAAGGTCACCCTGACTCTTCAGACAACAGTAGCCACAACTTGACTGCCACAATTGACAACATCACAACAACAGTACAATTTGGCAGATTAGACAATAAGATGAATGTCCGACGGCTGTTACTGTTATTTGAAGCACCACAAAGCTAATCTTGCTAACCTGTCCAGCAGAAAGACTGCGACACCCGCTCTGTTAAATCGCGGAGTTCCCTCCATCGTCAGAAAGCCATACCAATATTGACCCGTGTCTTCCCTGTATTATGGTCCTTTTCTTTTTGGCTGTTTTTTTGCCATTGCTACTGTTGGTATCCCACTGCTTTCTTACGCTAACTGAGCACGCTACGCAACATACTACTTCCCCTTTCCCCTCTGTCTGATCTGCGCTTGAGTATGATCTGCCCCCTGGGTGTGTGGGGGTGTACCCTGTTTTGGTGGCTCAGTCCGAGCCACAGAATTTACCGCTGAAATTCAGAGCCAAGGCTGTGTATTGAAACCAGACTTTTTTTTCAATATGCCGTCAGTGATGATATTTTGTGGATGGAGAGGAGAAATACAGCAATTTTGACAAATAGTGCAGATTAGACAATCGTTGACTACACCTTTATATACCTATATATATGTTTTTGTCACCCAGCTCCACCCAAATTCTCACTGAGTCACTCACTAGGTGTGTCTCAAAGCTCCAAATTTCCATCATTCCTTCCTACACTTGAGTCCTTGACCTGCATCTTAGTCCCTCCCACAAGAGATGATGGAGAGACATGAGGAAATGAAGAGAGGAGAGAGGAATAAAGGAGATTAGTTTTCAGAGCAATGGGACTTCCTCTTCTCCAGGGCGTCAGATGAAGCAACGTGTTTGAGTGATGATGGCATCAGCTGATCACCTCTGGATCATCTGTCAGTCAGCTCTAACAGCTGTTTGTGTGTCTGCACATGTGCGCTATAATAACTAATAAAAAATCAACAGTAACAGTGATTTGTCTGTTCCTTTGACGTGCTAAAGAAACATGTTCGCATGAAGAAAACCTGCTCTCTGTTCATTATGTGTGTTGTTTTGAAGCACACTGATCGCTTTACCGGTAAAATGTGTCATTTTTAGATTATTTATGAATTATTGAGCCTTTATCTAGAGCACATCTTATCACAAGCTCTGAAACGCATTTATTTATTTAACCTAGTTTATTGTGTGTCGGGGAGATATTACATTATATTATATTATATTACATATATTACTAGGTTTTTAATTTTCAGTATTTATCCTCCAGTATTGATTCGGTCATGGTTGTGTTCTGTATTTTCTACTTTAAACTCACAACAAACACTTTCTAATCCCATATTATTGATCTGTTTCTGAACAACCCTCAGTGCCTGGTTTCAGCTTGTCTTTTCTCTTCCATTAAACTCTGTAATGTTTCAGGTTTCATGTAGAGAAGTCTGAGCCATTGCAGCATCCAATCAGAGATTGATATTTTAAATGGAGGCGTGTCTGTCAGTGAAAAGACTTACGCAAAGCCAGCTCTGGATCAAAGGTCCTCCAATTATTGCTTTGTGGAAAACTTCAAAATGGCGACTCAGAAAGTACTTCTGGTGCCATTGAGGTGAGAGGAGAGAGGAGACTTCAGTTTATCGCTTTGAGACGCACCCATAGTCTCTACTGTGCAGACTGGCTGCAAAATGGCAGCACCTGTGACAGGGGTATTTTGGCTTCAAAACTGTTGTAAATGGCAGAGCCACGCTCTCCACTCTATATACAATGTATGCATGACACAGATGTTCAGTAGCACTGAGCAACAAGACAGGAACAAAAGATTTTCTCAATTTGTGATGTCACCAATTGGTGATGAGGACAATGAATGTAATGCTGACTGAAAATGTCAAACTCTTTTTTTCCCCCTCAGTGTTACCTTTTAAAACACATCGCCATAAATCAGAACTGTGATTTCAGACATGGAAATATGACATGGCAACAGTGGGGGAGGCTTCTGGAAAGGTGGCCAATCAGAAGACAGTGGCTTTGTTGGGCTCACAGAGGCTGTGTTAAAATTACAGATGCTGAAAAAAAGGGTTTTTCATAGACACCAGCCTGAGCGCTGTAAATCACATAGAGTTATTTCGGAGGTATCAGAGGGACAATGTGAAGCCTGAAAATGAGGAATCACCACTCTTTAAAGCTGTGCACACTCTTCGCAGGAACTTTAAATAGTTATTGGAGCTCCTATTAATTCATGTTCTGCCACAGGCTTAACAGCACACCTTGTTCTTAGAGGAGTTGACTAATGAAACAAGCAAAAATTACTTTAAAATGGACACATTTGCACATTTTTCACAAACTTCCACCTGCAGGTCACAATATTTTACAAACGGACAGGAAAAAAAACGCCCTGAACAGGAGTAATGGAGCAAAAGAGAAAAAGGAGAGTGAGGCCCCAGATGGCAGGAAAGGACAGAGCTCCTCAGGAAGAGGCGATGAAAACAGTCAGGAAATAATTGAATGGAACCGATGAACTTGGAGGTAGAGCGTGAACAGTTGTGCGTTTGATGGTGAAAGTATGCTGAGAAGGTGTAACGGACATAAGGCAAGGGAGCCAGACAATGATGATGGGGTACGTGAGGACAGAGCAGGGTTATAAAGACCAAAGGCACATTTCCAGTTGATGAAATACAAGGAGAATGTAGAAAAGACAGAAAAAAATGAGATATTGAGACAGACTGAAAAGCCCAGAGGAAGGACCAACTGACCAGCCTTCAACTTCAGCAAACCTTTTTTTTTGTTTCAACGCCTGTGTGATGAGTTGGAAGAAAGGAAAGGGAGAAGCACAGAGGGCTGAAAGAGAGAGACAAAGAGGTAGCAGCGAGAACAGGGCTAATAGAGACGCTGAGAGGTGTTAAGAGAGACGTGTAAAGAGAGGTTAAGTGGGGCGGTTCGAGGGTGTGAGGCAGGTTAAGAGACAGCCAGAAAGAGAGACAGAGGGAAGTTTAGAGTGAAATCTTCCTCTGCCTATTATAGAAGAGCTCTTTGTGGCTCAAAGAGGTGGAGAAGTGCTTCCTTTTACAGTGAACCCAGCGACTCAGAGGCATCGACTTTTCCTCAAATTCAGCATGAGAGCTGGTGTATATGACTGTGACCAACTAATTCCTAGAGAGCAGGGAGTCTTGCACAGTTCCAGGAGCAGCGATGTGAGGAAGAGGATAGATATATTATTAAGAGGAGAAATTCAGTTTGGGCATGGGGAGTCAGAGCCTGGTTTAATAACCTCCAATCACATCTGCTCCTGTCATCCCCTTAAAGAGTGGATGCCAGTTTGATGAGAGGGGAGGCTGAGGAGAAAACTAAAGTTGTAAAAATATTAATGTAGTCAGTGCCATGGTTTTGTAAGTCATGAGATACCCCTTTGTGACTTATTTATTTTATTAGATTTCTGCCTCTGTGTAATGAAGCTTACAGTTTTCTCTGAAGACAGTAACAGCTACAGAAACAAATCTTCAAACTAAAGAATTTAATACTCAAAATAAATTTCCTTAACTTTTTCTAGCTTCTAACTGGCACCCACACAACATCTATGTGTCTTCACAAAGACAACTCCAATATACGCCCAATATGACCTTTTGAGTCATATTACTCATGGATGCAGGGGGCATGCCTAAAGCTTTCTGACTAGAGAGACCAAACTGAGGCCATTAAGCAGAGTGGAATAAGGTCAGCAACCACACATACTCATGTTTGAATAAGATCTATATACCAATATTAGGTGCAAGTACTATATGTACTGACATTTGAGAGATCAAAGTACTTTTTAATAGCAAACACACATAGTAACACACGGGTAGGGTCATGAATAGCGAGTGGGTTGTTGAAGAGCTTTAGAAATTTCTATTAAAACTAACTAAAAATAGTCCCTCAGTCCTGTTGGAAAGAGAAGGGACTCACAGCAGCCCTTGCTCCTCATTGAGGAAAGTAACGGCTGAAATACAACAGATGCGTCTACAGTCCGTCTCTGCTTTGTCACAGCAGCAGATAAACTAAGGGTAGGAAAAATGAGCAAGACAGTGAGTCGTGACTTGAAATTACCTAAAAACACCCAGCAACTTTCAAAATAAAACAAAACAAACGGTATCAAAAATTGGTTCGTTTCTAGCTTGACTACAGCGATAAATGAACATAATGAGCAGAAACAGACCAGGAGTCAACAGGTTTGAGGTTTTACAACCCAAGATGAATAGGGAGATGCTCTTCAATGGAGTAGGAAGCGCTGGAACTCCTTGGTCTGTGACTCCACCTGTCTGTCAGTCATGCAGCTTGTTGGACTGAACATGCAGCTGGCATGAGTTGATAAACAAAGTCAACAGGCAACAGAACAAAGACAGACTGCAGACATATCTGACGAATTTGAGGCGTAAGTTCTGAAAACAGTACGAGATCTTCACAAGGCATGCTGAAATGATAAGGTCATCACATAAGGATCTCCTAAACTGGTTCATCACACATTGGAGACATGGGACACAAACACCAAGGTGTGCTCACAGCACTGCTGTCAACAGGCCTCTGGAAAGCTGGCCAGTCAGGAGGAATGAGGTTTGTGAGCTTTGGCTTTACACGAGTAGCCATATGCATTGTCCAAATGTAGTTTGTGAGATGTTACTGGATAAACTTTGGTTTTTATCTGCACTTAAAAGAAAATTTAAATGCCCATTTAACGTAGAACATGATTCATTTCAGAGCCATGATTTCTACATTGTAAGATGATGAAGTCTGGGGCCGTATGGAAATAGACCTCCGGCCATGACTGACTCCCAGGCCTGACTCTGGACAATACATTTAGTGTCTTTTGTGACTTAACAGACTGGAATTAATTTTTTTAAGCAGAAGTTATGCATATTGAAGCTTAAGGCACAATGTGCTGAACGACCTTGTACTTTTCTGTGAGAATTTCACAAAGTGATTTAACAGACTGCAATCAGTTACTCATATATGTGCATACCCAGAAGGGGCACACTTGGGTACATACAATGGGCAAATATTCAGTTCATTACCATGATAAGAGAACTCACTTTAATAACCCCTTTGAGATGACAGAAAGTATTATGTGATTAGTCGGTAATGGTGTTTGGGGACTTGACTGAAGGTAATGTCCTGGCATCTTTGAAGTAGCTCAGAGTTCAGGAAGAGGACACCTGGAATATTTTAGATGATTTTACCATGAGAGGTGGTAAGTGGTTAGAACTATTGGGACAAATTACAACTTATACTTTCAGGAGGTTTATTATAGCAGATAATACACAGGTCAAAAGAAGTGCAAAGTTTAAGGATGCTCATGAGTAGAAACAATGACATCACTGCTTTGTAAGCAGCACTGGCACGGATTTAAAGGCCTAATCACTGAGGATGTTTGCTCATGATTAGAGTGGAGTGCCAGGCCCAGCCTCACCCCTTAAAAACTCACAACTAATCTGATTCCCAGCAATTAAATAAAAACATAGGTCTGTTCCACTCAAGGTGCAGCGTGCCAACCCCCTGGCTTCACAAACAATGTGAGTCAAGTGTGTAGAAACGCTGACACATGCACGGTAGCTTCAGACTCCACACTCATAGACACAGATACAGACAAACACTCTAATCAGCAAGTACACACACACACACACACACACACACACACACACACACACACACACACACACACACACAGACAGACATTAGGAAGGAAGCCATATGAAAAACAAACAAAGCACTTTGAAACACATGCACACACTCAGCTGATACAGGCACGCTCACATTTGTTCATTCAGCACTTTAAAGCAAACCATTAGTCGCTCAATCAGGCAGACTCCACCAGGGAGGGAGAGCTAATTAACGGCTGTATCCAAACGCCAAGCCTCGCACTTTATCAAGGTTTCAGGAAACACGGTGGGCTCTCACAAATGCTGTATTGTGTTTCTCTCCGTCTGTCAGTCAGTCTCTCACTTCTCCCGGTTCACATGATAAAAAAATAATCAGAATGCAAAATAAGTAATGAGTTTAATGGAAAATACTGAGGCCTGCTGTCAAACTGATGTTGCACATTTTAACTTAATAAAGGTCAAAATGAGCAATTAAAATTATCTCAGGCTACACACTGCAGTTAATTTAATGTAAATCAGACAAAATGGGTTTTATTTGAATTCTAAAAGAATGTAAATGTGATGAGACAGTGCATTTATATAAGTAGAACAAGGTTTTAAACTACTTACGTTAATGTGATTCTGGCAATATTTGTCTTTTCAAACTTAATTTAAAAAAAGTTTTGAATAAACAAATAAATGAATAGTGTGGACTGATTTTATGAAAAGGCGTCATCACAATTAGCATAATCCAAACAGATGAAAAAAAAAGGTGCAGCCACGGATGTTTTTATTGTTATTCTTTTTTTTTTCTTTACATCCCAAAAAATAAAACTGATTTTGTTTGCATTAACTTTTTTAGGGGATGATGATTAAAGTTTAAAGGCTCAACAGTCCAAAAGTTACGAGCGGCCCTGGTTCTTTTCCCCCTGTGCATTTCTGGATGCTCTCTTTACCCTACCAGTAGTGCACCTGAGATCAATCTGTGATCAGGGAGGAGGAGGGGGATTTAGGCTTTGTCCACATGTAGCCAGATATTTGGGAAACCACATATATTGTTGTACGATTAAGCCTGTCGTCCACACAAAACCCCAGGGCCCTGTTCTACGAAGCAGGATTACTGTCTAGCGAGGTAGCTTTGAGGATAGGTTCCGGATTCCCTGTTCTACGACACGGGATCACTTCTCAGCGAGGCGAGTCTCCATGGCAACACACGCTGAACGGCTAACCTGCTCCGGGGCAGGTTAGGTTCTAGATTGAACTCGCGGACTTTAAAAACCCCGCCCACTGACCAATGAGCCCTCACGAAAAAAGGCTTGTCCGTTCTTAAAGGATCCCGTGGACATCGGAGCCCGACCCACTCTCTTTTTCGGATGACCACCTTTATGAAAGTTACCGGTTTTCCGGGGAGGGGTTGGTAGTACATGACACTTTCTACAGGTAGTTAAAGGGAATGAAGAACTCTCATTGCTGTAATAAGATCTTTAATGCCAACACTTCTGTTCCATGACAATATTTTATTGCCCATATTAAAATTGTGACAGGAATTCATGTAGGGCTCATGTGGGCTACATATCACAAAAAATGTAAACACGATAGGAATGAACAAATAAATAAATTCATCTAAGAAATAAATAAGGTATGGTGCATTTTACAGTAAAAGTGCATGGTGAACAGTGCTATTTCAGGATGATAATGGCACAAAAGATTTTTTTTGCACTACACCACTACACTTACGCATTTAGACTGTCAGCAATTTTCTGCCAGCATTCCTTCCGTGCTTTAACAGCGGCGACGGTGTTGCTTTTAACGTTAATTACATGTTTCAGCTTGTCATACTTCCTCATGATCACCTCCTGCTCCTCCTGTGTGAAGTATGCGGTCCTTCTGTCTCCGGCCTGCTCTGACACTCCAGACTGCTCCATGTTCGCGATTGGTCAGATGCAGCGGGCTCCACCTTATATGTGTGCACGCGCTCATTGCCTAGCTGGATCCACCTATGAGGTTGATAACCAGCGTCGTGAAACCGTGTAGCGAGACCGCCGGCTACCGCGTTCAGTTCAGCGAGGTAGCTCCAAGCTATCTCGCTAGGCTGAACTTGCTTCGTAGAACAGCGCCCAGTTTTACATCACTGAAAACAATGTTTTCCTAAAACTCCGGCCACTGAAGATTTTGAAAAACTCCAGTTTCGTAGTTTCATGTAAACGCAGGGAAACAGAATTTTTTGTTCTCAAATGTCACAGCTGATGGAGGTTATCCTAATTGGATGGCACAGATTTCACACCTGAAAAACACTGCCAGGTAGTGGTGTGGCATGCTTTGAGTCGCATTCACCAGCGGATTGGCCCAGTGCATGTGGGAGAAAGTATTTTTAAAAATGAATTTGTGGGGGGTGGGTATTTGTTTTTTGAAAATACAGAGCTACCTGTGTACAAGACCTTAGGGAAGCCAGGTGGGGGAGATTGGGTGGTTGGCAGACATGCAAACTTCAGGGCTGTGGTATGGTGAGGTGATCTTTCTCCTCTTGTTTGATTAATTATCAGTTTCTTTGTCCCCTTCCTTCTTGTTTGTTTCAACCATGTATGTTCAGCAGTGATGCCGGTAACGTGCTACTAAGTAACGCGTTACTCTGATTTCACCACCTCTTTCAGTAGCGAGTAATCTAACGTGTTACTATTACCAAACCAGTAATGAGATTAAAGCTACTTATTCAACTCACTGTGGGTTACTTTTCTTTTCATTTTTCACGTAAAAAAATCTAAATGCTTTTTTCTTGTGTCTTAGGGATTGACGGGAGTCGCGTGTTCATCACATTTTCAGCATGAGGACAACTCACAAGTAATAGCAGCCAGTGACACAAAGGTAAAGAGAGGGGGAGAGGAGAGATGTTCATTTTCTTGCTGGACACACAGTCACTGTTTTGAGTTTGTGTCAGCTAAAGATGATAATGTTATGGTCCGTTGTTCACTCTGCACTGGCAGTTTGCTTAAGATATTTGACTCAAACATTTAGGAATTAATCCGAGAGAGATTTGCGCACTGCGGCCATAAATGCTTGAGAAGTTGTTTGATTTTTACCTGGGGAAAGGTGAGTCCCGTCTTTCATTGTAACTCCCTCTATTCCAAGAGCTGAACCCTCTGTTTGGCACTAATCCATCCGCTGAGGAGCAGAGCAACATAATGTAGGCTACAATGGGGTACCCGGTGGCAAGCAAGGGCGTGCCCAGACTTATTAGACTGGGGTGCCCCGAGCAGGGTACTGAGGATTATGTGAGCAGGCACTCCAGCAACATTTATTTTTGCTTGCTGTATCACAAATACAGGTTCAATAGACTACAGCTTTAAGAAAAATGAAACTGATAAAAACCAAACTAGACCAGAAAAAAAGAGAAAAAAAAAGAAAGATAAAATAATTTAAATAAAAAATTGCGCAGTGCACCAAAAATGGTACTGTAAAAGTATTTGTTAGTTGTATTTTGAAACTCAAAATGTGTAAAATGAATATTTTTGTTTTTAATTGTAAAGTACACGTTTTACCAATGTCTGCATGTTACTTTAAAACAAAACGTGGGCTCATATTATAATTCATTTTAATTGCATTGTACAATTTTTGCCAAATTATGCAGCTGCAGGTGTTGCCGGCAGCTGCTGAAAGTAACTAACAAAGTAACTTGTAATCTAACTTAGTTACTTTTAAAATCAAGTAGTCAGTAAAGTAACTAAGTTACTTTTCAAAGGAGTAATCAGTAAATAGTAATCAGATTACTTTTTCAAAGTAACTGTGGCAACACTGATGTTAAGGTTACCGTGTTTCATTGTTTTAGTTGGGGATAGAGAGACCAGTAGTCCTATTTTTCAAGTCCTTCCATTCTTACAAGTTTTGTTGTTAGCTTATTTAGGCAGAGGTGCAGAAAGTGACAGCTCAGTATGTGGTTGGCTTAACACTTTTCCATCTGTTGTTCTGTTTATCTGGATCTCCAGTGCTTGTTTTTTAACTGATTGTGGTTTTATTTCGACTATTTATGCTAAGTGATGGGGGGCCATAAGATCCGAAAAACAGCTAACATTCATTTTGTTTTTCATATCTTGTTCTGGTCTCCTCTTATAACGAGTCATCTATGGGTTAACTTGTAAAGCAGGCTAAAGTACCAAATACTCAGGTAACAAACTATCCTTTCCGTCAGCAGTGACCACCACTGGCACATTTTGAGGCCTGGCCCTTGAGTTGGTCAACACCAAAGCTTATTGTTATCTGCATCGAAAACAAGTTTCAGATCAAGCAGTGGAAACTGCTCAACATCAAATGTGTTCTGCGAGTACTCAGTAGATAATCACACCTAATAGACTCCGACTGTTTACTAAAATATTAAGAAAACCACGTCTGAGAGTCCTGTGTTCTGAAGCCTGAGTTTGCTAAGTGTTTTGGTTATATATATTCGAGATTCAGATTGGTTAGTGTTACGGTGTATGTAGTACATTTGCAGTTGAATTAGCTTTAAATCAATCACGTGCTGGCAAGCTGTAGGTGTAAATGGGGTCAAACACCAAAGTCAAACTCAGCAAAATCACTGTTTTGTTTCCACCACTGAAGATATTGTTAGGGAGAAGCTTTGAGTGACTTGCTTTTCAGAGTAAAACTGAGACTCACAGGACACAGACAATATGATCAGTGTTAGTACCAAGAAATTATACCTTCTAGTGGTAGATAAACCTGGTTAGGTGAAGTGTACGTTACTTTGGATCCAAGCACATGATTACTACTGAAGATAATTAGACCATTTACAATAGCTACATGATTGTAAATTGGAATAAAAGTGTTGGGGAGATGTTGTATATTGCAGACAGTAAATATAGCAAAGTGTTCACAATCATTCGCAGAGGCCTTAGCTTTGCTCAGACAACACTTGATTGGTTCCAAGAATTCTGCTTTAGAAAGGTAATTAGTTGCCAATCAGGTGAAAATGATGCTCAGAGTGGAGACATCCAAGAACCAAATCAGTTCATGTCCAGCTTTTTGAATTACACCCATGAAATGTTGATTTCTAGCCTTTTGTGACCTGATGCTTAATGTTATATGGAAACCTTGAAAACTTTGCGAAAAAAAACGAACCATTTACCCATAAAAGCAAACATTTACGACCAGAGAAGAATAAATAAGCATTAAAAGTCGGAAAGACATTTTGAGATCTGATTTATTTCAAGTGGAACACATATGGGCACATAAATCATAGCTACACCCTTTGATTGATTGGTAGACATAAATAATATGTCATCTCCTTTTTTCTCACTGAGCCCAAACTGCTTTAAAGCAGTAGTACGAATTTATGTCTCCTTGCAATATAACTCAAACTACTGTAACCTTAAAGGGCGTATAATGTTTCCTTCAGGGATTCACTTTTCCTTGGTAAGGAGTAGGTTGAGAAATTATTTTTAGGCCCTTTAAATATACATATTTCCAAGAGCAAAGTTTAGATGCTTAGTGAAGAAATGTTTGTGTAGCAATGCAGAAACTCTGATGCAGCAGTTTGAGGAAGAGGTCCTTTTGGGTCTCACTTATCACAGTCAAACCAAACCTAATCTGAGTTCAATCTGTTTTCCTTGGGGTTTAGCGGGGAGCAGAGTTAATACTGTGACTGTGGACACAAACACGACTCCAAAGAGGGGATCATGTTGCTCTGTTTGCTGTGGCTAACAGGTGGACTGTGACACCTTGATAAGGCTTTTATGTGCAACCAATGTTCCTGTTTTATTATTTAGAGAGTGACTGCAAAAGAAGCTTGTTTTGTCAAAGTTTACACAACTTCACATATCTGTGCATTCAGAACAGTTATATGTGAGTTACTGTGCAGTTCTTTTAGTTATCATTAAAGCCAAAGCCTTACTTCACTGTAACAAGCAAAACCCTCAAAAATGATTCAGTATTTAGCTAGGCTACCCTTCAAGGCTAATTAAGAAGCCATTATACAAAAAAGCTATTGTGTTGAATGGAGAATAGACTGGAAGGAGCTTTCTATACTTTGAAGCTCAGAGTATTTATCATCTTTAGGCTAATGTCATGATATGATAAGACTTTGGCTCAGCGCAAGGAAACCATAAATTGAGCCAGCTGTCCTCAGAATGGTTACAACCATAGATCGTAAAATATATGGACATTGTCTATGTAGCGTCACCTGTCTGTTTCTGAAACCGAGAGCTGAAGCAATTCGGCAGGCTCAGCTGAGAATGGGGCGGGCTTTGAGTCGCCACACTAACAGCTATAGGGTACCTGTCAGTCACATAAGCAGAGCTGTGCCTCTGATTGGGTGAGCTCAGTTTCTAAATATCTTCTAAACTGTCGAGTTAGAAAAAAAAAAGTCACATTGAATGTACCCAAGTGTGCCTTTTTTGGCTTGGTGTGTATGTGATTTCCAGTATTTTCGGAGCCAGCCTCAAGTGGACACTTGAAGAACCGCACATTTTAACACTTCTGCATTATCTAATATTTTCAGACCAGAGGTTGCTTGGTTACAACCTGTCAGTTTATTTCCAATTGCAAAGACTCTTCATGGACAGAGATAAAAAAAAAAGGCATTTTAATGCTGCCACTGCTAAACCTCTTACAAAGTGGTCAGCTGCTATGCTAAGTACCTAGCTTCAATATCCAATGCACAGTCTCCAATAAGCAAAACAGAAGAACCAGCAAACTCCCAATGTTCTGGGCTGGTGGTAATAATGTTCATCAGTCAGAGGCTTGGGAGCTAGGTATCTGAATAGAAACAGAAGCTTAACATTGATTCTGTAATTGGTCAGCCTTTAATCTGAAGTTTGATGCCCTCCAAATAAAATTAGAGTAATATTAACAGTATCCTGCCTGATGTTAATCAGTGATATCAGAAACTAAGGTTTTCTTTACATTTTTAACAAGACAGGGTGAAAAAGTAAACATTATGGTACTTCTAGATTGATTAATGTTCCTGTCTAAATGTAATGGGATCAGAACCAAGTATTAAATACAACCAGGTGATTAGTAAGAAAGCACACTGTTAAACACATTAACGTTTGTCATGATTTACTAGTTCTCTTTTACCATTGCATGTTGCATGAACCACCACACAGTTTGTCTGTGTGACACGCTAGCAGATCCAGGATGTTCCACATCAGCAGCAGCCGTCTTGGTGGTTGGAAACCCCTCAATGATTCCTAAACCAGCCTCCCGTCAGATGAGTGTTTGGTGTTTTGGCCAACCTGAACCAGGCCAGATGGATATCTCTTCAAACAGGAGGGAAACCACATGTGTCTGCCAGAGCAGTTCAACATGAGCTTGCAGTTTCTCTTGCTGCATATCTAGTAGCTGGATATTATGACTGGCTTGCTGAATGTCTGTTATACTTGTAATTTTTTTGGAGACATATTAACCCTATGATAGCTCCAGCTAGCTGGCAGTGAGGTGTTTCACCCAGAGCACCTCCACAGGATGTAAGATGATACAAATCCTCTCACAAACAAACAAAAACATTAAGGGTACTTTTATACCTTGTTTTGTTTTACGTTAGATGATAAAAAAAGACGATTGCTGTGATGATGTTGCAATCAGGCCAAAGCAGAAACCATCACAGGTCTGTCCTTGTGCCATTGAGCTACAGCCTCATTCTCCCACAGTAGAGGTTAACTATGGCCTTGCATATTGGCTGCATGCTGAACTTTTTAAAGTTACCCAGTAAACTTTGAAACAAAATGATGCCTTGTCATGATTAAGGAAGTTGCTATGTTGAGCAGAAACAATAAATAATGTTTTTTAATGCTAACATCTTCACCTACAACTTGAGTGTGATGAGTCAAGCAGCTATTAATTAAGTCAATAACATTTTCACTCCAAAACAATGCTCCAGGGTTCAACTGAGAGCAAACTGAGACCACTTCTTTTTAGTGATTTCGTATCAGTGCAATTTCTTTGCATCTTGTGTACAAACAACCCAGACCAAGAGGGAAAATTCTCCCAATTATCCAGGTGTGAGGAAAATGAGTGAAAGCACCACTAAATTTGAACAAGAAGTATATTTTTTTCAGTACTTATTTTTGCTTTACAAATAAAGTAATTCACAAAAAGATCTTCATTTTTGTTAGAAAACAGTTTCATATACTTTTAGGGTTTTTGATGGTTTAAAGAGTTTCTGCTGCAAATGACTCATAAAAATGTTATCTCTGATTTGAAGATCAGCAGTCATTATGAAGCATCTCAGGCTGTTTTTAATGCGCTTCATCTCTGAGAATTTCACCTGGAGAGGCAAAATTTAAAGAAAAAGCTCTGTACCAGGTGCAACCTTTCAAATAAATTCCCTAACTAAAACCTGAAGGGAAGTTTTATATGTTCATTTTCTAGCTGCAAGTCATTGCCTTTTCCATCCAGAAACCATCTGCCATCTCAATAACATATTGAATTCAGCTTTGACTCCCCCTGCAGCTGCTTCAGGATCTTATGTTTTATGGGGCTGTGTTTATTGATCAGGAAAGAAGTGATCCTGTGATCATCAACACACACATACACCTGTGTCTTCTGTAATTTATTTCTCTGTTTGAACACGGGAAACAGATTATAGCTGGGTTGTTTTGACCGTGCATACTTTGCTATATATTTACTGGGTCAGACAGAATGAGCTGCTAATTAGGCTGCAGTGGTTGCTTGTTAGTTGGAGAGGGCACTTGAGTGTTTTTTTTAACACGGGGCTTCACAGCAGGAGTGCTTCATTCTGTTTGTATATTTTGAAAACCACACAGCTGAGACCACTTTGGGTTAGAGGTCCATGAGACTGGTTTGAATGCAACCAAGTTGAGAGGGATCAAAGCATTGTGTGAATACAGCCGTATATTGTTGCTGTGCACCTTTCTGAGAAGCCCAGTGTGTATACTAAACGGAGCCTGCATGCTCATAAATCACTAGCTGCTTGTAGTAATGTACTGTGTGCTGGAACGTCTGTTTCCGTCTTGGCAAATTGAACATTTTACAGCCATCAGCTAAGATTTGTGCAGTCAACCACAGAACGGCTCCTCATGTTGCTCTGCCCATGGTCTTTATCTATAATCTACTGTTTGAATTTACCACATTTATTTCAAAACTCTTCTTTTATTTCTTTTTTCTACATTTCATCAAAATGAAGCTGGGTTAAGCTCTCTAAAGACACAGCTGTCTAAAATGTTTGTCTTCACCTTGAAATTTCACTGTAACTTAATTTTTTATGACAACAATGAATTTTTGAAAGGGATTCTTAAGAAGAGAAAAATATCTGCTCAGATAAAACTTTTGTTGATTCATAAAAGTCTGTACCAGAGCTGACATTTGAAACTGTTGTTGCAGTGTTAGGGTTAGGGTTAGTCACTTTTCTTTCACCCACTTCACTGAAGGACAGACACAAATAATGACTGCAAATAGCTCACTGTGAACTGATTGACTTATCAGAACAAGAATGAGTTTAACAGTTTTGCCTCTCATTTAAAAGTGCTGATGTGTGCTTCTACTGCTGGCCTGGCTGTTCTTGCTAGCAAGCTAGTTTGCTACAGTCTTGACGTGCTCAAGTCCAGGACACAAACTTGAGTCCAAATGAAATCCTAATTTCAAAGATCTGTTACTTAATTTGCCCATCAGAAGATAAAGAGGAGGACTAAAGCCCAATTCCCACAGGGAGCAACATGCAGCACAGTGCACTGTGTAACCAACCTGTGCCCATTCAAATTAGTGTTTCAGTTCACACAGGGAGCGCTCCTGCACCTCTTAGCACGGGCTCCCACACACTGCTCTCAGAAGAGGGAGTCTAATAATCTGAACTGGACATCAGGAGTGCAAACAGTACAGATCATCCGGTCAATATTAAAACAAAACACATTATGCAGACTCTAAACAGCTTTTCAGATCATGTAATACTCTCTGGTCAATGATGTTCGTGACAAAACAGAAACATACCAGTGGAGGCAGCTTCAGACACCTGTCCTCTGTGCGAGGGTACATGTTGTCACAGTTTCATATACTTTTAGGGTTTTTGATGGTTTAAAGAGTTTCTGCTGCAAATGACTCATAAAAATGTTATCTCTGATTTGAAGATCAGCAGTCATTATGAAGCATGCCAGTGACATGGTGGTTCCTGAGTGATTGGAGGTAAGACTTACTTTTGTTGCCGCCTTTTTTTTTCTAACTCTTTTAGAAATAGGGCCAATTATTTTTTCTGCTCCAGTTCAGGGCTGGTAAGTTTGTTAATTTTCAGGCAGGTTTACATGCTGTCTTGTTCAGCAACAGCCCCTGCCAGGATGCTTGAGGAAGTGCAATAAATCACAACTTTTGTTTTAATACATCCCACTGTTAATACAAGGAAGAGTGACATTTTTAAGCACCATAAATAGTATTAAACAGAATAAAGGACAAAATTTAACTTAAACTGATATCGGACCAGGATGCACCCAAAGGAGCAACTGAGATGCTAACCCTGTGAAGCCAGACCAAATCGGAAAAAAAAACCTATAAAGTTATAAATTTAATGGAACGGAGATATTTATTAACCCTTTCAATTAGACACCTGTCTATTAGACACCTGCAGTGAGCACTACTTCTCTATGCCTTCTCATCAAATAACAGTTTTTCCTACACATGCAAAAGATCCTTCACTGTTTCAGGTAACTCTCTTTGGCTCAGGTGATGAGGACTTGAGGTAGACTCAAATTCTACTTGATTGAACTCTGACTCAGGGTTTGATACTTGACCACACCACTGCTTATTGCAGCAACTCACAAAATGCCATGTTCCACTTATTCACACAGAAATGTGAGGGCAGCCAATAAAAGGTCAGATTCAACGAGATCTATTTATGAGTTATGTTCACATCAACCACTATGATTCAAAAGAAAAGTTTTGGGTTGACTCATGTACCCTCTACCAAAGGACAAACCTCTTAAAAAGAACCACGTAAGAACAGCTCTTAGCACCGTCATTGATGCACTGGTGTTCTTATAATGCTTTTATCAGAATATACTACTCCTGCAGTCACTGGAATGGAAGAACTGGACTCACCTGCTGACAGAAATGATTCAGAGCCTTGCAGAAAATGAGAGGGAGCTACTCAGCTTAACAAAGATGGCTCCCACGGGAAATACAGAGCACTCTGAAAATGGCCACTGGTGGAGGAGCCCACAAAGCACAAAACAGCGGAAAAGTTCAAGAAGAGTTCTTCGTCATTGTTGTTTGACTGAAGTGAGCAAGTCCCAAGAGCACAGAAAATCATACATCACGATCAGACAAGTTTGTAATTGAAAATGGACATCTAGACACAATTAAACCATTTAATTTACACAATCTATTACAAATTTAATTAATTCTCTCTCTCTGAAGTCGTGTATCTCTGAGGCTTTTGTTCTTGGACAGTGCATTTGTTCTGATTATTTGTAGAAAGAGAGGCTCCATAAAAACACAGGCATCGACTGAATGGATCTTTAAATTACCAGATTGATTTTGCCCACATTTCCCACCTTGTCTTCCCAATGGACTTCTTAATTATATGTGACAGCACAGACAAGATCTTTCTGTCTGCTCCACAGTTCATTCAGCTGCCATTATCAGTAACATCAGTAAAATCCAATGAGCCGGGTCCGGGGGCAGCCGTGCATACTGCACTCATCATGCTGTTCCCAGGTTGTTTCACAGGTGAGCAGAGGTGTTCTGCTGCTCTTGGCTTTGTATCTTTTCAGCTCTGTTCTTTGTTGTTGATAAAAGGCTTGCATCCTTTTTTTTTTCTTTCTTTCTTTTTTTTCCCCCTTTTTTTTAAATTAGCCCTGATGTGAATCCTGCTCCAGTTGTGAAATATAACAGCTACATATTATTTCTGTTTTTTTTTTTTGTTGATCTTATGGCTGAAATATCATTTTCCATTTTCTCTCAACTTTATGTCTTAGGTTTCTTGGAAAAATAACAAAACAGTTCCTTTACACTTCATGCTGTACAGTACTTTTCAAAATTGCCACAGTGTCTTATTGGGTTTTTAACATGAGTTTTAGAACAAAATATCTGCCATTAAAATTGAATTTTGTTGGTAAGTTGTTAAGAACTCATTACAAACTAACTTATCTAATTTGTGCGTGGCTGGTAGGTGTCAGCCCATTTGCAAACACCACAACACGAATGCAAAAGCCACACACAAAGGAAGTTTAGAGGACAGCTATCCTAACAGATAATTGTTTTCTTTTTAACTTCAGCTATGATAAATAAAGCTCTAATGATAGAGGTATTACATGACTGATTCATAAAGCTAGATATAAGATGACACATTACCTGTAGATGAAGAAACAAAAGAAATGTGAAGGATATCAAATAGGGCTTGACATTAACTTTTTTGCTCACCAGCCACTGTGGCAAGTGGTTTCCCAGAGTTACTAACCACTCAGCATTTTCACTAGCCATAAGTTTGTTGTTGGATAATTTTGTTTAATATGATTAAAGTGGATGTTGACATGGTAAAGTTTACTTGAACTAATTTTACAAACTTTTTAAATATAAATTACCTCTGAACACACTCAAATAAAGACAACATAAATCAGGTATTGAATCTGAAACAGTTGTGCTCCTTAAATATAAAAATATGCAGACTATTGAGACAAAGTAATAAATGGAGGAGTTTATTATTGCATTTAATGAAAGTTGTGAAGGTTAAAGGTTTATTTAAAAATAAAAACTAAACTGAAAAATCTAGCTAGAAACACTGTCTGCTTTAATATTTATTTACAACAGTAATTTTTCAGTAATAAAGTAAGTACCGTACTTTCTGGACTAAAATTCACTCTGGGGTATAATCATATGTTTGTCCGAAGTCATGTCTGTCAAAAATGTGTCATGAAGACAAAAACAACTGATATCATGGTCACACTGGACCATAAGTTTCATTTATTTAGAATGATTTGGTTTGTTTACAGTATTTCCAGAGTAAACTCATTACATATAAGTTTACCATACCATGCAGTACCAACTTTATTCATAGAGCACTTTTAAAAACAACCACAGCTGTGTTTGTGTTATTACTTTTGCATTCATGTGTTTGCTTTTGCATTCGTGGTGTGGCTTTTGCAAATTGCCTGACACCTACCAGCCACCGTAAATTAAAACCAGTTTGAAACAAACAAAAAAAAAAACATCTTTTCTGAAAAATAGCACAAAATGTTCTCAAGACTTGCTGAGACACTCAGGTTAGGATTACCTGACTGGTTTATGACACATTGACACATTGGAAGGGTGGGCCTCAACCACCAAGGTCTGCCTGTAGCTGTGCCCCCTACATGCCTTCAGAGGGCTGGCAAATCAAAGGGGAAGGAGTTTGTGGAATTGGGGAGCCTTAAAGAGACATCGGCTAAGCAGCTGAAATTAAGAGTTTCAACTGAGGCCCAAATAAGGGTTTTCTAAAACACCAGGGTGATAAAAATAGGGATTTTTAAAATTTATTTTGCTGTAAATCATGTAAAGCTGCACTAAGGAAACTAGAGGGACAGTTTAAAGCAAAAAAGAGCAATACTCCCTCTTTAATTTCATATGGATAGATGAAGAAATTGAGTTTAAAGAAATTAGTGGGAGAATTTTGGAGACAAGAAATGTGGAATGACCCAGTGGCTGTGAGGTAACATGTATCCTGACCTATCCTGCCTTCCCTATTTAACCCAATATGACAGATGGGTAGTACAAACTGGGAAGAAGCTAATAATGAATACTCTACATTACCCTTGATGACGGTAATTTATCTCTGACAGACTTAATATGGGACAACCAAAAGTTGGAGACAGTCTGTTGGGACAATGTTGAAGAGGCAGGATCAGAGTGAAGAGAGAAAAAAGGGAGAAGAGGAGAGACAAGTAAGTAAGCCAAATCACAGCCCTGGCATTGAGCTCACTTTTTACGGCTAAATTATTCCAAAGGTAAGCTTTACACTGTTGTTCAATTTACACTTGCGAAGCAATGCATCATTATGATAACACTGTTGTAGCTGCTTGTGGTGACACTGGTCTGAACTTCTCACTACATCATTTTCATTTTTGGGTATACTTGTTTCAAACTTAGAGGCTGAACTTATTGAGGCCTTTGGGTTTGGAGGAACAGGGCTTTTGTTTGTGTTGTCTCAGCCACCCCTTAAAAGGGTATGTAAGGACATATAAGGACTAAGCCCCGGAAAGGGAATTGCAAACCCCCTGAAAAAACTCCTCACTAAAGTTAAACAAAAATATTTAAACCAGATAGTGCTTTCAGTTTTCTCTGTTTTACTTCCTTCATATGATGCCTCCATCAGTGCACCCAGAAAAGCACTTTGACAGGACAGTGTCATTTTTGTATCAACATCAACAATGTGTAAAAAGCTAATGCATTTCTGCTATTTGTGCCCATGAGCATGTTTTTCATTAAATCATTTGTTGTTTAATGGTCCCAGTTAACGGGAAACCAAGACATAACATGATGTGTGATCTCAACTTCTACCAAAAACCAGCAAAACGGTGGTTAGGTTGAGTAGGCAGGAGTTATAATAAACTTAGGAAAGCACAAAAAAATGAACCAACATTGTCAAAATGAATCAAAGTCAATCCTAAGTGAAACTGAAAATTTAAACAAACATCAAAAACCTTCACTGAGCTTGGAACCATCAGAAGCAGGTGAAAAAGAGTCAAACAAAAATGTTACTCTCCTGTACTCTGGTGCTTAATGTTCTCTATGTCTACAGTGACATATTTATAATTTATTAACAATTTAAAAGTCAAACATCAATCAAACAGTCAAACCCAGGAAGAGGTCTAGACCATTTATGACAAACCCAGTGAAAAAAAATCTGCGTTTACACGGGAAATGGGGGGGGGGGGGGGGGGGCTGAAGGACTGAAAACATGGTTTTAAGCCTGCCAGACCTGTTGATGGTGCTATAATTGTCTTGTCCAGAAGCCGCTGTTGCGAGATCTGCACCAAAGTAGAGTTGAGCTGATCATCTGGTGTATATTGGCAAATGCTAAGTGCTGAAGTGGAGCAACAGATGCACATTTTGTTGAAAGACAGTAGATTCAGTGGATTCAGCAGCACATGCATAACATGTTAGTTTGTGAGGATAGTAACAGTGGTACTGTCGTATGCCCGCACGCAGAGCGGGGTCGGATATCAGCGCTTCCACTGAAAACGCCGTCTAACTGTTTTCTCGGCAACGGTGACGGCAGCGTTTCAAAAAAATTCCTCTCTGGAGGCCATTTTGAAAAGTTTGTGTTTTGAATCGGCTGAAATGCTATTTCTGTGTAAACGCGAGGCTGAAACACAACAAAACTTTTGCGTTTCACCCTAAAATCTGTTGTCTTGGAAACATGCCCTAATACTGCAAAGTCTTTGGGGCCACTTTATATGACAACGGTTTAGGGTGAAATGCAAAAGTATTGGTGTGTTGTGGAATCTTGATGACAACTGAAACTTTTGAAAACTGCCTCTGGAGTGGAATTTTTGATGATCAGCCCAACTCTACTTTGGTGGAGATCTACCAAAAGCCGCTTCTGGACAAGACAGTTATAGCACCACCTACAGGACTGGCATGCTTACCACAGCGTTTTCAGTCCCTCAGTGTTTCCATGTGAAAAGAGCTCCACAGTCTAAAAAGCACATTAAAAGATCTGCATATCAAGAATTTTCAAAAAGTTATTTACAGTTTCTTCACTTTTGTTTCACCTCAAATGGCCTCAGCAGACAGTGAGTATGATTGTTTGTGAGTGGCACATTCAGGGCAGAGATCGTAAGATAATCTCTCTAATTTGCCTCTGTTGAATCCTAAAGCAAGGATTATTAAACTTCTATTAAATCTGACACATTTGCTATTAAATATTCCAATTTATGAGCCACTTGTGACTCTGCTTTTGTCTCAGTGTTTTGAAGTACTTCCCTGAACTGCTGAAGCATTGACAAATATATTAAATTATACAATAATGCAGATCACACCGCAAAAACCCACTGCCACATGAGGACACGGAGTAGTGTGTGTTTCAATGGAGAGTTTAAATAAAAGGGCTGAAAGCGAAACCTGCACTCTGTAGAAAAGAGGATTGATTATGACACCAATGGTTCTTTAACACACTTTAGGTGTTCACTAAGAAGAGGTCAGAGTTCACTTTCCTTTTGCCTCTCTATTACAGAGATGAAATGAGTTAACAGCAACTCATCGTCACCCAGCATGTCTCTTCCTCTCTCTATCTCTGATCTTTGATGTTAAGTGCTCCTCAAAAAACTCCAGCTGTCCTCAGACAGGCCGGCTAATTGGGCTGCCATTAAAACAAGGCCGGTGCTGCTGCTGGAGCAGCCAAGAGAGAAATCATGGAGCGAAGAGGGGACATATAAAAACTGAGTGAGAGAGGGCCATCCACTAATAAACAGATGTACAGTGACAAGTACGTCTTCAGAGAATCAGCATCACTAGAGCTGCTAAATGTGTGCATTAAAGAATGGGTCACTGAATGCCAGAGAGAAAAGGAGGAAGGGAGACGTTCTCAGTGGAGGAATGTGAGACAAAGAGAGAAGTGGTGAAGGAGAAACTCCTCATGACATAAAACAGAAAGCTTGATCAATGGATCCCTCAGTCACCTCGTTAATAAAGACCAGCGCTTTTATTAGACGCAGAGCTTTGCAATATTTATACCATGAATATTTCAGAGTCCCCGGCAGGAGCCCAGACACACAGCGCAGCTTTTCTGCAGTGGAGACAGAGTCGCAGCTTTTCTTTCCACACAGACGGCCAGAGGAAACGAGTTAAGGTCCTTCATCACAGTTTGTTATTTCAGTGTGGAGCATGAAAAAGTTAAAAAGTCTAAGAGCTCCTTTGAAGTGAAACTATTCTTACTATGCATAAGCTGGTGAAAGGGAGCATGAGAAGGTGCGAAGTGAGAGTGATCTATGTTATATAAAAAACATTTCAAACACGTTTTATGAAAAGAGTAAATTCTTCTCTTTTCAACATCAACAATCAGGTCTGATCTTAACTTAACGTACATAAATAAATTCACCTACCAAATGACACCAAAAGACTAGTGTTAAGTGTCAGAGTAGACCAATAATCGAAGCTAACACAAACAGCTGTAAAGGAGCTCTTTAGATCAGAGGTTAGGGTGTGCATCTCAAATGTGGAGCCTTTAATTTTTGTTGGAGTAACTGCTGGTTTAACTCCCAGCCACAGTCCTTCACTTAATGTTATCCTCCTCTCCTACCGTTTTACGTTCTGCCTCCAGACTTCACTCTCTTCTTCTGTAATCTTGGGGGATTACATTGAATCTAACACCTACATTTTTGGCTCTTTGTCAAAAAATGAGATCCACTCTTACTGTTATGCACAGTTGATTTCCAGTTACTGTCTGAAGTATGAAAGAGGGATGTGGAGCGTTGATCTTTGGGTTGAACTGCCTGAACCTCAACC
This sequence comes from Halichoeres trimaculatus, assembly GCF_033239565.1. Lineage (NCBI taxonomy): Eukaryota > Metazoa > Chordata > Actinopteri > Labriformes > Labridae > Halichoeres > Halichoeres trimaculatus. The sequence goes on from NW_027437183.1 coordinate 18,829,636, forward strand.
TGGAGGCTTCTGGACAACAGAAAGGACAAGGACACCAGCATGACGCCGTCCACACTCCAGCTTCTTTATAAACCTCCTGAGGTAAAGGGATGACTGACATCTGAACCTTACATGCTCTTTGAGGCTTTTGGACTCTGTAAAATCCAACGTGACAAACTGAACAGAAGTACTCTCAAATAACAAAAGTGTCACCACCAAGGGACATAATCGGACTTGGAAAGAAAAAAAAGGCCTTTCCAAAATGGATATAAAGTAACAATGCTGGGTGCTCATACCAGCTCAAAATATTTTTTTTATAAAAAAGAATGAGACCTGCTGAAGCCGTGCAAGGATCCCCTCAACAGTTCATTGCAAGTTGGAGGAGTGGGCCTCAAACACCGAGGTTTCCCCATAGCTCCACCGTATAAAGTCCTTCAGAGGGCTGGCCAATCAGAGAGAAGGAAGTTAGCTGAGTGAGGATCCTTAAAGAGACAGCAGCTTAAACAAACTGCTTAAGACGGAGGCTGAAATACGCCTTTTTGAAAACTCCAGTGGGAGAAAAACTTGGATTTTTTCTCATATTTAAATCAGATTAAGCTACTAGGGGGGTCCCATAGGGCCAGGAAGCAGAATACTCCCTCTTTAATTAGCTAAGTAAGGGTAATTGATTGATTTCATTTTGTAATTGGTATCTGACTTAGAGTGATGGTAATCACAGCTTGTGGCTCTAATATTTGCTGGCTGCTTAGCAAAACATTAACACCACCTTTTTTATGATGGTTACATCACATAATGCTTCCACTGGAGGTTTATGTTTCACAAATTTGTCACTTATGCTCTGTGTTTATTCTCTAACTTCTTCCTGGTTGTTAGTTCAGTGCAAAAATTAGCGTTACCATCTGTCAGTGAAACGATCTGGATTGTTTTGAACCACGGCAGCCAGCTACCAGTTTCTGACTCTCCAGAACGTCCTGATGGCGGCTCAGCCCTCGTCACAACAGAAAATGGGGAGTTTTATTAAGCTGTATCATGTTTCAATATGAACAAAACTGGGTATCCTGCCTCACTTCTTACAGAGATTGACACCATGGATTTCACATACCCTACCCAGGTTCTGGACTGTAAAGGAGGGGGTTATCCCTGAATGCGAAAACAAAATCTACTTTAAAGAAGCATAGCTTATCTCACAGGAGTCTTCCAGCTCTTCTCTGCAAATATAAGGGCTGTTTTATCATCTTCCAGTTTTGGCACTGACCTCTTGTTGTTGATATCATAAATTTGTGTGCATTTCATCTCTGAAAGCATCAGATCTCTGGAGCTGCCTCTTTGCTACCATCTCTTCCCGCTTTTATCACTAAAGCGTCTCCATGACGTCCAAAGAAATTCACAACTTGTCTTGGCAACCAGTCAGCTCGTAACACTCACACTGTGAGCTTTTTAAAGCGCTGTGTTAAAATCAGACTCAACAGACTTTTCTCTTTTGCCACAACATGAGCTTCCAGACTGTTGACAGCTTTCTTGAGACAAACAACTTACAGATTCCCTTTGTAGGTATTTTTCTCACTCTGACAGGAGTCCGCTGGGTCACAAACTCAGAGTTTTCTCTAAACTGTTTCAGTTGAGTTTTGAATCAAATCAGCAAATCAGAAGTTATAATGTCAAGTTTTTCACAAGTATAGATGTGTTTCAGGTTTATCTACAAACAACAAATAAAACATTTAGTTAAACTAAGGGAAATGTGTGTTGAATTTACAGTTAAGCACACGTGGTAGAAAATGGACCCATATCAGATTTTCCACAGTTGTAATAGCATTTTTGGAGTTATATTCCAGAATAACTTTGCCTGCCGTCAAGTTGAAACCAGGGGATTGTACCATGAAGTCGGATTAACACATCCGTGATCTCTTGTTGAGTCAACCCAAGTAACAGAGAGGCATTCACAGTCCTTGTAAGTGGAACTTAAAGGCTGGATATCAACTCAGTAAGTGAATCCAGGGTGTTCTGCTCTTAATCAATACATGCTCACATAAAAAGGGTGGAGTTTGCAGCATTTGACCATTTGCAAACCCTGCAGAGCAGCCTACTTTACCCTGGAGGAGCTAACAATTGTTTTTTAGAAATATGGACAACTCAAACACATCTAGGATAAAAAAGCAACCCTGTTGCTGGAGCAAAAGCTATGAATGAATTGCTGGCAGAAAATTGCAGACTCATTTGCAAATTCATGAGATTAAACAATATTAATTCATCGGACAATATAAATGGACAGTGCTCTGATCACTCAATTTCACTCTATTAAGGCCAGAGAGCTTCCTCAGTGTGCCGCCTTTGGTTTATATTTTCCACTGAGTTCTTCAGAGGCCCCCCTCCCCCATGTGGTTAGTGTTGGAATATTAATTCCTCACCATGACGACACGAGTATTTGTGAATTCTATAATTTCCTCATTATTTTAGATGTGTAACATTTGTAATGTGGCTCCGTCAGTTTACAAATGTAGCTCAGTCCATCGGATAAAAAAATCTGTATCTTTGGTTCAGGATGTCAAGTGGAGACATCAAAAAGCTTATATTTGTCCCTAAAAAACTCCTGCTCCCCTAAGCGCTTCTCTCACAATCTGTGCACCAACTTTGATAGGATCCACTGAAAATGGGCAGACCATTTTCCTAGAGAGCTGATTGGTCTGGGTGTGGTACTTTATACTCACTGATCTCCAATCCAGAACTCAACCTGCACAGGACCAGGTTAACCGATAGGTTACCATGGTGATTAATCCCAGTAAGAAGTGAACCAGCGTCGCAGGATGGAAAATCCAGGGTTAAGATGGAAATTATTTCGCTAAGGGGAAATCAAGTTTTGCAGTAGCTACAGGCCTCTGGTCCCAACAGTGTTCAAAAAGAACAAGATCAGCACACTGCAAAAAGTGAAATAAAAGAGTTTCTGTCTTATTTTGATTGATTAAAGTAAGACATTATGCTTACTTCAGTAAACTCAAACAATTTTTTATGACCCCATTTGCAGTTTTTTTTCTTACAAGCAATCCAAGTATTCTTTTTTCTTCTGAAATATTAGAATATGAAATTTTAGTGACTTTTCAGGTTAAATGTGGCTCACTTTTCATGAAAATAAGATAGACTCTTGCTTTGATTTCAGGTTTTGCAGTGCATGAAAATTACCCAAGGAACACTATTTACAGTCAGTCTTCAAGTGGCTCACTGCAAAGTGATAGATAGTTTTATTCCTTTCACCTGTGGAGACATGTTCATAAATGAGTCAATTCATGCAGGTCAGCTGGCACATACCTGTATGAAACCCCATGCTTTGCTCCAGAAACCCAATTAAAGAGTCATCAGTCTGCAGAAGGACCACCACAGTGCTGGGAGTGTTAAGTGAGAATCTTCTTACTGACCCAATGAGCTTGTTGGTATAAATTCATAAAGACAAGATATAATTGGATTCATAGCATCCTTGTTCATGTCTGATGTGTTGTGACTGTGTTCGTGTTAACACCAGGGTTGTCTCATGCTGTTAGGACATGGCGTGACATGACATAACCAATCTGCAGGAGATTCCCCTCTGAATTTATTTATTACCCAAGAACTGTGACACTGACATTTAAAGGAGACAGTTGAAATGAAAGGGTAATATTGTCTAATAAGCCACATTTGTGTTTTTCATTGATAACTTGTTTCATTGCTTTCCATTATAAAATCTAATTTAATAGCTCCTCATTATCATTTCATCAGCAGCACTTTGTTGGGTGTTCCTGACATTTCACAGTCTTTGAGTTAGAAAGTTTTGTGTGAACATGACTCATGAAACTTTGGTCTTACTTTTACTTTTGGTGTCTTTCTGCTAACTTTTGTAAAACTGACCAGAATCTCATCTGAAAGGGAGAATCAGTAAATACAAAACAATCTTTTGGATGGCTTGATGCTGATTGAGTAATGCGATTTGGCGCTGAAATGTGGAACAGCCTGATTGACAGTTTTCGGACAGACGCAGGGAGGATGGCCTTTCAGGACATTTGTCCTTCAGAAAGAGATGAGTTCTGTTGTTTTCTGGTTTTTTAGTTCTCTTCATAGCTTTTATTATCGAGCATAAAGTATGCACATAGTCAGAGTGGGATTTAAAAAAAGAAACAGCCCAAAGTTCATCAAACAAAGGAGCTCAGCCTGAGAAAAACAATGCAAATGTCTATGATACAGTCGTTCTGAGCTATTTCCTTTTCTGTGTCAATAGCTGCACTTCCATTGCACCCTTTCACAAGATAAAGTCAATATTTCTGAAGTTTCAATAAAGTACATTTGTGCCTTACGAGTGTTACAACTAGAATTGCGCACCACTTAAGTGAAATAACATGTAACGCCTGTCTGTACGCTGCACTGATGATGATGCCAACTCGTAAACTTTTTTTTTTTTTTTCTTATTCACTGGTTAAACTCTTGGCTGTGATAACACCAGCTCAGAACAGGCAGGAACAAAACATTCAATGAAAATCATCATCTCCAATTCACCTGCTCTCCCACTCACACACTCGTACACACCTCCCTCCTGGTGCACTCTGACACGCTCACAGCCTTCCTGATACCTTCACTACTTTCAGATGAAAACACCAACACCTGCATTGAAAACATGTGCACACACAATTAATAGCAATATGAACGCCAGAGTCGGTATGTGTGGCAGTGGTCATGTACCACAGACTTCTGAGAAAAGATCATGGCCAAAGAGGTAAAGGAGGTGGTTGTTATTTCACATCCAGTGACATGTTTTTGCCAAAAAGGTGTTTCCATTACTTTTGCATTAAACTTCGCAATTAAAAATTCTGAAAAAAAAACCTCATGGGAGATTTTTTTCAAATTTGGTTTTTACCATGCTTTGCATGCTTTTCCATGCTAGATATTTGCAAATTGTCAAACTGCTACATACCATTCAAACCAAGGGCTGCCCATCGCTCTGCCCTCTACAGACTTCAGGAGGGCTGGCCAGTCAGAGGAAAGACACAAGAGACAGCAGCTGAATTAAACACCAGTGTAGGAAAAAAAAGAAAAAAAAAAAATCCGGCTTTCTTTTTGTTTGTTTGTGTGTGTGTGTGTGTGTGTGTGTGTGTGTGTGTGTGTGTGTGTGTGTGTGTGTGTTTATCGTGTTAAGCTTTTATGGGACACTAAAGAACAGTAAAAAGCTTCCTGAAAAGAAAAGCACAAAAAGTTTTTTTTTTTTAAATTTAGTATTATGTTGAACATAAGTTATTTGACGTCTCTTATTTTTCTTTTCATGCTTGTGCTACAGATTTCTTGAGCTTTTCGTATGAATAATTCTTAAAATTCAAAGTGACGTTTCATCACTGAAAACCCTGAGGCTCTAAATGTAACAAAGTTGTTTCTTCAAGCAAAAGTAGACTGAGTCAAAGGAATTAAAAATAAAATGAGTGTGGGGAATTTTCACCAAATTCTGACCCCAAACCCCTTCAGAACAGATCTTCTTCACTAAAGATCATTTTGTCTACATGCAACTGACAACTACTCTATTAACTTTAAAGCACAAACAGGTATTTGTTTGGACCCAGGGCATAGATACCTTTATCACCCACAGTGATGTTGCAGACTGCTTTTTTCAATAGAAACAGCTCATCTAAAACCTGCTGAATTACAGGACTAGAGTTTGTTTACTCAGAAAGTCATGAGCTGATGTTTGTGTTGAATAAAATATTAGCCATCAACAGATCAATGCAGATAAACTCAGATGATTCTGAAGTGCTTCCTTTCATCAGATCATCATTAATTTATAAAATGATTGATCAACATTTGAAGCCAGAGTTTTAGGTTGACCACACTCACAGATACACAAGCAACTAGTTGTTTATCTGTTAAATAACAAACCACCCCTCCTGCAATAACTTTTTATAACCCAACGTGTGAGTATTAAACACTTGAACAAGCAATTTACAATAAGAGTCATGGATCCTCACATGTATCCAAATTAAGTTATCAAGTTATCTTCATGTTTAAGCCATGAAAAATGGATTATGAAAGGGATATGAAAGAATAAACTTTTTTTTCTGCAGCGCTTTGCAGTTTCCATCTAAAAAGTAATTAAGACAAGCGCTCTCTACATCCTCTCTGTTGAGCAGGGCTGTGATGTACTCTTCTATTCTTATGGCAGCAAATTGCACATAGATCATGAGTTAAAGAGTCACTTCATGAAAGATGTGTCACACATTTCAGTTTTCAGGCAGCCTCAGACTGATTTCACTTCTTTTCATTCAAGACCTAACATAAAGATGACTCATTCTGATGTAAATCCAGGGGCAGAGTCTTATTTTGATCAAGAAATGATTTAACATTGCAAATTTTATAAATACTCCAACAAAAATTAGGCTGCCAACTCTCAGCAGATGGTAAACATGTCATCCCTGTGCTTGGCTGTTAGCACTAGGTTAGAGAATTTGGTGTTTCTATGCAAAGCAAAAAGCCAAATTTGCTGTAGTAGAATGCATGACTCAGTTTCAGTGATGGCAAATAAAACGATGCACGGAGAAGCCATTGGCTCTGTAGCACAGTTTGTGGGGCACTTAACCCTTTGAACATGTTTGGGAATTAGACATTGCCTTCTTGGCTCATTTGAACAGGCTGCACAATCTGTGTGAATCATGCCCCAGTGTTTGCTATTTGGTCTGATGAACAGTAATAAGTGTGAGGACTTTATGTTTGGCGTTGATTGAAGTGACAGTTGTTTCCAGAATCAATATACTGAGAGAGCAGCTGAGTTGGCAACAACCTGCACGCCTCAACCACGTGTCACGTTACAACCAATCACTGGTGGAATTATTGCTGTGAATGCAGTAATGCATTCACAGCATATGTTCTTCTGTGTCAAAAAAATTTATTCTTCTTCTTCTTCTTCTTCTTCCGCCCGCTTTTTTGGACCGCTAAAACTTCTACAAACTTCAACCGATTTTCACCGTTCAAACTTCAAAACGTGTGTTTCAGTGGGGACAAGGGGGCTATGACTCTTCAGAAACTTTTCACAAATACTTTCCGAGATATTCAACAATTTACGAAATTTCGGTCCCATAGAGATGAATGCGGAATTTTCAAAATTTCCTCCCTTCAGGACATTTTTTCAGCCTGCTTCAAACCCTTCTCATTCAGTCATACATTCAGCTACAAACTCCATTCAAACTTCAAAATATTCAGCTATCTTTTGGCTTTATTCAGTGGGTTTCAAATGTTTCCTAGCATTCATAGTTTCTTCACAATGACCCTTCAAAGGTCATGATGCATTTCAGCTCTTCAAGCCATTTAACATTGGTGTGTATTGGACGGAATGTTTCAGCTCAGAGTGGGAGATTCAAACGACAGAGCAGGGAGAGGGGGAAACAAGACCTGAGAAACTTCTGGGTAAACTGCTCTCTTGGCCACATTTTTTGAGCTATCAACACAAATAAGCCTTCAGCATGTAAGTAGTCTTGTCCTGCTTCTGACAAAGTGGTTTTTAAAGCAAAAGGATGGAGCACTTTTTCACAAAATGGCCAACTGTCGGGCAAAGTCAGCTCCGGCACCCATGTACTCCAATGTTAATTCCTGAGGGGTTTTCTCAGAGATCAGTCAAATTTCCCTCATCTATCTATCGCTGTCATGGGCCTATTTCTGCATCTTTAGACATGAAATTTACACGGACAGCTTCCTCAGGGTCTCAGGATTCCTACGGTGTGATCACTTTTCTGATCGGCCCTTTGGTTTAGTCACAGTTGCAGACAGTTCGACACCCTGATTTCAGTGGAAATGTGTTGGGAATCAACAGACTCCACCAGCTCTCTGATGGCAGTTGGTAAACAATGATCACCATGGCAACATCTGGCTTCAGATGAGCCTCAGCTAAAAGTCTTACATGATTAAAAACTCACACACAGGACAAGCAGGATTTCATTTTAACAGCGTTTCAGAGATGAGACTTGCATTTTCCCTCAGTCAGGTCATTATTTCCAGAACTGTTCTTTAAAATTAAATTCATTGCTTCAAATTTTGAAAAGATGCAGCCATTTCAACTTTAAATTCATTTATCCATTTAACTGATTCATCCATTCATTTCCTTTCATCCAAGAGTTCATGGCAGGTTAATTTAGCATTCTGCATTAGCAGTTGAGTGCCAGCTTTTCATGAATTATTTCAACCATTTTCAGACATAAATTCAGTCATTCACGTTTAGCATTCTGCTTTTGCAGTTGAGCACAAGCTTTTCAAGACTTAATTCAAATGATTTCAGACATAACTTTAGCCATTCTTGTTCAGAATTTTGCTTTAGCAGTTCAGCGCAAGCATTTTAAGACTTCATTCAGCCCTTGTCAGACAAACCTTCAGTCATTAATGTTCAGCATTCTGAATAAGCAGTTGAGCGCAAGCTTTTCAAGACTTTTTCAACCATTTTCAGACATATCTTCAGTCAATCAGGTTCAGCTTTCGTTGCATTAGCAGTTCAGCGCAAGCTGCTTCAGCATTCTGCATTCACAGCGCAATTTCTTCAGAAATTGCTTTTCTAGTCAGATCTTGATCCCGTGAATAACCCTTTGGTTACCGAAACTTGGCACCGAAAGACCAGGCATGTTTTTAAACTTGGTACTACCAAAGCATTACAGTCGGTGCCATAAAATAACCAAAGTTCTGTGCCAAGCCACAAGTATAACTGCTGCATGTGGGTTGAAATGAACATTATCAGGAACACCTTAACCTGTGTTTTAAAGAATAACAGATATAGCATCACACTTGGTGAACTAACTTCTCAATTCTAAACTTAGCTGGCTGGCATAATGTCATCAAAGGGACTTTTGATGCGGGCGCCATAAATGGATTTGGTGTTTTCTGAAAATCTGACCTGACCACAGTGAGAAATGGCTTTAAGGAATAAAAAATCTATTATGGTGCTGATAATCTTATTTTAAACTGTGGAATATGAACAGACAAATATAAAAGTGAGACTATTCCAAGATCACTTACACAGTCCTCACGGTGACTTTTAAATAGCTAATAAAATAGAACACTTTCCATGTATCTGCTATGCTTTTCATTAAACTGAAAGGTTTTATGGATTTGGTGACATTTTTTATCAACTTTCAGTCTGCAGTTGTTGCTAGGAAACTTCTCTCACTCTGACAGCTGCCTCACAGTCTTTATGCAGCTCTCTGTCCACTTTCATCTTCTTTTGCACCTTCTTTAACTCAACTATATTTATCATAGAGATAAATTATACTGTTTAGTCCATGACAGGCGACAAGTTTGACAGTCTCTGTGGAGAAAATAAAACCTCTACCTGTTATAAAGGCCTTAATTTGCAGCATATGCAAATTAATATGTAAGGGACTGAGCACAGAAGGTGATATAGTAATGCATCTTTCTGTCTTAATCTTATTTTCTACACAGAGCTGTTGATAATATGCACATCACTGACAACTGCGCTTTCTTATATGATCCCACTCTTTGAGAATCACAAAATGATGGAGCTTTGTAGAGTAGTAGAAAATTATTCTTTTTTTCAATCTCTATGATGATACAAAACTCTGGGGTAAAAATATCCTCCTGCCTATATCTCACACGCTTAAGTATTTCTAAATAAAACAGTTTTACTTGCACAAATGTAACCAAAGACTTTTTTTCAGTTTGTTTAGCACAAAGCCATGCCTTTTACCTGATTTAACTTCAGCCGTGACAGACAATAAGAGTTATCGATCTGCTCACAAGCTCTGTAAATTGTTTTTCCTCAGTTCTCCATAGATATGGGATCATTTGTTCTGCTTTGAGCACCAGTACCATGTGAACTACAGGCAGGTTACACGAGACAGTGATGCTTTAAAAGATTAGAGTGAGCTTTTTGAGAGATTCTGACAACTCACTGTGAAAAACTGAAATCTCCAACTGCCACCCTCTATCACCTCCTGCTGTCTGGACACATGCACACCTCAAACTAGCATGCACCTACCTGTACTTCATGTTGAGAGAAACACAGAGACCACTCCTCTTCAAGGCTTCAGTCAGAGTCATATTCTCTGTTAAACCTTGTGTTCCTGCAGAGCCTGCTACATCATGAATCACGTACCTGTACAAATACTTAAAAATGCACAACACATCTCAGAGGATACCCCTCGAGGCCATATGAGAGTGCTCATATGTATTTGCAGATGTTAGTCAGAGATCATTGCAGAACCAAGCAGCAACCCCTGGTCTACAAACATAACACCTGTGCAGAATGCTAAAAACTTCATTCTTCAAGAGTCTGCTTGAGGCTGGGTTCAGAAACACCGGAAACCACATAAACACTGATTGAAAAAGCTGAGTTTTACAGCAAATATACAACACTGCAAAGAGACTCAAGGCCCACCTCATTACCTCATCCAAAGTCAAACAAAGCCAGGTTGAATTCAGCATTTCTATTATGGCCCCTGCCATAGGCTTCAAAACTCAGTCTTATAAACGGATGGATGATGTCACAGATATTGAGTTGCTCCCACCAGAATACAAACAATAAGAACAAAGATCAGTTTTTGAAACAATGCAAACAGTATATTGATTAGACAAAAGCAAATAAACAAGGGAGATCTCATGAACATGTAGTACATGTATAAAATAAGCCTGTCATCAGTAGAGGATGGAGTATAAAAAGTTTTAAAAAGAAAAAGTTCAAAGGGGTCACGAAGAGGACAAGGATCTGTCCTGCTTGTAATCCACAGACACAGAGCTCCTCAGCCATGGACCATCAGCCTTCAGCTGTTGAGATTTTTAGAAGCCACCAGAAGCAATGCTGTTTGGAGATCTGAGGCAACAGTCAAGCTGCTGGGGTTTACCTGCAGCCTGACCAATCAAGACTTCAAAAACAAGCAATAAAATCTCAAGATCAGTCCTAAATTTTGTTGATGGGCAGTGAAAGGCAGCAACGACAGTGTTATATGGTCACTTAATCAGCTCTGTGCTGAAAGCCTGGCTGTCGAGTTTGAGATTAATGCCTCTGGATGTCACACTAACTGATGCAGGAATAAAGTGTCTTATAAACATCAATTCTGGGGACAAAAGAAAAACAGAAATACATGGATGACATTTTGTTAACCTGAGTCAATTGTCTCAGCTGTGAAAAGCGGGACTGCATAACTGTGGTCAGCTGGTAATCAAAAGTAGGTCTCAAGAGAAGAAAAGGTGCACATAGATAAGGAACACTTGTGTCAGATGAACTGTCTCTGAAACCATAAACTATGTTATTCTAAGGACTTGTGCCCACACAGCCCATTCAGCAAAACAAGAGAGGCTAAAGGCCTGATGTGCACGTCCTTGCTCAGCTTCAGTTTGTAGGAACATTTTCCGGAGGAGGATGACTAGGTGAGAAGCTGATGAGTGCATACCTTATGCCACGTAAGAGATAATGCATGGTATGCTGGGGTTTTATCGTGACAAAACATCCAACCTTGTATCTCATTTGAAAAAGAGCGATGGAAATATTTCTTCTTCTGACCTTGCAGCTGCTCTTCTACAGAATGACAGGCACGTAAAGGTGCATATTTGAGTAAGGCATGAGTCTGAAACTTCTAAAGCACTCAACTTCTCCTCCTCAGGGTCAGGGGAGATGTTTTAAAATGTAATTGTACCACATTAAGGTTAATTTTCCTTTCAGAGATAGGGATGTGTGTGGGTGAGCAGTCTTAATGTGTGCACTTATTTTCTAATGGAATGGACTCACTGAGGTCAGACTGCTTCCAAAGCCTCCCCAATCAGCAGATTTACATATCATTGGGTATTTAAGAGGAGAACATTATTACCACCTTCATCCCTCAACAAAATTGAGGTTCTACTTGCTAAAGAAAAGTCTAATATCCTCTGTGCATGGGTTGATAATACGCAGCAGTCTCATTTCAGGAGCTGTATATTGTTTTTTTTCCTCAATTTGTCCTCCTTTTGTAGGTGTGTTTTTAATTAACTTTGATGAGTAATTGTATCACATTACCCCTTACCTCCACCTCCACATTCTTCTCTTTCTCTCCAGAGAGGAGGAAATGCCTGAAAGATAATCGGAAGAAAAATAGGCTGAGACAAAGTTTCTTATCTCTCTTTTTATGCAGAGTAACCGAGTCTTTGTGCTAAATGAACTGTGCTGATGGTAAGAGCGCTCTCGGGTCCCACATACAATCTCTGGCCGCTCTTTCACCTCCCCCACCTCCCTCATCAGTATTCACCTGCTTTCTCCTCTGCTCTTACTCCCCCTATTCTCTGCAGACCTCAGAACGACCTGCAAGGCTGACCGCTTCGTTTAGAGCTGAGTCCTCGGAGGACCAGCTGCTGTTTAAGGCCCAAATAGATGGACGTTACAGTCCAACTTAGGTCCTGCTTTATCTCCTTCCCTCCCAATTTTTCTTCATTAATCAAGTCTCTTGCTTCTCCCTTCACTCCCTCCTCTCCTCTGCTCTCCTTCCCCTTTTTCTCATTCACCTCCCTAACTTTCCTCTTCCCTCCCTGCAGACCATTTCAGCCCTGTTTAGGTATGCATCATCAAGTGCACATTTAAAGATGTCAGAGAATTGATTGTTCCTCCTTGCTTTCATCTCCACCTTCTACTCTGAGGCTTGTACTTACTTCTCTTTCTCTTTTTCTACTGCAAGATGCAGGCTTCTCCAATTTTTTCACTCATTGCTCCTGTTTCCCAGTATCCCCTGGGGTGTGACAGTCACCGCTGACATCTATGACACCCTCTAAAATAGGCATTCCTTGAGAAATGAGCCAGCATCTAAGTGTATGTGTCTGTGCATCTGAGTTTAAAATTTTCTGTTCTTGTGACGATGAGGAGTCAGGGAGTTCATTCCTGGGTTGCATATGTTTATCCTGTAAGCCAGTTTGTTTAAGAGGCAAGCAATATAGGACTTCTTCTTTCTGCTTGCACATCATGTATCCTCCAACCTGCAGATACATGTCTTTGCATCTCTTTAGGTTTTTATATCGTTTATGCATATGTGTGAAGTGTGAATTCAGAAGTGCCTGTTCAGGAAGTTGTTGGTATGTGCATGTGAATTGCATATTCAGTTGCTGCCTTTCTTTAACTTTCTTCAAGGTAAATCCGAGCCAGAAAGGACAAAGAGTTCGCAGAGTGTCTTTTGCTGTTGGAACAGGTTAAACCACAAGGCTGAGTTGACAGTCTGAGCTGAGGCATTAGCAGCCGAGCGTAAGATCCAAACCTTCAAGTGATTGTGCACTCACTTCCAAAATGCCCATGTCCATTTTTATTTCGTCACGTTTGAGCACAGCGCACTTTCTTGTAATTCTCAATTTGCCGGATGGAATATATTTCCATTATCTCCAACCCTCAGCCTCTGACTCATTTAATTGTGGTGTGCAGGATATGAAGGCACAATTAGCTGTAAGAGGCTAGAAATTGACAAAATACAAAATGAGCCTGTTAGTCAAATCTGCCATGTACCATTCCCACTCTTCTGGGAATTTGAAATCTAGCTTGTTTGTAATAATTCTCATGTTATTTTCAAGGCAGCCAGTATGAAAATATGATGGGTAAGACAGCCATGGACAGACAAGTCCAGAGAGAATAAGTGAGCTTTCATGAGAAGCCAGTATCAGTGTGGGTCAGTGCAAGTACAGCAGCTAATAGTCTGTTCTGGCAGTTCATTGATTATCTGTAATACTTTTTTTCTTTACATTATGTTGCACTGTGCTGCATCATTTTGCCTTTTTCCTTCCTCTCAGCTTCAAAATTATGGACCTTGCCATGACTTTTCCAACCCTGAGTAATCCTTGGGGTTGGAAGTAGTCTCAACCTGTGCAAATGAGTCCAAACTAAGTCTACCAATTCAAAAAGCAGGCATGAGGATTGTACCACAAACTGCACTAGCAATTTTGTATGCATTGAAATGGACCATTTGTGGCAAAATAGGCCCTTTTCTATGCAGAAAAAAAAAAAAAAATCCAATTGAGAATTATATCTAACTTGCTTAGACAAGTGCTGTGTACAAAAAGTCATATTTTTAAGGCAAAGCAAGGCAAGTTTATTTATAGAGCACAATTCACACACAAATCAATTCAAGGTGCTTTACAGCTAAAATAAAATAAAATCACAACAAGCATAATAAACTCATTGCATAAAATCACATCATTAAACGTTAAAATGACCAATTGAGTTAAAAGAGGAGGGTGCAGACAAAATACTTTCAGTTGTTGTATGATAAGCAAAGCAGAACTGTTTCGGCTGGGATTTGAATATTGTTAGAGTTTAGGCCTGTCCTGCATCTTCTGGGAGACTGTTTCAGAATTTGGGGCATAAAACTGGAATGCAGCCTCACAGTGTTTAGTCGTGACTCTGGGCACCAGCAGGAGACCCCTCCCTGAGGTTCTCAGAGACCGAGTTGATTTATATGGTTCTAGCATGTCCGAGATGTACTTTGGTGCTAAACCTTGAAGAGACTTGGTAAACAAGCAGAGCTGTTTTAAAGTCTATTCTCTGAGCCACAGGAAGCCAGCGCAGAGACCTGAGCACTGGACTAATATGGTCGTATTTCCTGGTTCTGGTCAGGACTCGAGCAGCAGCATTGTGAATGTACTGCAGCTGTCTTACAGCTCGTTTTGTGAGTCCAGTGAGCAGGCCGTTACAGTAATCTAACCTGCTGGAGACAAACGCATGGATCAGTCTCTCTAAGTCTGGTTTAGACACTATTTCTTTAATCCTGGCAATGTTAAAAGGTGATATAAAGCCGCTGATGTTATTGATTTGACGTGGATGTTAAAGTTCAGGTCTGAGTCCAATATCACCCCTAGATTTCTAACCTGGTTACTCACATTTAGAGAGAGAGTCTGAAGATGACTGATAACCCTTTCTTTTTTCTTCTTTGAGCCACAGACAATGGCTTCAGTTTCCCCTGAGTTCAGCTGGAGGAAATTGTGCTGCATCCACACACTGACCTGTTTGATGCAGCAACAGAGTGAATCTACAGGTCCACTTTCAGCTGCCGTCATTGACACGTAGATCTGAGTGTCATCAGAATAGTTGTATATGATATAATTAAAAGCTTCTACCCATGCTTTTTTACTTCTCCTGAAAGATTAACAATAAGAAAATGTTATCACTTATAATTAAAATAAGGTTGTTAGACTTGTGTAGCTTATTTGTCATCTACTTAAGGCTAGGATTAGACTACATTAGATGATCAGACTCCCATCCAGTGGTTGCATTATGAGTAATTTCCCTGCCATGTTTCTCAAATAAAGAAGAGGTGAAGTCAGGTTGTATTTTTAAGTCTTAAAATGATGATTGGGAGTTTCACAGTGTAATAAGGTTGAGTTGCAAAACTTGGCGGAGAATTGTATTAATGTGGACCCTTTGAATTCCTGTACCAGCCCCCTGGCTATGACTACTGTCTGCTCCTGTTGTGATGTTGCCTGACTCTGCTCAGCACCACAACACAGAAACTAACTTAGTTCACAGTTTTTCAGAAAATCAGCTGCTAGCAACATCTATACACCTCTGATAATCCTCTGCAAGTATATATTGCAACAGTATCTGGAGAGACGTACAGAAAAACAATCAATAACAGAGTTGTTTTTTCTCGCCTCTTCCTAGCATTCAGAGACAGCTACCAATTTACCTCTAAAAGCAATTACTGGACTGCAGGGCTTATGTAAATTATCAATTGTTGGGGGAGGTCAAGGAATGTTTTGAGTCAGAATAAACAACAGTGGTGTGTGGAAAGGACTCACACTGTTTTCTTTTTGAAAATAGCACCTTTTTCAGAACACACAGAGAGGGAAAATAGAGACCTTAGAATTTGGGCTAAGAGAGAAAACCCCCTGAGAGAAAACAATTCCACCCAGGTAAGCAACAGCTTTTCTCCTGCTGATGGCTATTTTTCTGAGACAAGAAGAGAGCGTGTCCGGTTTAATGGCTCAGAGCGAGAAATGGAGGTGATGCAACTAGAAAGACGCTGATGGGAAACACTTTGCAAGGAGATTCCTCTTCTCCTTCGCTGCAAACATTTGTTTTTCTGCATTTTTCATGATGAAAAACACTAAAGTACATGCACTATTTTGGAACCCAAGAACAGTACATTGGGTTTTGAAAAAAATGGCACTACACAATTTGAAGCCTAGTCCATTTCAATCCATTAATCCCATTAACTGTGAGTTTAAGAACATGAGAAAGTTTTTTCCCTACTTAAAACAGGTCTGTACCACACATCTTTAGTGTTTATTACATAGCCTGACCAGTGAAAGAAAAAGAAAAGCTCACAAGATTTTTGGGAAGGTGTGTGAAACACTGACAGGTGTACAGAATATTCTGTTTTTCTGAAAAAACAAACAAACAAAACACTCAACAAGACTTTTGTGTTGGTGAGAAATTCTGTTTTTTTTTTTTTTCTTTTTTCTTTTTTGTTGGCATCAACTAGCGGAGAAGAAAGTGTGAACTCACACCTTTCCTAGAAGGCAGGCTGTCTGTGTGACTGTGTGCCTCCTGCCCATTTAGTAGAACTTACCATAAACAACACTTACTCACCAACACATACACGCAGAGACTAATGTATAAACATCGATGCACACCCAGAGGCTTTAATGCCATACATTAGACACCACAGAAGGCATTCAGGGTTTACATTTTCAAAACCAAATGAAAAAGGTTTGATGCTTTATGAATGTAGAGATTAGTTTAAGAAAGCACTGAACAGACTTTTGAATGTCATCATTAGTTGCTGGCGAAAAACATTTAAGTTTTTAACCAAAATCCTACTCCTTGCTATAACACTAACCCTAGGGTTTGGGTTAGCCTTTGATTAATGGTAAGGGCTGAGTTTATGACTGGCAAGGGTAAGGAATAGGGAGAGAGTTAATCCTGAAGTCAAAAACAAAACCCTACTACTTTTCATAACCCTAACCCTAAGTCGAACCCCAAGGTTAGGGTAAGGGTTAAGGTTAGGGTTGGCCTTTGATTATTGGTTGAGGCTCAGGTTGTGTTTGCCAATTTTTAGTGTAAGGGAGAGGATTAACCTGAAGTCCAAACCAAAACCCTTCTCCTTGCCATAATTGTAACCTTAACCCTAAGTCTAACCCCAAAGTTAGGGTTGCGGCTGAAGTTGTGACTGGCAACGGATAAAATTGGGAAGAGGGTTAATCCAAAGTTAAAATTCCATTAATGGTCATATCTGGGCAGCAGGATTATTGATAGACAGTAAAAAACTTGTGATGTCTTTGCTTCTTCGGCCCACAGGATGCCTCAGAGATCATGTCCACTCGTTTTTTTTTTTCAATGTACCATATACTGCAATTTTATCATAATCAATTTGGATTTTATGTATATACATTTTCTTTTAAAATGATTATCATTAATTTTATGGCACCAGAACTGGGAATGCTGTAGTTGTGAAAAGCAAAATAAGAAATAACCTTCCAACCAACAAAACTTCTCATGTGTTTAAAAAAAAAAAAAAAAAAAAAAAAAAAAGTTTCCTCCCACACACCAGTTGCAACGGAAACTATTTGCTTGCTGTATTCACAAATATTTGGGTGCTGGAATGTTAAACCTACTTGCTAAATCCCTGGGAATAATTTGCTAGATTAATGTGTAATGTAAATGTTAAATCAAGGGACAAAAGATCAGCAGCTAGATATGCTAATTAGGGCAGTGCTTTCTTGCTAGTACAACCCACAGCTAGAATCAAATAAAAGACAACAGTTTTCAAGACTAATCTTACCTTGTTACTTTCCTGTACATTCCTGATGATCCAAAGAAATACTATGTGTGTGTGTGTGTGTGTGTGTGTGTGTGTGTGTGTGTGTGTGTGTGTGTGTGTGTAGAGATAACTATGTTTTCTTTGTTTCTTTCTTTGTATAAGTTGCACACAAGAAATAAAAACTGGACGGGTATTTAAATTTCTTGTGATGTGTCTTTGAATAATATCACATGATCAAATAATTTTAATATTTATTTCATTTTCTATATAGTGTCAGATCACACTGAAAGTTTCCTAAGGTCACCTCTCTCATATGTAATGCACTGTTCTTTCCTGATTTGTACACAGACACAAAAAGACGTGACTGCACACAAACACAGACAAGCACGCTCTGTACAGCAGACACAGAGGGTCAGGAAAAATAATGTCACAGCCACAACAAGAAACACACACACAAAAAATTCTATGTGAAAGGCAACAGTGTCCAATAAGTCTGTCCTCGTTATTTATGAGGTCGCTCACGCTACCATGGTCACAGAGGTTCAGAGGTGTAATTAATAAATAGTGTCAGATATCTAGATTTGGTTTAACATATTTTTCCAAATGGGTTTAAGCAGACATTTGATTCCCCCATTAATTGTGTTGTGATTTTTTTCCCCTGACATGCACAAATATACTTTTGACAATCTCATAGCCTCAGATCAGTCAAAGTCTTGTATCTCCCCTGAGCTCTCTGTGCCACACCACCCACCCACCCCCTCAGTGGGGGGCGCGAACCCAAGGTTGGGAACCACTGGGTTAACAAACACTTTTCTACAACTTCTACCTCAGTATACAGCAATTTTACCGAACAATGACTTGGAGGATACTATTTTGGTCTGATGCCCAAGTTAGGCTTTGTATAATAAGCATGGCTATGACCTTATCCAGCAAATGCAAGCTTTTGTGACCCGTCTGCCCTCGAAATTGAGCATATTATTTCATGTTGTCTATCAGTAAGCAAAAATCAAGGCCACATCTGGGACACCTCTTGACTTCCAGACAGAGAGCCTTACATGTTTGATTTTCCTCTCAGCTCCTTCTGTTCCATCACACTCTGCACATCCAAGTCACAAGCCTAATCAAAATAGTGAAGCAAACAAAGAATGGTGAAGTTGGTGCTGCAAGATGGAACTTTGGGACAGGAGAAACTATTCCTGCTTTTATAATATGCCGTCAAGGGACTGCCATGACAGACTGCATAAAAAATAAATGTGAGCAAGAAATAGACACACATCACCAACTGAGTGCTGAGTGTCCTCTTCTTTCCTTCCTTGGTGGTTGTGTTGATTAGACTGGTACCACGGGGCAGTCAGACGTGTCAGCCGAGTCACTGCAAATTTATGGCTGTGTTATCATGTCCTCTGACACAGTGACCATTGTCACAGTTTGAAAGATCATTCGACTTCAGTGTTACAAAGACCTGTTGTCAGGCTGTTCAGTGAAGCTTTGACTTTTGTTTTGGCTTTACTCTAAGACACAGCACCACAATAAAACTCCCTTATCAGACCAAGCTTCTTGTTTATCAAAAATACTGATATTCTCATTTCCTTTTTCCTGCCTTGTGATTTGAAAATATTAGGTTTACAGCCAGAAAAAAATATTTCAACAGTCTCAGCTTCCTTCACATCCAAATTTGTAGTTTGAAGTCTTCTTGAGACCAGCTTGGTAGATGTTAAAGTGATACAGCTCACTAATAAAATTGCCCAAAGACAGCTTAAGTAATGCAAGCGTACAAGTGAATCTAAAATTCTGTTTCCACCAAGCAGTTCAGTTTGGATCGTCTTGGTACAGCACGCATTTTGTGGCATTTCCAACCCCAACTGTCCCACTTTATGTACCCTTCTGTTGGGGTGCCAGACAGACCGACACCGGGAGGTGAAGCTAGAAACACTGTAGTCCGTTGATTGGTCAAAATAATTTTCACCTCCTGTGAGCTGTAATAAAAAATAACACATTTTTTGGCTGCATAACTCCTCACGGCACACAGTTTTCTCTGAAACCACATGCCAATCACAAAGACAAATTGCTGGATGCCTTTATCATTAATTTTGCTGTGCCACGTTTCGCTCCTTCATTGGAATTATTCACATGGTACACTGTGTCACACTGCTATGGTGTCAGGCTATCATGTAGCCGAAGCAGCTTTTGGCATCCAGCTTTCATGTCTCCCACCCAGAAGGGCAAAGGCTGTGAAAATACAAACAGGGTCAGGCTGTACTGATCTAACTGCACCAGATTGTACTGATCCAAACCGGACTACTTGGTGGAAACAGGGCTTAATTGTAGAGTTTAAAAAAAACTTAAGAAGTGACAGTCTCTTGTTTTTAAGATTTGCAGACCGTTGAGTTGGAAAATGATACCTCAATCTTCTGAGCAAACAGTGGGCAACACATATACACAGTTGAAATTAGACTCTTCAGGAAGCTATTGTACTGGAAAATATCCTCAATGAAATGACTACAAATTTCTGGTACATAAACAAGAGCTTTTACCTTAAGGATCCCTGTTAATGGACCTACATTTGGCAAAGTGGGCTTTACTATGCTGCTTCAAATTGAGCCACAAACACTTGAGTTTGCTTGGCTCTTATCTATTATTTCACTCACCCGGAGCCAGGTCACTGGCTTGGTTTTATGTTTTTATGTATCTGGGTACTGTTTCCTGTTATTTGCACTGCTTTGAATCTGTACAGCACTTTGGTCAACTTCCGGTGTTTTAAATGTGCTGGAGGTTGCTTTAAAAGAGGCTGGATAAGTTGTCCCTCAACCTTTCTTGCTCCTCCTTGGGGGTTTCAAGGCAATTTAAATGAGAAACATAATCCCTTTGAATTGTTCTGGATCTAATCAGAGGTCTCCTACCACTCAAAGGATCCCAGTGACAACTCCAAATGGAAACACCTAGGAGTGTCCTAATCAGATGCCTCAACCTAAACTTGCTACTTTTTGAACACTGGTTTGAGTCTACAATTCTGGCTGCTAACGTGGCAGTCAAATTAGCCTGCGATAATATCCTCTAAACTGTTACTGTGTGATTCAGACAGGAGACAATTTTTGCTGTAAATAGGTTAACTTCTGCTATGAAAAAAGCTTTTTTTGGCTTGGTGTGTATGTGACTTCTAGTATTTTCAGAGCCAGCCTCAAGCAGACACTCAAGAAACAGCAGGTCTAAGCACTTCTGCATTGTCTCATATTCCTAGACTGGAGGTTGTCGCTTGGTTGAAACCCACAAAACATGGCTGGATCAGGAGTGACCATGGGCCAGTCAGGAAGAACATCTTTTAGAACAGTCCAGATTTCATGGTTGTGATGGCCCTTCTTCCAGAAAGGCCTGCTGTTTGTGTGCTCTTTGTTTGTGTCTCTGCAGGTTGCTGCTGGGTGGAGTTCTGCCAAACCTGGGCAGATGTTGCCGGTCTCCCAGGTGCAGGCTATTAAAGATCCAGTCTTTAACCCCACAGGTTGTGTGGGGTGTCTGTCATCTGTGTCGCAACAAGCATCCAATGGGGAAACTTTAATATATGACCAGTGGTCAGCTGACAGGATTGTTTCCTACTTGTACCAGTGTCGTACTATTTTATGCAAACTTGGCATCCCAAAACCCTGTACCATGACTGAACACACGGTATTACTGGGCCAAACAAAGTAAACCAGTGGTTCACAAACTTTCTAGGTAGAGTCCCTCTTTGGTGGATGAAAATATTTAAAATCCTCCATCCACAGAAATTATTTAAAACCTGCTTTCAACTATGAAAAACAACAAGCTGCATCTACCAGAAAAATAAAGAATTGATTAAAAATTCAGAGTAGTCCAACAACACGCAAATTCTTTTTAATGTGTGGCAGTCCATAGTTGGAGGAGAGTGGGATGGCTTGTTGAAATTTCTTGTGTCTGTTTCAGTAGTTGTGTGGTTTGGTCTGAGCTTATCTTCAGCCCAACATTTTCGTGACAGTAATTTAGCAAAATTTGCAAATCTTAGCTGGCACTGCAAACTGTGAGTCATGTTTTTGTTCCTCTGCAGCCTCCCCTGTCATGCCCTGAGCAGTGCAGCTTACTGCTACAGCAATGTTTTTTTTTTCTTCTTCTTCTTCTTTTTAATTTTCTTGTTGGACCGAACAATCTTCACTGGAATCTCCCACAAGTCAAAACAATTTTCAAACTCAAGTTGTGGAACTGATTTCACCTGACATTTCAATTTAAAAATGTTCTGATATCAAATCCTCTTCTCAAAAGGTCCAGATTCAATAAGTCTGACGGACAGACGGTGACTCTCCATGATAACTGATCGTTTTTGCTGAGTTGTGACTTTTTGTGTTTGACTTCAGAACTCACTCTAACTCTGTAAATGATCAGTCTATACAACACTCAAGATAATGGATCAAAAGAGTGAAAGTTTTGGGATTAAATAAAATTAAACTACAAATCCAGGTTTAAAATATGTTTTTCTGAAACTCTCCCAGATCCTGGGTAAAATATGAAAGGAAACTACTGTGTCTACTGTCTGATTTTAGTCATACTCATTTTTACAATTAAATGTAAATCCTGGTGATGAACCCTTTGAAGGTGGGGTCTGCAGGATTTTCCTGAAAAACAGAATGTCAACCTTTACAGGAATAATCCTGTTTCATCAACTCTTACGTGTCTGTATCTGCCTCAACCTGCTCCTCAGCCTATATGTTGATGTTTTGGTTGTTTCAGAATGTTTCTGGCCTGAGAGTAGATGTGGTTACCTCAGCCAATCACAGCATGCCCAGTGCACTAGTGACTTTGCGTATTGATCTTAGTGAGTGAAAGAAGCTATCCTGAGTGGCTATGATAGGGATGCAGCACAGTGAAAGAAAAAAGAACTAGAAATGAAATGAAACATCAATCAGATAAAGCTTTTTTCCTAAATGAGGGTGAAGCTTGGCTCAACTTTTACTTGCTTTCAGGCTCTTGGAGAGCAGCATGGGACAAAGAGCGATGCAAGTTGGCTTTTGGCTAGCCAGGTATGTGTCAAGTACCTGTGATAAGCTTGTGCTAACATGCCAAGTCAGGTACACAGCTCTCGAGTCTCTCCCAGGTAGAAACAGGACTCTACAGGTGGTTGCTGGGCTAGAGAGTGTATGTAGCTTCTTTCAGAGGCAGTGGGCTTGGGCTGCCGCTGGCACTGATCCAAGGAGGAGCCCAGATTGAATGTTGTGTTTTTTAACTAAATAAACTATGGTGAATATAATTACCTATACTGGTCACAAAGTATACTGTAGTGCAAGAACAATAGCAGCAATAACCAAGTCAAACCAACTTTGAAGGTGAATCACTTTAACTTAGGCATAAGCTATGGTTCTCTTTTTATCCCACAGTTTTATCACGGGGGTAAAATGTAAAACTTTTGACGCCCCAAAAGGTTCAAAGTAAAGGTTTCCATTGTGAGTGCTCATGAAATTTAAATTCTGTCCAAAAAGCTTTGACATCCAAATGCAATCAAATGTAGCATCTACTTTAATTGGGAGTTAACACATTTAAAATGCAAATCTTTAAACTCTGTTAAAAATGAAGTTCAGGCAGTTAATTAATCTGAAATGGCCTTGAATGTGAATAAGACCATGCTTTCAAAAATTTGAAAATCTCATCATGTCTGTATTTTTAAATGGAAAGATTAATGAAAAGAGTGCTTTTGAAAACAGTTTCATCCATCTATGAGTCATGTACTGGTCTTCCACAAGAACTTTCTAAAGTTACAAGAAAAAAAATGCAGATACATAATACACAATGGCCTTCCTCATGACTTTATTAAGTTTCCCCTAAACTCTAACACATTTACCCTGTAACCAGTGTAAAATGGCTTTAGGGCCAATTATTCAACTGAGACATCCAAGGTCAGCTAGACTTCATTTATCTTTTGGATAAAACTAATGATAACAGAGCTGGGTTCTTGACCTCAGGGAGGTATTTGACATTGTTAACAACAGAACTTTAATGTCTAACTTTACCTTGTACCTTGAATATTTCACACATGTACTTAGATGGATGAATTAGCTTTTGTAAATTTGACTACAGGTGCATAAGTAAGTTCCCCTCTATTCCACAACAGTCGACCCTCAGGGAATTATCCTGGGTCTATTAAACTCACATTACACATCCATCTTTCTGTTTGTTCATTGACTTACAACTTCTTATCTGACCTGCCTTGGCAGTAGCAGGTTAAGCAAGTATAAATATTTCCCTCCTTCAAAAACATCTCTTAGATATTCTAGGGTATATCAGAAAGAATGTACCAAGTGCTCCAGCTTGATGTCCGATGTCACTGGGAAAGACATTCTCATCAGATGCCGTACCCCACCTTACCTGCCTCTTAATGATGGAAAGAACAGAGGTCTGGACTCCCTTTCCTTAGACTGAGCGCATGCCATCCTGTATCGCTAGTTCTTTACGGCTCTTTGCTCTCCACATCTTATTCTTTTGGTCACCACCCAAGGCTCTAAACCGTAGACCTGAAAGAAGATTTTGCGGTGAATTGGCTTTGTCCTCTTTTCACTGCAAAATCTCTGCATAGCTGGTGGTGCAGCAACCCACCTGTCACCCTCACAGTCTATTTTACCCTTATACTTGTAACACTCAAGAGGTACTTGAAGTCTCTTGAATGTTGCACTAAAATCAACGACCTTTGCTCCCTCTCTTAAAAATAGGAATCATCACCCTAGTAAGCTCCTCTTCGGACACAGTTCCTGAGTTGTTTCAGAGATACAGTCCCTACACAAGTCACATTTCTACAGAGGGAGACTCTTCATTAGAAGAAATACAGGAATATAAGAAAGAGTTCCCATCTATGTGCTTTGATGCCAAAGTTTAGCTTTAAGAGGATGATGCCATTGCTTATGCAAATACCAGTATTACCAGGTACGGTACCAATAAACTCCAGAATTCTCAATTTCATTCTACAGCATGGTTTAATCCACATGTTGTGCAATCAACTGTATCATTTTTAGCATATTTTCATGAGGACACACATCTCCAGGGTTGAGCTATATGTATTTCATTGGAGCAGGGGCTAACAAGGTTTGTAAGCATACAAATACAAGGCAACTTAAAGAGAATGGAACTTCTGCGGTCTTTTAAGAGTGTGAGAAAATATCTGTTTTCATTTATTTTTTTATATGAATTTAAAGTCCAAATTAATTTGCCATACCAAGGCAGAAAGATGTGAAGGTGATCATTTTTCACATAAAGCATGTTTGGAATCTAGTGACAAATTTTTAAAACTTCACAAGTGCAAACAAGCCTCAAAATTTGACAAAGGGTGTCAGTTTACTTAATTCACTGAAGAAAACTCAGCACTGTTTAAACATTAACCTTGGAAATTTCTAAACTTACAACAGCTTTTGTTACACAGAAAAAAAACATACAAAAGATGTGTCCTTTCATACAGTTGACAAGAAACTTATTTTAATTTTAATATTTTCTAAAGATCCCTGAGTTTTAGAGCCTAATATAGCAAAACTGCATATTTAAAAGAATAGTGCCAAGTTACCATGCATACCTTCTTGAAAGAAATGGGTCTACAAAGAAAATATGTTTATGCATTCCTTTTGACTTTTAATTCTCTGTTAAAATTCTGGCTCTTGGACTTCATGCACATTTTTGTGAGTGCACTTTATATATGCAACCAGTTGATGTATTGTGACAGTTGAGAGGGTACCACATACCAGTTGTTATGATACATATTTCACCTCCAGACTCTTACAGTACTTAATACTTGCAATGGTTTGCAGCTCAAGCTGGGGCTAAGTTCCAGTTGATGGTTAGTAATAATTCTAAAATGCTCTACTACCTGGAAATAAACAGGCACAGATGTTGTAGAGCAAGTGCAGTTTGTCTGTATTTTGATCCAGGAAATGAAGATAAATCTTTATGTAGTTTGTGTTAAACTAACAGAGTAGTGTGTAACCAGCACAGGTATGTGGGTGCTAACCTTCAAGGCAGACCGAAGGATAGTAATGCTAGCTAAGCTAATGTAAGCCAGTAGAAACCAGTGTTAGTGTTGTTTACCAGCAGACTCTGTGTTCCTGTGTTTGGCTGTGTCAAATTTGATTTCGAATCTGTAGATTGGTTGGGTAGTTATAATTTTATTTTATTTATTTATTTATTTATTTATTTATTTATTTATTTATTTATTTATTTATTTTAATGGGAGATTAGCCACTTCAGAATATCCCTATCTACAAAATTTTAAAAAAAGAATGTAAATTATGCCACAGAGGATGATGAGTTACTGCAGATGATCTATCAGCTTGTAGTAGTAGCTTGTTGTAGTGTAGAAAGTTGCAGGGAAATTTTGAGTTTTCCCTGTGTCTATATATAATCATGTATGTTTACAGTGTTTCATTTATTTGTCCATGTAAGGATAAATGAATAAGCTACATAATGAGAATTCAGTATCTCAATGGAGAAAGAGGTATTTTCAATTCTACTGAGCTCAAACAGGACTGACTGTGCTCGGTCCCTATGGGAGCACATTATGTTCATTCAGAGCTTATTCAAAGAAACTGTTAAAGCATATACAGCTCTGTCAGCTCTGACTATCATCTATCTCCAGCCAGTCTATGATGTGAACTTGTGAACTGACTCGCACCTATCACATCAGTCCCAGTCTGCATGCATGTCTTTTAATGTAAAAGGTTTGTTTCATTGTCTGTGTGCTTTTCATGCTTTACTCAGGCTCTCATAAGGCTGCTCATTATTTTAACGCCTGTTCATATTTAAAGCTCCTGTGAGAAATGTCTTCCCATTTATGAAACAGATTGGATTAATACAGATGACTGTTTTAAAGGTAAACGAGAGTGCCACAGACAGAGAGATTTACATTTTAATTTAGTTATTTATATGCCTGTCACTGTGCCGCAGGAGAGGTGTTAGACGAGGGGATTCATAGATTTGGAATTTTTATGAGTCAAGAATAAATTGAGTTAGACACTAGATAGAGAAGGATGAAGTTTCTTGTCAGAAAACAATTGTGTAGATGTAAAGAAAAAGATCATCAAAGAATTTATCATCAGGTGGCCCTGAATACAAACAACCAGGCTGTGTTACACACTCAGCTCTGATTGGTCAAAAACCCTTGACAACCCTTTGGCAACAGTTAATAAATCTGGTTAACAATAGTTCTAACAGACACGTCTTATCAAATCATTTTGCAGGAAAGAGTTCCAGCAGACCCCCCTTTCATGCTGACACTTAGCAGAAAACTGGTGTCCCTTTGTATCATACTGCTGCTGGAAAAACGTTCTTCTAACATCCTAAAGTATTTTGGACAGCTATAAAACATTGATGTTTAAATACTGCTGCTGATCTGATTGAGGGCAGTAGTTAACGTTTCTAATCTTGCAGAAAACTTGCCCATCTCGTCAAACTTGAAGGGGCTGTGAGGAGTTTGAAAGTGATCTTGAAAACGTTTCCTTTCTAGATATGCCTGACCATTATGTACACTTTAAAGTGAGATTATCAGCGCTAATATAGCTTATTTCAAAATACTTCTGAGCTGCTTCTTCTTAGCTTCCGGATGGGGTCGAGCAAGACTGGATTGATTTACAGCACGTCCAAGTCTCTATGACAACACCATCCCAGCTGATGAAGTTTGAAAGTGAGAAGAGTGATCTAGTTTTCTCTGCCTGAAAACAATTTCTTGGATTGATTTTGCAGTGATGCTGGACACTGGAGTCTATTGTCAGACAGAAAAACAAGAGAAGAGCAGAAGAAAGTTAAACATGAGAGTGATACAGGCCAGCTAAAGGCTAACACAGGGGCTAAACAGTTTGTGATAATGTTCATTCCAACCCTCATGCAGCAGTTATTCTGTAGTGGTCGGTTCAAAGTTGAGAGTCTATCAATAAAATGAAGAGTGAGGTCACGTTAGCTCTGCTTGGTAGATGACTGGTAAGACCTAACCTGGAGTCACTAACATTACACATTACCGGCACGTCTCATAGTTTGGGCTGTCGGTAGCACTACATATGGACAGCTACTGGACTACAGTACAAGCTGACAGTTTGCTTGTTGACACGTTACCCTAAGGATGCGTCATAGTACCGGGCTGCTAGTAGCGCTACATATAGCCAGCTACTGACGTACGGTATAAACTCACAACGTTTGCTTGTTGTCATATATCAAACCATTGCACTACACAACTGTACTGATAAATACCTTACCTTGTTGTATACGGTAAAAAGTTGTCATGAACCAACAAAATCAGTTACAAAACAAACACATGCCTGGTTAAATGTCACATTTTTACGACAGTGTGTGTGAGACTCAGAGCCAGAAGTTGGCGAGGCAGGCAATTTAAAACAGATCCTCCTCAGATCCTCCTCCTCACAGTATCTTTAACTACCATTGGAAATGTTTTATGAAGTGAGAAAGATATCAAATAAGCTGGCTAATGATTGACTGTTGCTTTGCTGAAATGTGGAATCAGAGGGACTGATTTTAAAAACCATTTTAAATTAATAAACTTTTCGTCAATATTTTGTGCCAAAACATGTTTGATGTTGGTGTATATTATCTTATTTATTATCCTTATTTTTAATTTTATTTTACTTTCTAAATGTTTACAGAAAACACTGTACAGAGATGTAAAACGTAATGTTGAAAGTCGTGTGAAATACAAATAGCCGTTGTCTCACAGCAACATGAGAGTCATGCTGTGGGGTTTCATCATTTCAAACAAGCCAATGGCAGATTTTTCATACAGAGCAGCTTCTCACCGGTGTGAAGAGTTATGAATTCTCCACCAGCCTCCTCTTTTCATGCTCAAAGGTAGTGAAGGATAATGGAAACTTCTGAATGCTTGAATGTTAAAAGTAACTCTCACAGGGGTTCAACACCAGCTCTGGGATGCTAAATCAGAAA
This sequence comes from Halichoeres trimaculatus, assembly GCF_033239565.1. Taxonomy (NCBI): domain Eukaryota; kingdom Metazoa; phylum Chordata; class Actinopteri; order Labriformes; family Labridae; genus Halichoeres; species Halichoeres trimaculatus. The sequence goes on from NW_027437183.1 coordinate 18,858,231, forward strand.
CATAGTCTCTCAATAGAGCACTGAGAAAAAGGAAAAAAAAAATATCAGTACCAATACCAAAAACTTGAACACCTAACTCTCTATGTCCACATCAAGAACTCTGAATTCAGTGAGAATAAGATCCAGGTAACCAGACCTGTCTACTTTGTGACACTTTTATGTCTTCCTCTCTGGCAGACTTCACCATTTCAAACAACTCTTTAAAGAATAATGGTGCCAGTAATCCCTTGAAAAGCTTTCAGTGGGTCGCAGTTCTTGAGTTACTATTCACCAAGGGCATTTGAGGCCCTTTTCAGCGTACTGAAGAGCACCTTATTCTCATCCCAGCAAGTGCCAATGTGCCATTAGATTTCATTATTTGGCAGGATTTTGTAAACATTAATCTTTTATTCTGGATAATAATTTGGTGCTAGTGTAATTGATAATTTCTCAATTCAAACATTTTTCTCTAGTTAATCCATTCAGAGAAAAGTATTCAAAGGGACAGCAAGGCATCAAAATGTGAAAATGTTAAAGAACAGAAGTTATACTAACATCTCCAGCAGCTTGAGATATTAGCTTAACCTTATGAAGGAGGCCCAGTCCTCTGGGTCATTAGCTAACATTGGTCTTGTGTAGTGACATGTTATGAAACTGAGTGGGCTGGCAATTCAAAAGAGGAAAAATATCACAGATAAGCCGTATCTTTGCACCAAAAGTAAAAGTAACTTGTGTAAAAGGAAAATCTCTCCACTCAGTAAAGCGCACAAGTTTAAAAAGCAACGTGTAGGTGAGAAAACAGACATAAGGTTTGTTTACAAGTGTTTAAACAGGAAACGAGATACTTAATGTTTTAAATATGCAGGGATAAAGACTCTGTTTCCTGTGAGCACTTGCAATCACTGTCCTGAGGACAAAATTCTGACAAAGACGTGCGTTTGTTTTGAAGCAAATGAAAGGATACTGGATCTTTTCCTAACTCTACTTTTCTTTTAGACAACTTTTAACTGGATACAAGCGGCAAGGAAATGTATTTTTTAAAAGTTTTATAACACAATTGTTTAAAAAAGTGACAATAAGCAAATTATGTAAACTGAGTTTGTACCGTAATTTAGTACAAGGTCAGCTGTTTAGTTTTACTTACAGCCCAGTGCTCTAAGACATGTAACGTAACATGTAATGCAAGTGAATCCTAGTTATGTCCTACCAGAGCTCATCTACCAACTCCAACCTCACCTGCAGAGCTAACGTAACCTCACTCCTCATTTTATTGATAGACTCAAGGTTGAACAGACCACTGCAGAATAACTGCTGCATGTGGAGTGGAATGAACGTTATCACAAACAGCTTCACCCAAGATTAAGCCTGTGCTCTGTCACTCTCCTGTTTAGCTTTCTCCTGCTCTTGGCAGTTCAGCTCCAGTGTCAAACATTACCACAAAATAAATCCAAGAAGTTGGTTCCAGCGGAGAAAAAAAAAGAGGCAAATCTGCACAGTGACTTTAAAATAACTGATACATTAATGTTTTAAGCACTCTACAAAACAGCACATTTCTTCTTTCATTTATGTATGCAAAATCCTGTGTGTAGGGAAATTGTTGGTAAGTCATATTACAAGCTTTTCCAGGAGCTGATTGTTTCTGTCTGACCTGGAGTTGCCCCTGCTATGTACTGGTCTTATACTGTACTGGTTATATTCTCAGAAGATGACAGAAGGTCAGAACTTAAGTCAGACATCTGAGTAATTACCAGCAGTTCTCAGTGGCCCAGGTTTAATGTGTATTTTGCTTAAAGATTAAAATTAACCAGTAAGAATTGTTTTTTTTGTTTTGTTTAAACGCATTAGAAATGATATTAGATAACAAGTAAAATGGAATCTGTCCCAATCCAAGACACCATTCAAAGGAATAATTTAACATGACATGGATTGAGGAACCAGATTTGACAGAAGGTTACAGCAACAAATGTCATATATAAATGCAGATCAGACCAAGCGGAACACTCGTCAAACACATCTGACACTTCACGCCCACTTCACATTGAATTTCAATGCTTCCTCAAGACAGGTGCTGGAGAGCTCCTACCCACCATCAACTTTTTTTTTTTTTTTTTGATTGATTTGGGACTTATTGACTCATTCTGGGTTTGCCAACTGGGGCTGTGTTAATTTAATGCATATATATATATATATATATATATATATATAAACAGTGTTTCAACTTTCAACTGACAAAGTGTCAAAATCTGATCTTATATAAGAAACTATCACATGTTTATTTTCATTCGTTTCACCATATGGGTTGTGTTTTTGCAGCTAAAATAAGCTGATAATCATGTCAAGTGTGTCTTTGTACATAGACTGTGGTGCTGTGATAAACACTTTAATGCAGTTATGTTCTCCTGCAGCATCTAATTTCCTCCTTGTCAAAACACTCCTGCTGGTCTCCAGTTCAACAACATCGCTAAAGCTAATGAGAGATGACATGTAACCCCTGTTTCAGCTTCTCCACATTGATTGTCCTTTGAAGTCAGGGTACATTTTGAGCCTGCTTTAATCACCTACAAATTCTTAATATGACATGGCACTTTGTTGTAGACTGTGCAGCTCAGATCCTCACACATCCACAATTTTACACTGAGAGCTCTGGTTATCTTTAAGCTCAGCTACTTCTGATGAGTTATTAAATAAGAGGTTTTAAATGTTTCTGTTATCGCTGGCTTTCCTAGTTCAACCCTGATTTTTATTCTTCTGGGCACTGATGATTCATCTTTCTACCTGTCACTTCAGTTACTTTTCCTATCAATATTGAATGCTATTTATATTGGCTTCTCTTTTGCTCTGCGATGATTGATATGTTTTGTTTCTAGAAAACCTTTTGTCATCACATAAGTACCTTCTTTCTTCCAGCTAAACTTGTTTGTCCCATGTCTCTTACATAAACACAACTGTGTCCTGCTGATTGATAGCTGTATATATAGTATTAATGTAAGAAAATGTGCTCATAGTAATCTGTTGTAGCAGGATAGTAACAGTACACAATGTTTGTGGTTTGGTATGTATCTTGATTTCAAGTCATAGTTGGTTAATTTTTAGTACAGTAATGGAAACAAATACAACATCCCTCCATTCATCCCTTCAAGGGTCTCAAGGTGCTGAAGCCCATCCCAGCTGTCAGTGGATGCAAGACAACCACCCAAACACACTCACACCTTTGGGTAATTGTGAGCATGTTTGTGGACTGTGGTAGGAAACCGGAACACACCACACACCTTCCCAGCAGAGAAACTGATCCAAAATACCGTCTATGAGACAACCAAACTAACCACTGCTCAGTGCACAGCTCAAATGCAACATGTACAATTTATCTTCCCTTTTAAGGACGTTAGATAACTTTCTTTTCGCCAAATGTTCAAAGTGCTGCAATGACAGATCTGGGTTTTTCATCTGCTAAAACTCCTAATTCTTTTCACATTTCAAAGGCGCTATGACAACCATCTGGTGTCACTAGTGTTTTTACAGAATAAAGACTCCATTTCCCATGTGCACTTTCACCCACTTTTGTAAATGTGTGATTCTTGCAAAGAATGCAAATAAATGGAGAACAGATCTTTTTTGTTTGAGACAACTTTTCCCAGGATGCAAACCAACTAGTTAATACATTTATTTGTAGTTACATAGAGCTGTTGTTTGAAACTTATCAACCAAACTTTGTAAACTCAATTTGTGGCGTAGTTTAGTACCAGGCCATCTGTTTGGTGTTATTCACAGCCCGGTGCTCTGAGACATGTCCATAACATGTAATGTTACTAAATCCTGGTTATGTCCTACCAGAGCTCATCTACCAACTCGCCAACCTCACCAGGCAGAGCTTACGTAACCTCACTCTCAAGTTTGAACAGACCACTGCAGAATAACTGCTGCATGTGGGTTGGAATGGACATTATCACAAACAAGAGAGTGATAGAGCACAGGCCAAAACAGGTTAAGCTTTTTAGCTTTCTTCTTCTTTTCTGTTGTCTCCTTTTTGATAGTTTAGACAGCGTCCACCATTACTGCATGGTTTATCCAAGAAATCATTTTCAGCAGAGGAAATACACAGATCTCTCTTCTCACTGCTAAACTTTGCTGGCTGGATTGGATTGGTCATTGGGACTTAGTGCTGTAAATGGATTGGCTGGGTCGACGGTGGATACTGAGAAAAAGTTTTTTGAAATATGTAAGTGAGACCTTATCAAAATCCCAACCAAAGTTCTCACAGGGTCTTTGAAATAAAGTAAAATTGAAGAAAAAATAAATAAAATGAAAAATGAATAAATAAAATAAAATAAAACAGAGCCATGCAGTAACCTACAACTTAACAAGTTTCTAGTCATCAAAATAACTGAAAATAAAATATAGAAAAAAATAAATTGAGGAAGACATCAGCAGCTCTGAATGGTGATCTATCAGATCACTGCAGATGCCACTGCATCTGCAGATGCAGTGCCACTGCAGATGCTTGGGACAACTCATGCACAGCAGCAGCTTTTTTTTTTTTTTTCTTAAATGAAAAGAAATGAAAAATGACAATGAAACTTTAAAATCCAACTGAATCAGCCTTTACAAATGTTAAGACCTTTTAGTCTTGACACAGGAAAATGGTGGTTAATCTGTTACTATGAAAATGCTCATGGTTCTTTTATTGCATTGGTTAACATTAAATAAAGCTAGCACAGAGAGCTGATTTTGTACAACAGTGGTTTTTTTTCCAAGTTGTGGTTCAGGATCATGTGGTGCAGTTTTTTAAAGTGTTAAGGTGTTGGACATGTTTCCAGAAATGTACCCAACCACTTATGGTCATTGAGAGCACAGCCCTGTCCTCTCGTCTTTGTCTATTGTTGTGTTTCAGCAGGAAACTGAGGTTTTCACAGACAGGAGACTTTAATGATGGCTTGTTTCAGTGGCAGCAATGTGTATGTGGGTGTGTGTGAATGGCTTTTGTTTTGCGTTACAAAGCGTTTTTTTGTTTTTGTTTTTTTTTTTTGGATCCACACTGCTAATGCCTGTATTTTGGTCATTTACAGCAAAAGTTGGAAATAAAAATAAACAAAATAAGTTAAACTTTAGAACTGTTTCCTCTTGAAACTTCATTTTGCCAAAGTGGAACAGCTTCTGAAAAAACATCCAGCCAGCCAGGGGACATTAAAATCCAACAAAACCCCAGCACAATGTGAAGAATATGCACAGTGTGAGCACATTCAGCTTCTGTGGGCTCACTCCAGCTCCTGCCAAACAGAAGCAGTATGTTACTGATGAATTATGAAGAAAGTCCCTGGACTTGAAGCGTCAGATTTCTCTATCCATTTGTCTCTCTTCTTTTTCTCATCCTTCCATCTTCCACCTTATCGGGCTAACACAGAATTAATTGATCACTTGTCGCAACAAACAAAAAGACCAATTAATCTGTCTTGGGCTGTGCTTTGTGCTCCACAGCTCCATTTCACGCCCAGGAGTCTCCAGAGAGGAGCATGGAGACCTTGCAGAAACATAATAATGGCTGAAGATAATACCAGGCCGGTCCTGAGAGGGACATGCTGTTTGTTCCGCTTTTATTAGCTCCCAAAATAAGAAGCAGATGTTTTTTTTTCTTTTTCTGAAAAGAGAGGACAGTGATTATGATGGAGAGGGTGTAAAGATGCCAGGGGAAGAGAAATTTTGAAGGTGTTAAAAAAGTGATGGAATAATCTTGCTCTTGGTCTTCTATATCCTCATCTTCCCACTCACAGCTGCCGACACTGAGGGAACAGAACATGTTGTGCTGAGAAGTGATATTACCAATTTCATCTTGACTGATGCTACAGCAGCAGCAGAGATCAGCTAACTTTTTGAACAATAGCAGAACTCTGGAAATGTATCAAACTGCACGATATTCTTGCTGAGTATTAGCCAAGTTTTCACTGGTCTGATATACTATCTGAAAGCTTCACCACATCTGTTGCCTGTGAGTCAGTTAGACCTTTCTATGGTCATTTCAGTCAATACTTGCCCTTTAAGAAAGGTAGTCTTGCAGGTAACTTGGTTCTTGATGGAGCCGCATTAAGGAGCATTTTTTAAATTACCAGATACCTAAGCCACTGTCACATTTCTTCGTAGTACGTCACAGAGGTGTGATGGTGGTACTAAAGCCAGATCTGTGTCCTTTCTGTCTCCGCTTCATTGCGATTGACTCCCTCATCTGTAAACACACACCAGATACGTGCTGCTGAACCACAGGACCGCTGGAGTCACATGATCAAGGGTTTCCTGTGCCACTTATTTCTTGGCAGCATAAACATAAAACAGAAGTGACAGCTGGGACAAAACAGACACTAGACAAGGGTGTTGGAACAGCAGCAACGTCTCTCCTCATCTATGTTGTGTTTTATTTGGCTCTTAAAACATCAAACCTGTTTGCTCCCCTACTCACGATGTCTGTTTGATGTTGTAACCAAGTGAAATACCATCTGGTTTTGAAAGTGGGTATTTCATCTAAAAGTTGACCAGAAGTTTAAGTGCCCAACTTCCTGTCCTGCTCAATCTGGGCACTGCCAATTTGTGCTGAATCAGATAAGATAAGATAAGAGGGTTCCAACCTGCCAGGTCCAATGCAGCTGGACTGCAGTAGGGGTGTGAATTAAGTGTCAGCTAACACTCAGATTGACTTTAATGAAAGCCATCCTTCAGTGCTGGTAAGATCGCAGCAGTTGGGCCAAAAGTCAACAGGTTTGAGGTTTTGCGGCCCAGTGTAAACAAAGAGATGCTTATCGTTGGTGTGGGACTCAAGAGAACTCCTTGTGTCCCGACTCCAGCTGTCAACACGCAAATTGAGTCAGACTGGAGACACATCTGGTGTACTCTCAAAGTTAGTCTTTATACTGTCCCTGTAATACCCTCATTAGCTTTACATGATTCACAACAAAAAGAAATCCTAGTCTTTCCCTCACACTAGTGTTCTATAAAACCCTTAATTTGGCCTCTGTCTGAAAAGCTTCATTTTAGCTGCCTGCTCCACAAACTCTCTTCCCTCTGGTTGGTCCGCCCTCTGGAGGTCTGTTGGGGGAACAGTTATGTGCAGACCTTGGTTTTTGAGGCTCGAGCCTCCAACAGGTCATGAACTAGTTAAGATATCTTCATGTAATGACCTCATAATTTGAGCAAGTCTTGTTTCCAGACAGATTCAGAAATGTGCAGGTTTAGCATAGACTTCAGGCATTGTTACATTATATCTGTGCTAAACATATAGAAGGGTATAACACCCCCTCTTTAAATTTAGCACAGTGAGTAAGTAGGGTTGCAAATTTCCAGAAAATTTTACAGAAACTTATCATTTGAAGTTAAGCTCAGAGAATCAGAGTTTTTTGCAAAGACTGTTTATAGAGTGGACAGTGTGGCTCTGCCAAATTATTGTACAGGTTTGAAGCCCCAAAATAGCCCCGTCATAGGCACAGCCATTGGCAGCATTTGTGCAGCCAAAGTATGCGCAGTAGAGACTGTGAGTGATTCTGGGAGAATCTGAGTGAAGCCTCTTGACTTTACCTCCCAACATGTTTTACAATCCCCGGAAAAAAAAAAAACACACCAACGGCAGCTGTCAATTATTGTTAAATGTGACGTAAAACCTCGTTTTTAACCTCTTATAACTAATGACAATGAAACTTTTCAGAACAAAGAGGACTGGAAACAAGGCAGCTAAATGATATCTTCAAATCATCACAACAACAATTCACAACAATTGGACATGAGATACATTTCTACCGGGTGTATTCGTTTTTTAAAGTTTGACCACAGCTCATCTGGAATGACTGGAGAGCTGGATTTTTTTTCCCTGTACTGCAGCCAGCCACCAGGGGGAGCAGGTTTTGTGGCAACCTCACTTTGAGCAGAGCAAGATGGCATCCATTTATATATATATATATATATATATATAAATATATATATATATATATATATATATATATATATATATATATATATATATATATATATATATATATATATATATATATATATATATATATATAGTCTATGGTTGTGTATATACTTAATGTCATCCTCAGGTGGTGTCTTTAATGATTTTGCACTGTGGGCGTCATGCATAGTGCCTGAAAGGAGTGTGGCCTCAATAGCCCTGCATTCAGAAAAGTTCTGTTACGTGTGGAAGAAAAAGCATAGAGATTCGAGTGAACCTGTATCAAAAGTGGTTGTTCCAAATTATTTTACAAAGTATGTACCTTAGCTCTATCTAAGTATCTCATTTTAAATTTCAAGTTTAATTCATGAGTTCCCATAAATTCGTGTAAAAAGTTTCAAACTCTGAAAATTCCCAGAGCTCTGCCACGCCATATGCAACCCTCTTTTTCCTGCCCTAAAGCACACACAATTTTTATTGCTAGAAAATTGCAATAAATTACATTTATTGCACAAAGGTTGGTTGACTCATCCATTTTTGGCAAAAACGTATAACTTCTAGTTTAATAGCATCAGAAGCAGCTCTAGTTTATCTCATATCAGCTTCCTATTTTTCCCATTTCATCTTCGTCACCATCATTTTTCATTTTCTTCTCCAGCATTCCTTTACATTTCCTCATCTTCTCTCGTCTCTTTGTCATCATCAATCAACCATGCCCTGCAGTCCCATGTTATTCCCTATCCATATCATCTCCTCTCCTTCCATTATAGCACTTCATCCTCCTCTTCTCTATCGTCACCTTCACTCCCGCTGTCACAGAAATAACTACTCCACTCTCGTACTTAACTATTCTTCTTATACTTTCTCTGCATCTTCCCTTACTCCTCCTCCTCTCTTGTCACCAGCATTGACCCCTGGCTTTGTTCCTTGTCTTCATCTTCCTCATCATCGCCCCCATCATCTCCCTTGCATCCCCATGGTGCAGTGTTTGTCTGTGTTTGATGCACTGTACTCTATAAAAGCTGTATGCTAATGCAGCAGAAGGCTGCTGAGCATTACGGCGAGTGGACCAATTTCAGGAGTGCTTGGCCACGTTTTATTACAGCTCATAAGCCCAAGGTCAGCCGCATAAGATGAAGAGGCAACAGCATCCCGTGCAGCACTCCTCCAATCATTTATCACTCTGCTCCGTCTGCTCTGCCTCTCTTTCTTGTTTCCTCTCGCTCACATTTAAGCCCAGTCCACATGCTGATCCCTACCACACTCTAATTTATGTCTCACCCTCTTTATCTCGGCATACTCTCTGTTGCCTCTCTTCACAATCAGTGTTATCTCAGCATCTCTCTTCAGTGTCTTTGACCAGTTCTGATTGTCTACCCTTTCAAACCTTCACCACAGTGTTTGTTGACTTCATTTTTCTCATTATTTCATGATAAAATATGACCGAGCTGCTATACAAGATTTCAACAATGATGTTATAATGATGCCTTCCAAGGTTTTGGTAATACAATGGTGGTGCCAGTACAGACAAAGATAAGCCACAGACCTTGATGCACAGGTTTCATGTGCAGCCAACCAGAGGTGGGAAAGGTTACGCTCAGACACTTGCTTTAAAAGAAGTGAGTACTTTTTTTTTATTCATACCTTAGAAAACTTGAGCACCACATCACTCTGGGCTGAATTCAAGGTAAAAATGTTGCAGTCTAAAGACTTTTTTTTCTATGAAAAACTAACAACACTCCACTTAAAATCACATTTGATCGACCTTTTACCTTGAAAATCTCCCACTGTTTGCTCTAACACATTTTTTCCAGTAAAATTCATAAAAATCAATATTCACTCCTCTCCACCTTTAGATCTTTTCTTAACTCATTGTCCTTGATGTGTCCGAGATCGTTTTTCAGAACATATTGGTCTTACATACTCTTGTGTTACTGGCCTTTAAAGGGTCATTTGCACGACAACAGTTTAAGGCAAAAGTTTTGTTTAATTTCGGCCTTGGGTTTGCACGGAAACTGCGTTTTAGCCAACCTAAAATGCAAACTTTGTGCGAAGTGGAAAATGATGCCGTCACTGTTGTCGTGTTAACAGTTAACCAGCATTTTCAGTGGAAATGCTGATGTCATGCTCCACTTTGTGCGAGCACATACAACAGTCTAACAGTAATATTGTTATGATCATCGCAGACTACTGTGTTGTGCATGTGCGGTTCAATCTGCTGAATCTGCTGACTGTCCTTCAACAAAGTGAGCATCTGTTGCTTCACTTCAGCACCTGATGATCGGTTTAACTCTACTTCGTGGAGAGCTACCTAAAGCTGCTTTTGGACATGACAGTTATAGCGCCACCTAGAATAGAATACAATAGCAGCAGCACAAGAAAGTGAATGGTGCAAATCATTCAAGAATATATGTACAGAAAAATATAATAAGTGTCAAATGTCCATCAGAGGTGACAGCTTGGCTAATTCTACAGCTAGTTTCCATCTCCACAGGGTGCAGGACTGAGCTGGACTCCATCATCAGTCTGTTCCATCTCTGTCTCCTGTATCCTGTATGCTCACAGCAGGTGAAGCTCTTCCAATGTGGCGTTAGTGTCTGGTTCTTGCTCTGTTAGCCATGCCTGTGAATAGCATGATGGTACTCTGCCCTCTGGTATCCCCTCTGGTGCTAGGTTAGCACGACTAGCTTGTCCATCTTATTTGAGATAGATCACTGCAAACACAACCAGTTGGTCATTGGCCAATAAATGAGACAAAGTAACACCCAGCTTCAAAAATAAAGATAATCCAAAAATTAGGGGGAAAAAAAAAACAAAAAAAAAGAGAGGTGCTGCAACAGGCAGCCACTCTGGTAGCGATTAGCAACAGCTGAATTTATTTTATACTATTTTTAAACATATCTACAAGTAGCATTGTGTAGTGTTGCAAATAAAGATAGATACAGTGGAGCTTGAAACAGGTCTGTTTTAAAATATTGTAAGGAGTTAACAGTGCAGATATATTGGTCAAAATAGAGGAAATCAAATGATGTTTACAAAACAAAGTACTCCCGGCTTAAGTCAGGCAGGTAAAAAAAAAAGGATCAGTACTTCCTTTTCTTATGAGCTTATCTCACATGATGAATTTAAATCTATCTATCTATCTATCTATCTATCTATCTATCTATCTATCTATCTATCTATCTATCTATCTATCTATCTATCTATCTATGAGCTAGGTTTTTAATTATTTATCTAGGTCTCTTTTGGTAAAGACTTCATTGCGTATGTTGGTCCTTTAGTTGAATTTTAATGGTTGTTGTATCTTTGCCCAACACTCTTTCATTTCTGATTTCATCTTGGAAGCCTAACCAGGGATGGGAGTTGCAAATTAGCAATGGCTAGACTCCTGTGTGTAAGGGATGTACTTTGCATATTTTATGAAGCTGAATGTTTCATGCATTTATCACTGTCAAATAAAAAACTAATGCCATGCAATAACAACATCAAAAACAGCACAGCTCATTCAGATTCATAAATACAGTGCCAAAAAATTACGGTTATAATATGTGTAGTATTAGTAGGGACGTTTGATTAATGATAATGGACTAATCCAAACATTTATTAAGGCATTGTCCCTAAATACAATAATTATTTTCAGGAGAGGAATGAAGGTAGTTAGAGCCTTCAGCTCGATGTTTGGGAGGTGGTAGGGCTTAGTGTTTGAGCATAGCGCTACTGCAGGGCAGCTGTGGCATAGGTGAAGAAGAGGTAGAAACTGGAAGTCCTGCAGCTTAAATAGACCGCCTAATTGAAGACTTCTTATTGTGTGATTGTGAGAATGAGGCAAATGTGAGTGTAGAGCATCTTGTGTTCTCTGCCTAGCATATACAAAGTAAAACTTCAGCATTCATTTGGATTCGTGTTTCTGTCAATTTAATGACTGGAATCCAGATTTGGCCCTATTTCCTTCTAATACCTGTCTTTTCCTCCCCAGCAACCGTTGAGGAAAATTTCCTTCCTTTGCCTTTGCCTGATAAATCAGCCAGTATTTTCACTTGCCGACTAAAGCACTGGTTGTTCTGAAGTCCATTTATGCACACACAAAACTCCTGAAAGCTTTTTGTGAAACTTCTGGGGCTGGCTTCATTCAAACAGACAAATTTCAAATCAATTCTAATCAGTTTTTTTTTTCTTTTTCTGACAGCCCCTGCCAGTAAAATTCCCACAAGAAGACAGCCTAAAAAAGTCAGAAAGATTCACAGGAAGTGAGTGGGATGTTTCCATCATGCAACCAATGCACCAACACTGCTATCTTCATGCACATAATGAACATGGCTCATACTCTTTTCTTCTACTCAGTGTGTTCTTTTCCATTCTGTGGTTGATACTGTGAATGTATTTGTTTACACATTGTTCTGATATAGTCTAAAATTCCATCTATATGTATAGAGGTAACCCAGATTGAACAGGATATAGAAAATCAAGTGAGCTACTTGAGTCTCAGTGTATATGAGATGGACCGAGGCGAAGCAGAAAACTTTCCTGTGGTCAGACGAAACTTTGGCATTCTTTATTGCAATCATGGATGCCTCTGCTGCCCTGTAGAAGAGAGGGGCTTCCTGAACCAGTCTCAGTGCACAGTTGAAAAGCAAGAATACCTGATGGTATGGTAGGCTATAAGGGGCTCAATGCATGGTTTGCATGGTTAGCCTACCCATCTAAGAAAGCTCTGTTAATGCTAAATACAGGTTTCAGATTGATGCACCTGTATGTTGCCATTCAGATTTTGCCTTTTCAGGATAAAACTCTTGTACTGACGCCAAAAAACAAGGAACCACATTCTGCATGTATTACAACAGTATGGCTCAGTTGTAGAAGAGCCCAGCTGCTTTACTCTGCTGATGATACAACTTTGCTGAATTAGAGAGTGGACCCAAATGGCAGGGAATCTTGGAAATCAGACAGAAAGCTTAAAGTATGTTTAATCAAATCCAAAGTTCAGTACACAGGAAGGCAGACTATCAGGGAAAAGGACCCCAAAAAAGTCAGGCAGAGAGAGAAAGTCAAAATACAGGCAGAACTCAAGAACACTCAAAGGTAACCCTAGCAAAATAGTACAGGATGAACATGCACAGAAGAGAGGGGAGGCTTGGCATTAATACACGCACGGAGCAGGAAGACAAAGCCACAGGTGAAACACATCATGGTAATCAGTGAAGAGGATGCTAATATCTTCTAAAAGCCGAGTTAGCAAAAAATGTATCCCGCGTACAGTGTGTGCCGAAAGTGAAACAAGTTTTTCAGACCCAAGCTGTTTTTTGAACGAGGCTTTAAATATGTTTTTTTAATGCTGTAAAAGTCTGTTGTTGTTGTTTTTTTGGTTTGGTGTGCACGCGGTTTCCGGGTTTTCTGCACCCAGCCTCGAGCAGATTCCTAATGAACAGCAACTTTTAGCACGGTCCAGTAGGCCTCATTTTTTCTAAACTGGACTTCTTACCAACACAACATGTCCATGTCCTATCTTTTTGTCCCACTGTCTTTTCGTGTTATTAAAGGCTCGTAAATAATGTAACTTGTTTTGTATAAACTCTTAGAAGAGCGTTCAAATTATTGGGAAATTTACGTTATGCTGTTTGTCTTTATAATCCTAGATGCCCCAGTATGAGTGCCATAGGTGACAATGTGAAGGATGGCTTTTATCAAGACTTGTTTAGTTGTTAGATTTTCTCTTGTGTCTTTGTCTAGAAGAGTTTTTATCCTTTTTCAATACACAACTTATAACTAATTAAAGTTCAATTTCTCCTCTCTCTTTCCTCATGTTTTTTTTTCTGTCTCTTTTCTTCATTGTAAGACGTTCAAACATTTCTCATCTCTTTCAGCTCCATTTGTTACTCTCCCCTTGCTAATTTACCCCTATTCTTCTCCTTCCCTCTCATTCGCTTTGCATCCCTCAGCCTCTGCAGGGGGTGGTTACAGTGTGATGCCGCTCCTCTGCAGCCACATCACAAGACGAAGAAACACCCGGAGTGCTTTTACACCAGGAAGAGGGGATTGTGTGTGTGAGTGTGTGTATGTGTGAGTGAATGTTAGGGATTTATTTGTTGGTCAGATCAGAGGCTCTGTGTGTCCTCAGAAGTGGTAATGGATGAGAAGATTGTCTCTTCACACATGCATACAATCTGGATAAAGGGGCTGTGTGTGGTTGTGCGTTGAATGAGTCATGAGTTGTCTGTGTGTGTGTGTGTGTGTGTGTGTGTGTGTGTGTGTGTGTGTGTGTGTGTGTGCGTGTGTGTGTGTGTGTGTGTGTGTGTGTGTGTGTGTGTGTGTGTGTGTGTGTGTGTGTGTGTGTGTGTGTGTGTATGGGTGAGACTTCTCTCTGCTCTGGTACAACAAATAAACAATGTGTGTATTTCATTATTTCATTTCTTTGGACTACTTTTGATATGTGACACTGAAAACTTAACACTGAATGTGGGACCCAGAGGGTGAGAGAAGAAGAAAGAAAGACACTAGACAGATACAGGCAGAGAAAGAGAAGGGGGAGGGGGGGCTGACACATCTGTTGGCTAGGTGCCATCTCTTCTTTTTTCAGGAGGTCATTTGGAAGCTCATCTGCTAAATGGGCGCTTCGATTCCTCAGCTCCAGCCGTCTCGTTATTATTATTATTGTCACGGCTAAAGCTCAGGAATAATAGCTTGTAGCCTCTGCTGCTAAATGACTTAACACAGGTAGGAACATTTGTTGGTATGACCCCCGATCCTCTTCACCTTTATTAGTTGTCCTCTACTTTTCCAAGTCCACATTAATATTCAGAAACACAAAACCATAACTTTGTTTTCAAACTTATTGTATTTCACATCAATAGTGTTTGGCTTTGTGACTGAGTGTCTAAGAAAAAGATCAAAACTATGTTTGGGTTGTGCATAGGCCACTTGTATAAAGCTAAAGCTTCGTACATTCTGCAGAAACTCGACAACCCTAACAGCTGATGTGTTAAAATGATGTGAAAATGTGCTTCATGAACATCCAGAGTCCAAAATTAAAGCAAAGAAACAGTTCAGAATGCATGGAAAAAATATAAATGGGGCTATGAATGTTTTCAGGTAAAAATGGTATTAAAAACATCCTGAAGAACAATCCGGATAAAGTCCAGATCCTGATCCTGCCTTAAAAAAACCTGACATAATTTTTCCATATCGCCCTCTAATAGAGAACATTTACTTCAGAAAGAAGCAGAGTTTGCTGATGGTTACACAACATGTAACTGCAGAAAACTGACCACTTATCATCTGGCATCAAGAGACAATTGACCTATGACTAAACCATGTAACCCTTCACTCACTCTGACAACAATAGACATTCAGTAATAGATGCTACTGCAGGTATCATGGTAAGAGGCATTTCATAGGTCATTGATGATTTTATTAGGCAGAAAGATCACATATCACCTAGGAATCACCAAAAGGGTCTAAACTATGCACTGGAGGGATAAATTACTGATTTTAATGTTGAGAAGGTCAATAAAACTTAAATCACAAGCCAAAATGTACAGGTACCAGTGCAAACGTGATAAACCATTTCTTGTTGCCATCATCATTTCAGATAACATGATAGAGGATAAGCATTGATCTTGAGGAAAATATAACATCTTTTTTTCTCGTCTTTACCAGGAGTGCCTCTCAGTTAGTCTGGTGCTACAGTATTTACACTGAATCATTCAGCATTGTGTTTCTGTTTGCCAGCATTTGTTATCTCGGCTATTACCGAAAATCTAATGAACCTAAGCTCCAGAAGTTGATGTTAGTTTCAATAGACACCAGCTAACAACTATATAAAATCACCAAAGTTAAAAAACAAAATAGAACAAAATAGGCTAATAAATCCCAACAAACAAAGAGACATGATAAGTAACACAGCTAGGAGTTAATGTAAGGCTAACTTAAGCTAAATTGCCTCAAATGCTGACTTACCTTTGAACAGATGGAGAGATCCTTGCTAATTTTGTTCTCGTTGACTTAATGTTGTGGTCTACCACACAAATTCATCCAAAAACAGAACTTTTCCCCGTTGAGATGTGGCCGAAGAAAGGGTAAAAAATGTATTCCATCACCCCGCCTTGAGGACCAAGCTGCAACCTTAGAGACAATGTGGAAGTGCTAAAATCTGCTGTTTCTCATATGTCCATTTGAAGCTGGCTTCGAAAGTACCAGAAGTCACATACACACCAAGCCAACAAAAAGCTGTTTTCACCGCAGAAATTAACCTATTTACAGCTTTGTTCAAAGAATGTCTCGTGTCTGAATCACTAATTTCACCATTGGGACACACTGTATGGGGTGTACATTTTTTTTCTGACTTGACAGTTCAAAAGATATTAAGATCACAAGCTCGCCCAATCAGAGGCACAGCTCATGTCACATGATTGAGAGGCGCCCTAGGAGCTGTACTCGAAGCCCCCATCACTTCCAATATGGCCAATTTGCTTCAAAAATCTGTTTTAGAAACAGATGGGTGACGTTCGGGGGACTATGCCCATTAATAATACAGTCTATGCTCTGGACCAGAGCATGTGAGCAAAGTGGAGCGTTGAGGATTTCAGCTCCTCACTACCCAAAGGACCCGCTTCCGTCACTCCCTGTTTAAACCTCCACCATGCCATTCCACCCATTACCGTAGAAGTCTTAGACCCCAAATAGTGGGAGGTAATAAAATATGTGTACTCAGATACTGTACTTGAATAGATTTTGGCCCAGATGCAGGTATGCATCAGACTCTTGTTGTGAGCAGAAACAAAAATAAATTGAACAGGACATTACCCAATAGTACCCCATTATTCATTAAAAAAAAAGAAAAAAAAACACACACTTTGCACTTTTTTCAAAACTTGGCCGCCCTGCCCTCCCGCTTGCTCGCACTCCACTCACATGCTCTGCTCAGGACACCTTGTGTTGGAGCTGCATGTACCCCATGATCACCAATCATTTTTTTCAACTACAAATGTCAGGAGAACCTCATAAAACCAAATAAAACTGACTTTCTGCGTTTCAGTGGGCCCCCGGTCAGACAATGTCCAAGTGTAAGGGAATAGTTATACACACTGTGATTGGATCATCGTGTTTGCCCCAAAAGTCCGTAATGATGGCACAAATATTTTCAACCTCACTTAGTGACTGATTTTATTTAATCAACAGGGAATTCATGTTACTTTTACAGTTAATAAATGTCAGTAGGAGCTGCTGGTCTTATGTCATTTTCTCAAAATTAAATGTGGCCTTCTTCCTACTGAGTCTAACAAGAGGCTAAGTTAACTTTTTGAAGATGCTGTGTCTTTGTGAAACTTGTAGGAGGTAGTTATAATACATCACAAAGGTGTAAGTCTTCACACTTATACTCCATGCCTTACAGTTCGTTAAGATGTCTCGGTCTTGGCCTGATAGTGTGCAGACATTGTATTATGAAAGCATCATCTGAAGCATGTCCAGAATTATCCTCTCTTTTTTACTGCTGTGTAAAAATAACAAAAGAGAATACCTTCGGTTTCTAACTGTCGTGTTTATATTGGCAGACCGTGTCAATCAGATTCAGTCATAAAGGGACAGGTTGGGATGCAGAGTGTGGTTACAACAGATATCTTTTCCTATTTATTTCGACAAGGGAGGGAAAAAGATCTATTCATCTCCAGTTTGAACTGACCAAGGCTTAATATTTTTCAGTCCAACTTTGTAAATAAGAATTATCAAGTCAAATAGATTTTCTCAGCGCGTGAAAGCACCTCAGCCTGCAGCATACGCTCGGCCAAATCATCCCTCTTTTGAGTCTCAGTTGGTTACACCTTCATTCTGTCCTCATTCTACTTTGTATAATGACTTTTTCTGTGTTTTTTACTACATTTTCTTTTCCTCTGCATCTTCATCACAATCTGGCATTTTCTCTATTCAACCATTCCTTTTCATTTCATTGTCCCTTCCCACCTCTTTGTCATCATCAGGGCAACATGAC
Organism: Halichoeres trimaculatus; assembly: GCF_033239565.1. Lineage (NCBI taxonomy): Eukaryota > Metazoa > Chordata > Actinopteri > Labriformes > Labridae > Halichoeres > Halichoeres trimaculatus. Next base: position 18,876,119 of record NW_027437183.1, read on the forward strand.
CCGGTCTAATGTGTTTCCCTCACTTCAGTATCTCCCTGCTCTTCCTTTCTCACATTAAGGTTATTCTCATATGTCTATCAATACTTTTTATTGCCACTGAAAGACAACTTAACAACCCTAAAACATCTATCTGTTCCAATCAGTTTTTATATGATACATTCAGACTGATGTATTAATGTAATAAAGAAAAATCCAGAGGAGAAAAAAAGAGCAGATTCAGACTAAGAACAGCTCTGTGGTTCAAAAACATTTCATGGGCTGTGCTGGTGGAAGCTGGGGTGATAAAATACAACCCAGCGTGTTGGGTTTGAGTTATGGATCCATGAGATTGAAGACCGACCAGACACAGAACATCTGCATGGGGGTTTTAAATTACTCCTGGGAAGGATTTGAAATTCTGTGTATTATGTGTTTACTATCACTGTGACATCTATGCTCTCTTTTATCAAACCGTTCATAAGTAACAGCACTGAAAGTTATGAAAGTTACGCTTGGCACTGAAAAGAGAGAAAAATGATTCCCTCCTTATATTTTTAATGTTTTGTTTTTTTGCACGTCTGTTGATTCAATAGTCTCAAAAAGCTTTTCTATGTCATCTATCTGTAAACCATTGGTCCTACTAAACAGAATGGTTACAGTGGGTGCTCTTCTGCATAGATATTGAGCAGAAACTCTGATCTAATAATATGAAGCCTCTAGGGAGGTGTTAAAAACTGCAGTTCTTCAACAGTCCACATGAAGCTGCCAGCAGAAACAACAAAAAAAAAAACCACATACACACCAATTCGAAACAGACGATCCCTACAGGAGATATACACATATTTTACAGCTTGGTTCCAAAATCTGCTTGAGTCCTTTCTCCATCAGCAAACACTGTACTGGGGGTGAATTTTCTTATAACTTGTTATTTTCTGGGTTATTAACTTTACAAGTTTTTGCTGTAAACAGGCATGGCTCAGGTGGGGCAAGGTGCTCACCTTGTAGTTGTCTGCAAAGAGGCCAAAGGCCCACTTCTTTAAAGGGCCATTACACGACAACAGTTTTAGGGTGAAATGCAAAAATGTTGTTGAGTTTTGGCCTCCCATTAACATAGAAACAGAGTTTTAGCTGACCTAAAGTTTTGAAAACTGCCTCCGGAGTGATTTTTTTCTGAAGCGCTGCCACCGCCAATGCGGTGTAAACAGTAAGCAGACCTGCTGACTCTGACGTCATACCCTGATTTGCACAAGCGCATACAACAGTATAACAGTACCGTTGTTACGATCGTCACGGACTACAATGTTGTGCTTGTGCTGCTGAATCTGCTGAATCTGCTGATGGTCTTTCAACATAATGTGCATCTGTTGCTTCCACTTGGCATTCGCCAATACACCAGGTGATTTGCCCAACTCTACCTCAACCAAAAGCCACTTCTGGACGAGACGGTTACAGCGCCAACTACAAGCCTGGCATGTTTGCTACAGCGTTTTTAGTCCCTCTGCGTTTCTGTGTAAATGCATTTTTTTCACTGCGTTATAGTGTTTTTGAGTGAAACATTGCTGTGTTAACAGGGCCTAACTCATACAAACTTGAAAAAAGCCAGGGGGAGCTCAGAATTTCTATTTTGGCCCCCAAGGATAGGCTTCAAAAGTCAGTATCAGAAACAAAAGGCTGATGTCACAGAAATTAGTTTTTTTGTATACAACAGTTTATGATCAGCAGCAAACACCTGGGGACAAAGTGATTATCACAGCCTTGTTTCCACCAAGCAGTCGGTACAGTTTAGATCAGTACAGTTTGGTACAGGATGGATCAGTAAAGCCTGACTCTGTTTGCTTTTCCACCGCCAACTGCACGCCTCCTAGAAGGCGATGTGTGAGCCGGATGCCGATAGCCACTTCAGCTACATAATAGTGTATAGCAGCGCCACAAAGTGAACCTCGCTAATTAATTTAAAGATGAAAAACACGACACAGCGAACAAATACCAGCGATGGGAGACATCCAGCAATGTGCCTTCTTTGTGATTTCCATGTGACTCTTTGTTACAAGGAACAATCAAGTTTTGTTTCAGAGAAGGCTGTGTGCCATGAAGAAAAATACAGCAGCCGCTGGCACGTGGTAAGTGACGATTCTTTTGACCAATCAATGGTCTACAGTGCTCAACAGTCTGGGATCGAATCAGTTTGGTCTGGTACCCTAACAGAGGGATCTCAAAAAGTGGGATGGTTTATATTGGTTATTTGACGTTCTGTCCGGGGATTAGTCAGTGGAAACGCCTCAAAATGCATGCTGTACCAAGGCAAACTACTTAGTGGAAGCAGGGCTCAAGTCATTTATGAGTTCACATACTGACATGGCGCTCCTGATTTAAACTGGATTATTCTTTTTACCAGGTAAACTAACTTTGAGTATTATCCAGGTATGAAAGAGCAGGTACATTTTTAGAGTGTGGTGTGTGACATTAGTAAGAGAGCACCCCAGCTGGTCTGATCTGTATTTCTGTTTCAAACATATTTCACACCAAAAAAAGTGTGTGGCACAGAGTGAGCTTTATGTTAGACTTGGCCCATATCATTGGTATAAAATGTATCTGGAAGACTTTCTGACATGTCCCTTTACTGCTGTTTTGGCTATCCAAGTATAGATACAGGACCAAGAAGGAGAGCAGAGATGCACTGTTGGTTTTATCTCTTAACTTACTTGTGGTCCAAAACTCTATCTCACGTGAATATTTTCTGGATAATGGCTGTTTTCCAAACCGCCTACTACATGTGTATTTAGTGGGTGGTGGGCACTGCATACTGCCTACTGATTTTGAATGGAGTATGTAGTATGATTGTTCTGTTGGGTCTTTTGTGGCATGCTATGCTGGTTTTCAGCTCAGGGAAGTAGAAGTACAGCTGATGTAATTTTTGCCTTTATTATAAATGTACAAAACAAACATCATTGACATCCTAATGACTAGTTCAAAGTGTTACACTTTGCTGAAGGTTGGGAAAATATTCAAGATACTGTTAGAATGGTGTAATGACAGCCAATGGCAACACCAACCTCATAAAACAGGTTAATGCAATGCCAACAGATAGAGCTGAACAGTTTCAGCAAGTTTGATAATCAGGCCTCTTATGACATCTTGATGTCATCATAAAGACATTGGCTGGTTATTTGTCTCCGTTGTTGTCAAGTTGCCATAATAAAGACACCCCAAACAATGTCAACTCTGCATTAGAGATGGCTCAATTGACCAAATGACACTTATTGACAAGACTCATAAGCTTGTATGAAGCTGTCCTCCATCTAAACCACAGATGCTATGTCATGGTTATGACAGTGTCATGTCACTCTTATGCATGCCCTCACAGGTAAAGTGAAACCAAACAAACCGTGGGCTGATCAGGACATTTTAGTTATTAATATGCAACGAGATTGCCAGACATATCCCTTTTCGTCCAAACTGGTGCTGGTGCTAGTTCCAGGCCAGTGCCTGACAAAGCACTGGTTCCCTGTGTTTCCACAGACAAAGAACTGGCTCCATGTGCTCAAATCTGGTGCTTAGCAAGCACCAACTCTTTGCAGGGCCAGAGCTAAGCACCAACTATGCCAGGGACCAGGCTACAGTGACCAACAATCAGTGGTGAAAAAAGTCATTCTTAAAAGGAAAGCTGCTGAGCAAGTCGTCCATTGTTTTGTTTGAGTTTCCTCATTTCATATTTGAATTGGAGGTAGCACTAATGCCTTTCTTTTCTTATAGATCAGGGTTAACCTGATTGTTTTATTTAACAGATTAAACAGCCTTCCCTTTCATCTTATTTACTTGATGGGGTGTTACTTCTGTCTCATATACATGCGATCACATTTATCCATGTTCTATATTGCATATAAGAGAGATTTGCTCCATTTACAAACACCCCCCCACCCCCCCACCCCACACACACACACACACACACACACGGAAAGTGAAGGAGAGAGACGTGCAAACTCTGTGTAACAGAAAGCCAGGAACAAGTAAAACAAATGCTCCCAACATCAACAGTGTAGCCGTCCCACCCCATGTATTTAAAAGGTATGCCAAATAGACTGGCCCGTTGTATACTATTCCCAGATCAGTGGGACATCGTTGAACTTTTGGCATACTTCAGATCTTAAAACTTCTCACATACTGCCTACTTCGAAAGGATTTTGGCCTGATCAGTAGACAATGCTAGTGTAGTGGGCCGTTTGGAAAACAGCCAATGTCAGGACATTTAGATACCAGAGTGACCTTTCACACATGGGCTTCAAGGTGGGACTATGTTAGCGTCAGTCACAAGATAACAGCTTGAGACTTGTATAGTGACTGTACCAGTTCAATATGTATATGTAGGACATTTCAACAATGCCCACTTCTTAAAACTGAGTTGAGTTCAGCCCACCCACTCACTTGAATTTCGGCTGTTGCATGTCACTGCTAAATTCACACATGGCCTCACGCCAGCTTTGTGAAACTTTTCTGGGGGTCTGGCAGGAAAAACTCCTCAAAAACTCAGTGTTAATGGACTGGGGGGTTCTTGTTCACATACACCACCACAGACAGTGTCAAGAAAGTTTTCGTAGTGAAGTGCAAGTGTAAAAAAGGGCCAAAGTTGGTCAAACTACCAAGAAAATGACATGAGGCCAAGCCAAGCACCAGTGTGAAGGATTCTGCACAGAGTCTCTCTCCTACTTGCTGTGAGACCGGAGAGGCTTGTTGTTTCGACCAGCCATCGCACCACAGGAGGCATATTCCTTACTCTGCCCCCCGCACACACAAACATCTCTGCACAAACAAGCACATAACCACTTCAAACACATGCAGCCTTACTAATACACCTCTCACATCTACTCTCCTCCTCCCCTGTGTCCCCACCTCTGGTGATGCCCACTCTTGTTATCTCCCCGTGTACCTCACCCTGTCTTCCCCTCCTCACCCTCCCCCCCTCCCCAGCATCCCTCAGAGACACAAGCTCTCATTTGATGGCAGCTTGGGACCAACCACACCAGAGCACTGAGGCTTATACTGTTGAAGCCGGTCTATCTAGGCCACGGCAAGCACACACACGCTTGCACACTCATCAAGTTCTCTCTAATTAGAATTCACTGATACCGTAGGTTTTTCAGGCGAGGGGAAAGAGCACCTCGAAGGAAAGCCTTCCATAGATAGAGCCAGAGGAATGTCTAATTAAGGTCTCATTCTCATTCTTCTCTCAGTCTGATTGCTTTGCATCTTCCTCTCCCCCTCATTCTCTCCAATTATAAAACCTGTGCTGGCCTTTCTTTAGTTCACGTGGGCCGGGGTTTTATCTTACCAGCTCAGGGGAGTGAGGAGAGTGGCAACAACAATGGTTCAAGGTCTGTAGGGCCAAATGCGTGGGCAGATGAGGAACATTTGTTTTTCTCCGTGTGTGAGAGAGAACTCGGGATGAAAATGACAGGGGTTGAATGTTTAGCAGCTGTTTTCTATACAGGGTTGCATATTACCCATAATGAGTTTATGCATGCACATATGTCAGTAACCACAATCAGCTGTGGAAACTATAGCAACCACAGCTGGGCTATACGAGCTACCTAAGGGTGACACGACCGAGACAACACGCCTGCTTGGAAACAAGCAAACGGTCACAACAGGCACCAAGACTGGCACACAAACAGCTCAGAAGTTCAACAGAAGCAGAACTTAACTTTTGCAACAAGCCACCTCCTCAGAAAGAAAACAGCATCTACTCATGACAAAAGAGCGCATGAGTGCATTGACATTGTATGTTTCTGCAGACAAGTAAACAGCTTTACTTGTTTACTTGTTAATTTACTAGTTGACCTTCTTGGGTGCTAAAGTATCTTAAAACTCTGTAGAAACTTTGAGTCACCTGCGGATATAATGCAAAGTGTTTACAGAGCACACATCAGCTCGACATCTACAGAGTTGATTGTGGACTGCTTTTTGTAATGAGAGGACATTCTGACCATCAGGCCATACTGACGGTAAGTTTGGCTCATTTAGTTGTTCAAATGGGTGCAGATCTGAGGGTTTTTCACAGAAATGAAAAGTTTTTAGTTTGCTGTTTTTTTTCCACAACTGCATCTGGATTGATGGGTGGTAGAGTTTACTAAAGCAGAGAACTGAAAATAATGTGGGGGGGAAATGGCTTTCATAGTCTGCCTTGGCACAGCTGGCTTGTACTCAATAGGCCTTTAAGAGAAAGATTGATACACACTACACATTTTCAGCATCCTTGTGTAAAACATTATTTAAAGATATTTGTAATAGTACTTAAATTACAGATCATCTGTGCATAGTTTCTGCTTTGCTTCTATCCATTTGGCTTTTTGTCAGTATATCATTTCCTTTTAAAGACATTCCCCTTCAATAGTAGATCCTTGAATTGTTAAATGACTGGCTACATTCCGTTATGCATATCGTCTATCAGCATGGCATAGAAGGAAGCCCTGGGTTTCAGGACTCCATGGCTTGCAAAACAACCAGAGACTGTGAAATATGCAGGCATGGTCTTTGTGACATCATCCATTTGTTTCTGATAGAGTTTTTAAGCATGTTGTTGGCAGTGGCCATATTGGTGATGCTGAACTCTATGTGGTTCCTGGTGTTTCTGCAGCCAGCCTCAAGCAGGCTCTGAAAGAACTGCATTTTTCAAAGATTTCTGTTTGGACTTGTCATATGTTTGCCTTTTTGCGATGTCTATTCTTATTGTTTCTGTCTTGTGGATTTACCTTGTTTCTTTGTGTCTTGAGCCTCCTCTATGTCTCATTCTTTGTGATTCTTGTCTTGTGTTCTCGTGTGTTTCCTGTTATATTTTGTAGTTTGTGCTCACTGTGTGTCTGGTACAGTTTATCCTTGTGCCCTTGTGTTTCCCTCCTGTTTGATTACACTCATGAGTTTCGCCTGTGTCTTGTCAGGCACCTGTGTTGATTCACCTTTGGTCCATTTAGTCTCTGTGTTTCTTCAGGTTTTTGGTCAGTTTGTCTTGTCTTGTGGTTCTCATCTTCTTGCCTTGTCTACTTAGCTCCAGTGGTTTCCCCTGTGTGATGATTTTGGTTGTTTCTGGACTTTCCAGTTTTGTCTAATAAATATTTAGAGTTAATCTGCACCTGAGTCCAGCTCTCTGACAAGGCTTCACATTTTTAATCTGTAGTTCGCTGCTTGAAATAACGCTGCATGTATTAGCTTTTTAATTTATTTAGCAATACAACCACTTCTCTAAATTCACCTCATTTTATTTTCAAATCGGCTTATTCCACGCCAAAGACAAATGAAACTCTGAATGTACGAATCGACACATTCATCCAGTGTCATTTGTCAGTATTTAGTAAGTGGCTGACTCTTTTGTTGGTCCAAGAAAAATTTCATTGTTAGTTTCACATAATTATAGACTAATTTCTGCTCCCACTCATAGACACCCAAGCTGTTGTGAATTCACTGAAAACATGATTTGAGCTGTCTGTCAAGCGAAAGCCTTTGGCACCGGTAATTTCTTCATGAAAGTTACAGCAATAAATGATTGCCAATGACTTTTTTGTATGATGGAGATGAGACAATGAAGAGTTTCACACATCAATAAAAGAAACTCAGATAAACGTGTTGTGTTTTGGGAACAATAACTAGACAAAAAGACTTAGTGGTCGAATACTAGACATTCAAAATGTATGCCATCTCCCCTTTGTGTCTGATATGTCCAATACATTCCTTTAACAGGCTGATTTACTTAAGTGTGTGCCATGAATACAAATTTTCTCTCCTCAAAAACTTGATTTCTTTCAGTTTGGTGAGACATTAGGCAGCATACTTAGGCCCCGTTTACATGACGCCGAAAACGGTCGATTCCGCAAACATTTTGTTGCGTTTTGGCCTTCCGTTTAGATGAGACCACGTTGCGTTTTCAGTGAAAACACAAACGTTTGAAAACGCTCCCCAGAGTGGAAAGATTTGAATCCGCTCCTCCATCCAGCTTTGTGTAAACACAGAGCGGAGCGTTTCAGGGTGAAACGCTGACGTCACAGCATTCGCACTCGCAGTTTCAGGTGAAGGCTGTGCGCTCAGCCACATTTCTAGTTGAGCCATTCCGGTGCAGTGGGTGGCGGTAATGTGCATCATGGTTGGATTGCCGACCGTCTCACACGACAAAACGGCAGAAAGAGAAAGAACAGAAGAAGTGACTTGTCCTCCTGGAGTCGTATGAACGCGGATCGTTTTCACGCCGTCCTCATGTAAACCAGGGTGGCTTTTGAAAACGTAAAGGAAGAATCGTTGCGGGAGTCTCGGTGTAAACACAATTTAATCCGGGCTGCACAGTGTTGCAGTGGTTAGTGCTGTTGCCTCACAGCAAGGAGGTCACCAGTTTGAATCCCAGTTTAGGCAAGGTTGGCCTTTCTGTGTGGAGTTTGTATGTTCTACCCGAACATGTGTGAGTTCTTTCCGGGTACTTATGCAGTTCAAAATTATGTTCACAAGGTCAAATGCCTGTAAGGGTGAGTGTGTGTGTGAATGGTTGTCTATCTCTGTATCCGCCCTGTGATTGACTGGCAACTAGTCCAGGGTGTGCCGCACCTTTTACCCAAAGACAGGCTCAAGCCATCCGTGACCCTGAACAGGATAAGTGGTAGAACATGGATGGATGGACAATTTAACCCATTTCTGATCTCCAAAGGTGAAGACAGAGTTCAGAGTGCCGTGAACTGACTGTCCAGTACACTTGTTACTGCAGGTTCATTTGGGCACCATATCAAAAGCAAAGTAGTCGCGCTTGTTGCCTCATGGCAACAAGTCTCCTGCAGAGACCTTTCTGGAGCATGCTCAGGTTTTCTCAACATGCACCCAGTCAATTGATCATTCTAAATTGCTTGTGGGTTGAAGTGTGTACATGAAAGGTTGTCTCTCCTACCAATGTGTTTTAGTATTTTATTTGAGGGCAAATAAATCCATAGCAGCCACTGAAAGAGTGTTTTGTTGTCTTGACTCTATTCACCTCGATCTTACATTTATCCGTGTGCAATACACTTTCCTTCTATTAGAATATCAGCAAGGACAGCACAGCAGCATTGGCGGACAAGTCTAGGCCAGACTATTTAAGCAAATATTACACAAAATAAATGAGAAGGCAGCAAGATGCTGCAGATTTAAGTTCTTACGAAGTTTGACCTCAATATGCATTTCTGATCAGCAAACTCAATAATTTAAAAGGAAGAGAAAACACATTGCTAAGAGTAATGATTGAAAGGTTTTGGCTTGTGAGTTTGGGTTGACTAAAACTTTTGAGCGCACAAAAGAACTAAATGTGACTAAAACCAATGGGCGTTTCTGTCAAAGAACTAAAAAGAAATCAGAAACTGACACTGGCCTGCAAACAACAGTCAATGAACAGGGCAAAGTCACTGAATGCACGTGTCACTATAATTCTGCTTGGTGTCAGATAACTTAATGCTATTTCCAGAATTATGAAATAACAATTTTTAATGAAGTTCATTGTTATCTGTAATCAGTAATTTATAATTTGAAAGAATGTTCTCTCAAAAGCACTTCTCTCCGCTGTTATTTCAAGTTGCCTGACTTGGAGCCAAAACTCACTTCTTAAGAAACCTCCTGCTAACAGTTGCACCTGTGCTACCTTGTAACAAAGTCTTCAGGCTAAAACCAAGAACAATCAGCATAAAAACTTCACCAAGGATTTATTTGATATTTTACTGATTTAGTATGTTCAGTTTGCTTTTTTAAATAATTATTTATATTCTTCTCTTATCCTTTCTTTGTGTGTCTTCTAACATTAGGTACGTCACAGTCACACCCTTGGCAGGCGTATCCTCCTTTCTCTTTATGTAGGGTGGTTAGCATTGAAGTCGCTCCCTTCAGATGTTGTTTATCTGAGGGCAGAGCTGTGTGAGTCACACCTTGAGACTTCACCCGGTCTTCGAGTGGGAAGCCCCCCACTTTACCTATAGGGCTTGGCAGCAGAACAAGTGTCCTGGAACTGCCCCCTTGGCCATTCAGGTCTTCTTGTTCAGCTCTGACACCCTCTCCCCTACCAGCCTGGTTCAGCCACCTCTTGGTCCTCTTTAGTCAGAGCCATCTGGATACAGTCTATCCCTGCTTTGAGATGTCATTCACCAGACTCTTGTGGGTTGCCCCTCTGACCCAGTGCTCCCCAGAGTGTCTGACCAGGGAGGCCCCCTGCAACCAACCTCTACAGGTAGGTTCCAGGTTCTCCACCCCTCGGCTGGCTCTCAAAGGTGAAAGACTGGTATTTACCATTCTTGCACTCATGTGCCTCTGCAGTCATCTCCTTTCAGTGTACCATCAGGTCTTCGGGCCACCTGTTTTATTTGGGACCAGAGCATGATATTTGGTCAGGGTCTGGTGACAGCAATCTCCTCTGGGAACTTGGTAAAAGGAATGGGCTTACATAGTGCTTCTCTAGTCTTTGTGACCACTCAAAGCATTTTCCACTACTGATCTCACTCCATCCACACCACATTCACACACTGATGGCAATACTTTTATTGTAAGTAACCATCAGTTTTTACCTAACACACTCATACCCAACAGTGGGAGCAATTTGGAGTTCTGTGTCTTGCTCAAGGACACTTCAGCATGCGACAGGTGCTGGGATCGAAACCCTCGACCTTAATAATGAGAGACGACAGCTCTAACATTGAGCCACAGCTGCCACCAACTTGAGTTGCCTTCCGAGGTCAACTGTCATTCCCAGTCTTTTGTTGTCCCGAGGATCCCTGCGCATCTGTCCTCCTCGCTGCCTTTATCCCAGGCCTGAGAAAGCAGAGGCCTTCAGTGTATGATATACAAAATGTTAATGTTAAAATTAAGTCCAGGATTTGTGCTTGAGTCCCTAAATGTTCTGTGACTCTGGTAACCTGATGATGTTTGTATTTAAATTTCTGTGAGTTTGATATTTGTGGTTTTGTTTGATATTATTTGATGGATATAATGAGGCTTGGATTCCACACCAATAGAAAAAGATGACCTTTAAAATGTTCGCGTTGCAGCCTTATTGATTTAAGTACGTCCAATAATTGGGTTTCTGACCTCACTAAAGGCAGTTACAGTTTTGTCTCTATGTCCTTAAGCTGAAACAATTCCTCTTTTCAGAATTGCTTTTGACAGAACCAACACTAACACAGGTGCCAATGTGAAAAGCAACAGCTGAAAAAGAACAACAGCAGAAAAATCAGAGCAGGTCTCCGTAGTCTTCACAAACATCCACTGGCTATCGGGTTTTAGAATTCAGTCTGAGATCCTACTTCTGGTGTAACAACGTCTAAATGCCCGGACTCCACAGAGTATATGAGACACGCTCTCAATTTACAAACCCAGCAGATCTCACAGGTCTCAAGGCTCCTGCTCTATCTCTTTCACTTCCCCCGAGCCCACTCCAAATCTGGGGAGATTGTATTTAGTGTGTTTGCACCTAGAAGCAGGGTACAGGAAACCTGCCGATCCAAGACTCACACATACACTGTGGGCATTTTAATTCAACCTTATGACACATTGAATCCTGAAATATCACAAAGATGTCTTCCTATCCTCCGTATTTATTATCATTCTCCCTTCTGCTGTATCACTTCTCTTTCTTTTCCTTTCACTTATGTTTTTTTAACTTCTTGTCAGATTTGAAATTGAAGCTCTGATGTTTTATGACCCCATGACGCTTCCTGAATCAAATCATTGCTTCACAGATGTCTGTGCTTGAACTGGAACACGGAACCAAAGTGCAACCTTGAAATGCTTCATCACAGAAGTTAAAGTTTTGAATCTGCAGCAGGCAAGCTCTTTTTTTTCCTGTAACGATAACTTTATTTTATTACATTGAGGAGGATCGTTCACCTCTGAGCCCCACATTGTGTGGAGAAGTTGTCATGAAGCACAGATATAAGCAATATTTCACACGTAGAGGTAGTTTAGACAGACTTGTGCAATGCTGAGGTTCTTAGGAAATAGCAAAAGATTTAGCTTTTAATAATCTCAAGAGAATAGGAGCCAAACGACTTTGATGATTGTACAACTTTCCCATCAGCATTGGATTTAGAGCGTAATAAAATGGAATAATAAAAGTCAGAGGGTGAATCTAATAAAGACTATGACCTGCTCGTCCCTCTGGTTCATTTGAAAAGCTTCTGGGATACTTGGCTTCCACAAGCTAGTTCCAAGAGTTTCCTCTATAAAACTGATGGAGCAATGAGCTTTGGTCATTTGAACTGGATTTGGCCAGATGGAGACTTTGAACAGAGAACAGGTTGTTACTGTTCATGTTTAATGGAGGCAAAAGAACATTTTTCTCACCAGAGTTTGAGGAAAGTGTGCAGTCTGGTGGGGGAGAGGAGTTGTCAACTGCTGCCATTTTTCTGGTCCACCAAGATTTTGTGAAGTGGATGATCATCGATGGCCTCTGCTTTCTTCAATGTATCTCTCCACCACACCCCCTCAGCTGGTTCCAATCGGAGAGCCAGCTCTTTTCACCAGTTTGTCCAGTCTCCTCGTACCCTTGTGTTTTATACTGCTTCCCCAGCAGACTGCAGCATAGATTAAAACACTTTCCACCACAGACTGATAAAACATATGCAGCATCTTTCTGCAGATGGATCTGAGCTTCCTTTAGAAAAAGAGGCAACTCTGCCCCTTCCTATAGAGTGCATCTGTGATAAGGGACCATTCCAACTTGTTGTCCTGGTGTACACCTACATATTTGGCACCACCTCCTCGTCCAGTCCATGAATGCTAACTGGTTGATGGCAGACCCTCAGATCTCTAGAAATCCACTATCATCTCCTTTGTGTTTGAGGTGTTTAGTAGAAGACCATTTCTGTGACTCCAGACACTGAGGCTTTTATCAGATCCCTGTATTCAGATTCCTGTCTATTTTAAATACACATATTGCTGGATGTGGCAGCACTCAGGTTTGTATTTTAAGTCTGCTGTGTACAGTGTGAACAGGAATTGAGCTCCAACAGGCCCTTCTGCTGATCATGACTGTCCCAGTGGCACTGTTCTCCAACCTGACAAACTGTGGCCTTGATTCATGATTAATTAATTCTTTTATGATTCCTTTGATGCTGGTTATTATTGTGTTATTAGTTGGAGACTAAAGTCTGTCTGGACTGCCTATGTTTTTTTTCTCATGACACTGATGTAATACTGCTTTTTTTTTTTTTTTCTAGTCAGATAAATTCAACAAATTTGTAGCACCATCTATTTTTCTGTAACTTCACAATCTAATAAAGAACCATGTTATCAATTAAGAGGGCAGTAATGTTGCTTTTTTGCACCATTAGTGGCAAGGCTTTCTGAAAGAATGTGCAAAATAGAAGTAAAACAGAAAGGGGTGTATCACACTTAAGTCAAAATAAAGTTTTATGTACTTTATTCAAGTCTGGACAACTTGTAATGAGAAAGACTGAAGTCAAAATATATGTATAATGCTTTGGATGAAACTAACAAATAATAGTGGTTAAGGTCAAAGAATTAAGTTGTAACTGTTTGAGAAAGAAGTCTGAATCCCGGGCTACGGCTTATCAATAAACAGGTCAAAATATCATCTATAAGGATATCAGACTGTTAGCCAGCTTCTTGCTCTAAGGGACAGGGATTATTGTGAAGTTAAAGTTGATCACTGAGGATGAACAGTAGTTTCAGAGGTGAGCACTAGCTGCCTGTTAGCCTACTAGCGACTAACAACAATGAGTCTTAAGGTTTAAAGTACCAACCAAAAGAAGTAGACCACAAGAGTACCACCCTTGATAAGCCAAATTTTCAATCAGCCAATCAGATTTGGCATGATGTCACATAAAAGCCTGAATCAGTAGCAGACCTGAGGTCACTAAATGCATCACAACCCCCACTCTCATCCCAGTTTCCTAATCTATCCACTGTCCTGTATTCTCTTTGAGTTATTAGAGAAAGATTTACCAGAATGAAAACATCTCATCATTTTTAACACAACCATCATTTTTTCACCTTCACAGTCCAGAGTGGATTCTTCCGTCCTTTTTTGTAGACACTTAAAAAACATTTAGCTTGCTGCTCTGACAGCTATTTCTCTCATCTCATGAGAGCGTCAATCGAATACCAGCTTTGTTTTCATATTTGGCCAGATGCTTCAGTGATACCGATTTAATGAACAAAGTCTTACTACAGTATCTGAATGAACCTCAAGATGTACCTAAGAAAAATGGTCCAGTGAATTTAAGTCCTCCTCTGGTGCATTTTAAAATTCACCATCCAGCACGCTCCCTATGAGATCTGACCATTTGGAGGGGATTGCTCTTGCTCACAAAATAGAGCAGAATTCAGATCATAAGAATGACATTCATATGATTCTCCTTAAGAGTGGCTTTGTGCCATAATTTCAGCTGCTCTTATCAGCATAAGGAGCTTTATTTCTTTAGTAATCATTCTATTAATACATGATTACACTCTATCCCCTGGAGTTTTCATTGTAAAAAGGTTGATAGTCTTTTAATTAGACCTAAAGGGGATTGGAACTGTGATTTTACATATTCCACCAGTGCGATGAATTATACAACACTGCTGCATGGAGTCACGCGCCTCACATTACATAACCATGTGCCAATTATTCAGGTCTTTATCTGAGCTGTGAATTCACAGCCTTGGCCTTCTCACACAGTATCAGCAGCTAAAAAAACAAGAGTGCACATGTGGCCACAGTGAGGAATGAGCAGCACTTGAGGGGTTTATCATATTCCACTACAACTCAGGTGTCGCTCAAGCCCCTCAAAAAGCAGGTCATCCAGGCTAGATGGCCCTCAGTCGTAATCTCTTGGGCCAATGTTTATTTTTTTTTCATCTATAGGTATTTCTGTTGCTGCCACTGTTGCCGTTCTGACAGGCTTTGGCAGGGATGATGCTGCAGCGATGCTGTTGTCCTGGTAACAAAGTCCAATGACAAGATTTAATGTGATCCTCAGGTTCAGAACAAAGCTGCATGCTGCTGCCAGGTTGTGGGACTGAAAGTAGACAGGCACTCACTATTTCTTTGTGTGTTTGTGTGTGTTTATATGTGTGTGTCTGTGCTCATGTCTGTTGTACTTCTTTCAGATTCATCCATGATTCAGAAAAGCAGATACATTCTTGAACTTATGTACAACCCACAACACAGTGGTGGCCAGTCCAAGCATAGTTTAGTTTTTCAACACTCTCAGCTGTGGCTGAAGTTTTACCAAGGTCAATTTCACAAGGTTTGTTCAATAATGTTTTTTTTTGCTTTTGTTTTTTTTTGAAGTGGAGTTTTATGGGATTCTAGGCAATAGTTAGCATATTTTTCACAGGGGATCCTGGCCAGTTCCATCCCTTTTTTTAGTCACCAGGCTGAAAACAAGAATGGCAACTTTCAACTCTTGCACTAATGGTCAGCTCCACTACATGATTTATTGACAATTTTTAAAAAAATGTCAACTCAACATAAGTGCTGGTTAATAAATGTCATCAATTTGTTTTTGATTCAGGGTTTTAAAGCTGATCATTGATGGGGACCATATTGGAAATGCTGAACTCAGCCATTTTTTGTTTGCGTTTGGTTGAAGCAAAAAGTCGGGCCTTCAACCTCTTTGCAGATAGATACAGGATCCTGGCAATCAAGTCAGTGCTGACTTCACTGACTCATTTTGACATTAGTTTAACAAACAACTGCTCTATTTCATTTGGCTGATGGAGTGATGTCTGAGGAATATGCTAGTTCAGCTCTGTCTTCCCCCATCAGCCAAATGAGGGACACATTATGTAAGACATGTATAGACATAGACATCCGCTTTGTCATTTTTTTTTTTTTCACTGGTATTACATCTTGATCAGTTGTTGAAAAATGAATATTAATGCATGGGGGCATGGACAATGTTGTAGTAGTTAATTGGTGGTTAAAATGAGCAAAGCTCACACAGGCATTTTGGGGCAGCTTAGGGGTCTTTAGTATGCCAAGTGCATGCATGTCATTCAGAATGAACTGCATTACGCAGCCATGCTGAGCTTCTGTGCTTGTGTTTCTATATTTACAGGTGAGCAAAAGTTATGAAGCAGTGACCATGTGTATGAGAGAAACCAGACTTATGTACATGTGAATTAGTCACTTTATGTCACAGTTTCGCAGGTTATTTAGTCGTCTTTGAAGTGCTGCACCTGTTGGGATTACGTGTGAGAAAACACTATGTCAAGCCACTTGTAGCCTGCTTTAATAATTACTTAATCATAGTGGAGAGTGTTGTTGGGTGTGAATGTGAACTACAGTGATTACCACTGGGTATATGAGTGAGCAAGTGACAAAAGCACACATGTTATTCATTAGACGAGGATCTGTAATATGCAGCCATGTCGAGCTTCTGTTTCTATATTTACCAAGAGCTAGGGTAAAGTTATTTCTAAAATCCAAACATGCCTGGAAAGCCATTTATTTTATCCATGTGTCCAACATAAAGCAATAAGTTATGACACGGTCAACATCCCGTGGACCATGGGTTGTGTGATGCAGTGTAAAAATCCCATTGAGATCTAAAAACTTACTTAAAAGATGCACTTTCATTCCATTACACCTGGTCATTGAAGCAAGTTGATTATGTACCAGCTTCAGAGACACAAGGAACTCTGGATGGTGCAGACTGAGATCCTCTGATTCCAAAATGTCAACGAGCGCTCTTGTTACCAAGTCCAACTCATGACTTTGTCTGCTGAGTCTTGTTCTCCTTCTGTAAACTCAAGTTTCCTGACAAAGCTGGCCATGCTCTGATTGTTGATGAGTAAATGCCATATGGCCAAACTTCAACAAAGCTGAGATAAGAAATCTATATTATGCCTCGGTTGGCAAGCAGGTAACCATTGTTTCAAGTAATGACAGCCAACTATACACAAAGACGTAATTTAGCACTCCAGTGTGAGAAACAGACAGTAAACAGTGACAGCTTGTGACAGTTACACCAACAGTCCTCCAGCCCACTTAAACCACACGAACAACACCACTCGTTAGAGAAAAGTAAAAGTAGGTCAGTAATAAAACAAACATTTTCTTTGACTGAATAACAAATAAATAGAAATGATTGGTGAAATAATATAGTCAGTTAAAACATCAGTACAGTGTCACAGTGTTTTCTCACAACATACCTCACAACATTCAAAAAAGGATGCTTATCTTTTTACTGTGAGACAAAGAAATTGATACCTGGAAACCTGCATCTTTAGGGTCCACGGTAAGACTAGAGATCCTTGGCAGTCCAGTTTATAGATGGGGTCTTCACAGCTGAAAGGAACCAAACAAAAAAAATCCATAGGTTACTACAGCTGCAATACTAGATGTGGATGGAAAAATAGCCACAGATTTGGTAAAATAAACTGTTTTTTCTCAAAAGAAAGACCATACAAGAAATGGAAGCACCTTCTACAGAGTTGGGCTAAAACATCCCCCTACGATTCAAACTAAATCTATTATAAAAGTTGACACAAGACATAGTGAGCAGGACTTCTATAAATGTTAACACTTCTTTCCTCATTTAACTCTTCCCCTGGGCCTTATGGATGACACACTGTTTTTGACTTTGCAAGGATCGTTGATTTGCAGCATATTTGTGCATGTGTTTTTTAATATTTTTATTATATATTATCATTCAAGCATTTGTAGCAGGTTACCCTGAATAGAGATGCAAACTAGAAAAGCACTCAGAGAGCGCAGACCTACGCCAGGCATATTGTGATTCTCATGCAACACTTTAGTCCTACTTTAATGTTTTAGTTTTTCAGCAGACTATCTGCTACAATTTGGTGTTAGTTGCAGGTTTCAGGTTTGTACGATAATTTATTACCTGACAATGTTGAAAATTATGATGGCCCAGTACATATTTCATATTCCGGATCTTAGTATCCAGAATATTTCCAGGATCTGGATGGTACTTTTACATCTGTCAGAAATTATCGTGACCTTGTTTTATAGTGTTTTGCAAAGCAATTTGACCATTTATAGTGGAGGTATATACACATATGGTGAAAACAGCCCTATCTCACAATGATAAAGAATCCTTTAAAAAAAACCTGGATCCAGACAGTGATCCAGATCACCTCCAAAATGTAATCACTTTTTCCTTATCCCAATTTGAACATTTCCTGAAAATTTCATCAAGATCTGTTTGTTTCTTTTACAGTTATATTGTTCACAGACAAACGAACAAACTCTCCCAAAAACATAACCTCCTTGGCGGAGGTAAAAACAACCAAAAAAATGCTCTCATTGGTCACTGAATGACTCAATAAAACAGCAAAACTCAAAGCAAATGTCATCAGAACTTGCTCCCTGTGAATTTCTCAGAAAAATACCTGCTGGATAAAGTGTGTTTATTGTATGAGACAGCTTCATGTCTCCCCAGGGAGCCCTGAACACATTCAGGAGTCTAATATTTGAGTCAAAGGGGCTTTATCACAGTCATCCATCTACCCATTCAACAAGAGCCCCTCGCTGCATCATTTTTAGAGTCCAAACAGTCATCATCATGTAACAGGAAGCCGTGGTGAAGTCATTACCGGCTGTAGAGGAACAATAAGGCCACAGTTGGCCTGAAAGCACTGTGTTTGAAATAGCTCACATCCTGTCAGCCCCCTCCGTTTACCTCCCTCTCTGAGACCCCCCACCCCTCTTCTTACCATTCCATACTTTTTGCTGTGATCAGGACCACAACCACTGCTTTTTATTTACTTGCTCATTCAGACTATGTGAGCCAGCAGCTGCAGAAAATAACAGGTTGCAGGGCAGCAGGAAAATGGAGACAATCTCAGCCTCGAAGTGTTTCTCTGTGCAGAGCAGTGGGACGAGTCTAAGGGTGAGACAGAGGGGTCAGCGCTGCAATCACTGAGGCTGAATTTGACATCAGGGGGGCAGCCAAACACCACACTTCCCTCTTCCCCTCATACAACCTTTGCCTCCTCTCAGTTTCAAATTAAATATAATGAGGCACAAACCAACAGGAATTCAAATGTACACAAAAAAATATTAATACCAGTCAGCAATGCACCGACACCTCGTTTAAGCTGCCTCCCCGTGGTTCTGGATAAAGCCCACTAAAACTGGTGGCAAACAAAGTTTTGCAGACCTGCTGGAGAGTGGAGACACTCAAACGACCTTAATAGAGACCCAGAGAGCAGACGATGTGGCCTTGGTCTTGATGGAGATTTCTTCTCTGCCATCACGGCCCCGGGAGTTAATATGAGCCGGCAGAGGCAGACGGTGCTCGTTCTACGTCTTTGCTTCTTCCAGCAACTTAATTTATGCAGCATCTTGCAGAGCCGCACAGCCTGAATAGCAGCCACGACAAGAATTTGAATTTAGAAGTTGGGGGCTTAGTTTTCAGGGTTGGTAATGATGGCGCTCTTGGTTGTGAGTGTGTGTGTGTGTGCGTGTGTGTGCTGAAGGTTGTGCTTCAGTAAATACCGACTGGGGACTTGAGTTCTGAGCAATGACATGTGTCTACTCCCTGATCTTGTTGCTGAAATGGGAGTTAATGTTTCTGGATGATTGAGGAAGGAGGAAGGGGAGGCAACGCTGAGTCCCACACCTTGATTCTCTGAGGTTTTTAACCCCCACCACAGAGAAATAAAAGGTAACTGCCTTCGTTGTACATTTCAACTTTTGCTCCCTGCTCACTCCTTTACTTTGCATCTCATGCTTATTTCACCCTCCTTCTCCTCTCTCTTTCTACCACCTTATCTTGTTCTCCTTCTCTTCAGGAGGCAATTTGAAGCAAAAGATGCTTGGTTAAGGGCTACGAAGGCTCAGTCTGCTTTGATATGCTGCTTTGCCTTATGAGCTGTCAAACATGCGGACAGGAATGGGAAAGAAGGAGAAGGATAGGATGGGATGGGGAGTAAAGAGAGGGGGGGAGCGAAGGGGTAAGGAGCTCAGCTGAGATTTGGGAAAGGGATATGGGGGAGAAAGAAAAGGCTGAGCTAAGTGGCATCCTTCCAAGCGAGTCGGCGTGGAGATACACTAATTAAGGCAGCCATAATTAGAGTGAGGCCTGACATGCAGAGAAGGCTCTCATACCTCCTTTTCCCCCCAAACCCTCCATCCGCCGCTCCCACTTTGGGTGAATTTTTACCCAACGTGCTGCTACAGTCACAGGCTTTTTCATATTTTCAGCAGAATTTTTCAGCACTACTTATATTTGACTTAAAGTACAAAGTAATGGAAGGAAGAAAATTTCACCCTAAGTAGGCCACAGGATATTCTTCCTCACCACTCTCACATTATTCATCTCTTTTCAGAGCGTGTAGATTGTTTTCATGTAAGGAATCGCCACAATTCATATTTGACTAATGATAGGGGAGATAAGTCAACGTGCAGTGGAGCCTGAGGATGACAAAGCTAAGGTGAATAATGTTATTCTACTGTCACTCCTGCGTGGATCTTCTCATCAATCAAAGCGCCTCATAAACATTGTGTTCACACAATAAGATATGATGCGTTCATGCTAAATTAGATTGTGCCGCTCTGTCATTTATCAAGTCTCTCTCATATATAAAGACCACTGTACATCGTGACACACAAGAGAAGACTGTGTGCAAATGTCCTGCAGCTACGTTCTTCTTTGAATTACATTTCTGGAGAGAAAGAGAAGAGTGAGAAAACAGTATTGAGTTTCAAAGGACTCATGTTTAAATAAATCTCAGCTCTTCGTATGTTGAAGGGGCAGAGCTTTGAGTGTGTTGGCATTGACTGTCTGATCATGTTGGTAAGTGCGTCTGAAGTGTTTTGCTTTATGTGTTTCTTTTTTTAAATGGCCGCTCATGGTTGTGTTGTGGTAAAGCTCAGAACAGTGCTTGAAATCGAACCACCATTGAGGGGTTCAGAGTGTTAGCTGGTTTGCCTCTTATTTTCATGGATGAATAACCAGAGTTTAAAAGTGCAAACTTCTCAGGCATCGGAACTTTTCACTTAGATTTTTAAGCAAGACTTTACTTTTTTAGATCTAATTTTGAATAATTCCACACAGATTTCAGGAGCATTAAGAGCTTTTTCACCCTAAATGGATTTTTAAATGGATGGGTGAATCAAGCTCTGGGATGATAACTGCTTCAAACATCCAGCAGTGCGCATCAGGCCTGACAGACATAACATGGTAAAATGTTGCAGAGCAGAGGAGCTGAAACACGAGAGTCTGGTGTGTTGTGACACCTGTGACCAAGACTAAAAACTCTCAGAGATATGAGTAAAATTGGACATCATATTAAAAGATATTCACAATCTTTATGATGGGCGCAACATTTCAGCTCCGTGCCCATTATCTTTACCATTCAAGCTGTCAAACGGAGGGTGAGGCCCGTCCCAAGTATACTAGTTTAGATTATTCCTAGACCAAGTCACAGCTTGACAGGACCCTATTTGTCATCCAGCAGAGAGTGCCTTGGCTTGCAGTGCAAGGTTCATTGTTAACCTCAACCATAGGCTGTGTGATATATGGATGAAGTATCTGTGACATCACCCATCTGTTTTGAAAAGCAGAGTTTTAAAGCCCACTGTCAGCCACATAGTTTATGTTGAACTCAACCTAGCTTTGTTTGAGTGAGGATGAGGTGCATCAAGCCTCTTTGCAGACAGCTGGGGCCCTCCTGTCAGTCCAAACAGCCATGCCCTTATATGGGCAAAAATCTTCAGTTTAACATCCTTGTGTGTGCCAATTAAAAAATAATGTACTCAGACTCAAGCTGTTTTTTGAACCAAGTTGGAATATGTTCATTTTTGCTGTAACAATCTGCTCATTTGACTTGGTGTTTGTGGTTTTTGGTGTTTCAGGAGCCAGCCTCAAGCAGACTGTAGGAGAACTGCCGTTGTTAGCAGTTCTCCGTTAATGTCAATTTATAGTGAAATCTGTCCCCCTGCACTCATGGTCTGTTCCAGTGTTTGTTGACGGGGAAAGAAATACTTAATTTTTGCATTGACCCTTAACTCAGAGTAATCACCACATAAAACCAAGTAGAAAAACAAAACAAAACAAAACAAAACATTCAGAATGCTGCTGATGTCCTCAAAACAGTAAACATCTTACTTTAATACTGCTAATGTAAGATGTCTCTTTAAAGGGCCAGCAAAAAGAAAGGTTGATGTCAGGCACAGACTGTTTCAGAGTGATTATTTTTGAGGAGTTGAAGGAGTATTACCTCACATGGCATCATTGAACTAAACATGGAGCAGTTTGCAAAGTACCAGGGAGATGAGCAGGCACAACAAGCTGCATGGCTGAAGAAGGAGCTGTTAATGCAACAAAATGTAGTCCAGGGGGCAAGAAAGAAGGCAAATCAAAGAATAGGTCCAGACTCAGTGATGTCCATCTTTAGTCATATATACTAAGGGTTATAACTCCCAACTGCCTCAGAACAAATGTGGTCCGGCTGTCTGAGGCGTCTGGCATCGAGCATTAAGCAAAGAAAAGCCAAATATGACTGTTAAATGATTCATGTTGAGAAGTAATAAGAGTTTGGGACCCCTGCATTGAGGTGATGTGCTGCCATGTTGAGAAAGCAGGAAGTGTTTGTGCCTGAAGCCAACAGAAATCTAATCTTTTTGACATAAGTCCGTTTGTCATAAGTCTGTTGTGCCATAATTTCACTTTGTACCATGCACTTTTAGAATTCTTAAATTGAGTCCAGGGAACACACTCAACTCAATTCAACTCAGCTTTATATTTAAAGCACTTTTAAAAAAAACACAGCTGAAACAAAAACTCATGATGCCTAACCCCTGAAATACACTAGATGAGTCTGCAGTGCAACAAAGTTGCACTGCGTCTAAACTGGGTTTGTCAACTTACACCGGCTGCGTGTTCAGCCCAACAAGCTGCATGACTTACAGGCAGCTGGAGTCACAGACTGAGGACCATTCATGTTGGGCTGTGAAACCTCAAACCTGTTGACTCCTGGTCTGGCTCCCCTCCTTATGTCCGTTTATTGCTATAGTCAAGCTAAAAAACAAACCGATTTTGACTCGGTTTGTTTTATTTTGAAAGTCACTTGGTGTTTTTAGGTAGTTTAGGTCATTTATAAGTCATGACTCCATGTCTGTAAAAAAATAGGATGGCTACGTATTACCTGCAACAAGATGGACCAACCACGCAGACAGACTGCAACAGAACAGATCCAGTATAAGTTGACACATTGACTTGAATGAAACCATTTTAATCCGTTTGCCATAACGGAACGGAAACACTTTGCATACGCATTGGGTGTATTTTAGCCATTTTCTTTTATTTGTATGTTTTTACTTATCTGTTTTTATCATTTCATTTGATCTATCTGTACAGCACTTTGTCTACAGCTGTGGTTGTTTTTAAAAGTGCTCTATAAATAAAGCTGGTATGGTATGGTATGGTAAATCTCTGACGTTCTGCCAGAGACAAAAGAGAGTGGCGATTGTACACCAGCAGAGACTCAAACAAGCAAACATACACACACATTTAAAATGTTAGTGTGACAAACTAACCTAACAAGCATGTCTTTGGACTGTAGGAGGAAGTCAAAGTGCCTGCAGCCCGGGTATGTACAGGGAAAACATGCAAACTCAACATAAACTGGGGACATTGATGCTGCAGCAGTGATAACTAATGCACCAACTTACAGCCCTGCTGCAAAGTTATTGTGGGTTACTTTTCAGAGTGTTCTTATTATCTTTGCTCCTTCTCTATACTGTTGTAACAATGATTGAAGAGGTTGAGTTAGCTTTTCACAGTGACAGCTGGGTACAAACCTCCTATTTCAGAGCCTGAGCTCTTTTACTATTACCTCATTAAAGAAGTTAAATCAGTTCTTCTTTGTCCCCAATTGACATCAGTTATTATTCCATGTTGTTAATTTATAAAGGCTGTACTTTCCCTAAAATAGATGTCACTGTGACCCATGTATGGTGTATTTTTCACCAAGACTGCAATTCAAGTCTTTTTCTAAACTTGTTCAACAAATGTGTACCTCTTCTTCAAAGAAAACCGCCCCGTCTGGCACATCCCCATTTGAATTTTTTGGAACTGCTCCTAAAGAAAAGGAGCAGCATTTCCCACAGACGAGAAAATTGATCAAATGAAAAGGGGCCACGTTGTGATTTCGCATTACAAATTCACCAGCGTACTGTGCATAAAGATGCATAATCTCGGGTATCATTTAAATGCAAAGTACAAACACACATCCCCTCCCTCACCAGCTCACATACAACAAACAGAGCTCCATGGATAACAAGGATCATTGGTGTGCATGTGCTGCAGCAAAAAGACAGAGAGAAGCTTTGTTGTCGGTGAGCCCGGTTGCTCCACCTCCTCCTTGTATCAGCACATCTTCTCTAACTGCTCAGGGTGCGGGGGGCAGGAAGAAGAAGGAGCTGAGTGTGTGTGTCTGGGTCTGGTTCCCTCGTGTCTCATAACTCAGACCTAGTATGGCAACCTCAGGAGTGTGTGCTCATGTCTTGGAAGTCATTTGAAGGGTTATAAATACATCACAGTCCTTGACACTCAGGACGCTTAGCTGGTCAAACAAACCTTTGAGCCCCCCACTAGCACACAGAGAAAGGATGAAAACAATGCAGCTGCTTACAGTATTGAGTTTAAACAGAGAACTATGAGAGTTGGTAGAGGCAGGGCTGTTTGTTAACGTGTGTGTGCGAGTGTGTGTGTGTGCCTGGAGGGGAGGGGGTCTGGAGCAGAGCAAGAGATGACTATCTGCCAGCCAGTTTAGGTAGCTGCTTCCTGAGTGCTGATGTGGCCCCTGCGATTCAATTGGCCAAGCTGCTGAGTGACTGCAGGGCTACCGGCTCTCTGGTTGGTCAGCTGGCCTGTGTTGTAGCACAGCAACGCCATCCTGTGGAGAGCGGGTGAAGTGCAGATGGGAGATAAAAGGATACTGACCCTGCAGGAGCTGCAGACGCGGACTGGAACTCAACAGGAGCAATGTTTCAGAGCACATTATTAGCACGCGCAGCTTTATTCTGAAATATGTCTAAGAGAGGGTCATGTTGATTCAAAAGGTGGAGTCTTTAGGTGTAAATATCTAGGACAGCCTGTTGAAAAGAAGCCTGCTTTCTCCACAGTGACAGTGAAACTCATCTCAATGTCCCTGAAGGGACATCTCATTTTCTTCATCAGCCTGAAAAGCTGTACATTGAAAATGTCAAAGTTTTGTAGTCCCTCTTGTTTCTCTTATCAAGTAAAATCAGTCAGGGCACTTTTAAAAGTAGTTTGCCAACTCTATATTTTACAAAGTTAATGACAGTGACAGAAAACATGCCCTTAAAAGCAGGGGGAGTTGAGGTGAACTCAACCACTGCAGTGATTTTTGAATCTACCTCTTTCTCTCAGCTCCTGACATCAGTATTCCCGATGGAGGAGAGCTCCCTGGGAGCCAATTCCCAAAGTCTGCAGCCCTCCCGCGGAGAGGATGTTACCTGCACTCACAGCAGATGGCGACAGACATCTGAGGCAGGGCGATAAGAGCCTCCCAGCAGGACGCTGTGTTTGAGAAATGGAGTCAGAAAGTGTCATGCTGCCTCCCGTCTGAGGAGGAAAGGAGCTCTTTTGATCCTAGACTCATGGAGGTTTAATGTTTCCTCTGAATCCATACATAGTCAATGCCACGATGAGACAAAACCAATTACCTACTTTCACTGAAGACGTGCGATGAACAAAGAAGTAATTGGATGAAGACTTTGCTAGTCACTGTTCAGGATTAGAAGTAAAGAGATGCTTCTTTAAACTGTAATAACACAGGTGTGAGAAATTTTAATAGAAAATAATAACCGTTAGATAGTTGCAGGCACGTCTTTTGTCTGTGTGAACATTGCTAAATATAAAACAGCATGAACCAGTAGTTGTAATTCTTTGTAGCAATGACTTCTTTGAGGATGATGTTTTCATCAATACAGAGGAAAGATGAAAATAATTAAACCTGTATGGATTAAAAGCAGCTCTGATCAATACACTCACACACATACAGCAGATGGACCAAAATATGTCATTAAATAGTAATTGCTCGCAGTAATGAGTTTATTTAAGATCACACCCAGCCAGTGTTCCATTTAAAGACTTTTATAGAATAACTGTACACCAGTTTCTGAGCACTCAATTACATAGAACACAGTTAGAAGAAGAGGGTTGAGGGTTGGTTACTACAGACAGTAGTAAGTAGGTAAGTGTGTGTGTGTGTGTGTGTGTGTGTGTGTGTGTGTGTGTGTGTGTGTGTGTGTGTGTGTGTGTGTGTGTGTGTGTGTGTGTGTGTGTGTGTGTGTGTGTGTGTGTGTGTGTCTTTCCTTTCCAAATAAATAATGACATCAATAAAATACAATAATGCTAAACTAAAACCAAGGGGTATTCACGCCTTTAAGAGGAGATTGAACAAACACCTCCTCAGCCTGTGACTGTAATCCTTAAGCTCAAGGACATTACATCATCAAACATTTTGCTTACATGCTCCGGACTGAGTAGCTGCAGATCATTGATAGGTTCTTTAAATCATACTGTATTCCTAAGACCTGTATCTGATCAAGCTTAATTAAAAAAAAAAAAAAAAAAGAAAGTTTTATTAGCAGCAGAGCTCAGAATGATCCAGTTTTCAGAAGCTGATAGCCTTGCTTTGGTACTTACTCTCATTTCTCAACAAAGAGACGAGCAGACGAGGATGTACTTTAGCTGATAAGTTACTTGCTAGCACCTCTAACAACCTTCCAACATAAGTAGTAAACTTTTTTATGTGACTAGCAAAAGATTGCGTTTGCATAACTTGGTAGTTACTGTAACGTGTACTCCAGGCTTATTAGCTCTCACTAATGAGTTATTAATAAGTAGCAAATGCTATGCTATAAAGAAGACTAAATGCAGCTGCAGAAATTGATGTATGTAATTAAGAGGCTTTTATAGCATCTAACTTTCATATACAAAGGTAATAAATACATAAATATGGCATTCATACATATGAAACTAGATTTTTTACCTGGGTTACACCAGAGTCATTCTGCAAACTATGTCAGAATTATGGCTGTGCACCACATCAGGTACTTTTATAGGTACCAACTTAATTCCATCTGTAGAGTACCAGTTCACGTAAAATAAAACAGCACTATGTTTGGGTACCTAAATGCATCATTTTGGCTGAGAAAGAATGGAAGTGGACCATTTTCCATACTGGGCATGAACACAACATTGCACGTTTATATAATGAGAAATGAATATGTTAGATTGAAAAACATTGAGATTTTATTCTTCAAGAGATCAATAGTTATTAACACATAAACACACACAAAAGTACCGAAAACTGGTACCATTGGGTTAAAGGTACCCTTCCCTGGTCAGAACTAGTGATAACATAATTTGCTGTTTTCAGAAATAAAACTGAGGTATGGTCAAAGTTTGTTCAATTTCCTGCACCCCCTGATCACCACAAGTATGTTAATCTTTGAGTCTTTGTGGATACATTTCATTGTTGTAGTCTCAAGTACAGGACTTGAATCCTAATTTCCCAGACTCCTGTTGGAATCAAGCACAAGTATTTCACACCTGGACTCGGGTGGAGGCATTTTCTATATCATGCTTTATACCATAAAGAGTACATTTGTGACTTATGTTTTGAGAAAGACTGTTCCATTGTTTTACAATACCACCCTAATAATTTCTTCATTTCCAAGCAGCTGGTAGCTACGTAAATTCACTTTTCTGTTCCTACCTGCTGTTCTGTTCAACAGTTTCTGCCAGATGTATAAAGAGGTATAAATTAGTGGTTTTGCTTTAGATCTGACAGTAAATGCGGGAAAGAACAGCAAAACATATGTAATATGTCAAAGGACCATCAAAAAGAAGACAGGAAAGAGCTCAAACTTTAACAGACTTGGCCCCGTAAAACTGCTGGGAATGTCAATTAACTGTTAAAAGGCTTATGGTAATCTAAGCAGATAGAAAGTCAATGACTGAGTTTGGGATGATAGGCCAGTAAAGATTATGATAAATGGGTTAATAGGTGCCTGTATTGCGGGGTTCATAAGACACCAACGAATTCCTGTGCTGCAGAATCTACAAGTGTTACTCCCCATTAAAAGAACTATGGTGCATGTCTAGATCATAGACAGTATAATACATAGGTGTCGCCTCTGTGATGCCACTCATTTGATTCTGAAGTGGAGTATTGTAGAAAATAATGAAGAAGCTTGACCTAACCCATCTTCCTTTGAGTTAAGATTAGGTAATGATGCACGCCTTTATTGCCTTACTGACTCAGAATTGACTCTGATTTTTGGTTAATTAGTTCCTACTCACACTCAACTTGAGACTTGAATCAGACTCAAGGATTGGTGACCCAACTTCAACACTGACACATTTCTGAAGACAACAGAAAAACACATAAAGCCATGGAGAAATTTCATATGTGTACATTGTTTAATCTCTCTCAGGCTTTATGTTCCAGAAATGTCTCTGTGCCCTTCAAATATTTAGCACCGCTTTTGTTCAGTTTTTTTTAAATGTTGAACTGTGATGATTGATTTGCGTTACCTTTGTATCCAATCAAATCATTCCAGAAGAGAAGACAACTTTAAAGTTGAATTTATATTCATAATCTTCTGGTGATTTTTGAAGTGTGCAGGCTTCAAGGTGAATAATCAGGATTTATGCAGTCATGGAGGCAGGATTTACTCACTGTCTTCTTGCACAGCTCCAGGTTTCAATCAAACTGCAGCCCCCCCGCAGGGACTCCCCCCCATACACACACACTCACATACAGCCCTGCTGATTGTGTGCTGACATACTGGTTGAAACTGAGTTCATTGTTACTTTGTTTATTTGACAGTCACACAGCCTTCTCAATGCTCATTGTTCCACCCTCAGTGTCATTTCTTTTCCATAACTCTCTATTATGCTAATTCTTCGCTGCATGGATACTGCAGTGCCAGACATCAGTGCTGTCATTCTTCAGATTGACAGCTCCTGAACATGTGCTCGCTGAGTTGTCATCTCCTGCAGAAACACTGTTCTTTTCAAAAACGCTGCTCTGTTTATGCATCACTCTGAGATTTAAACATCACACGCTCACACAGACCTTAGTTCCCTCCTCAGGGAACCAACGGTATTAAGATTATATAAAATGAGTGAAAGAGGAGATGGAAACAGAATTCCTTCCATAGATTTCAAACATGTCTTTAGGTTCTTGGATATTTATGGTTGGAGAAAACAAAGTGCACAAAATTATACATAAATATGGAGTTCTGTTTCTGAAATAAACAAAATATTCGGTCCCTCTGAGGGATCCAAACAAGACACATACAAAGAGTTAGAGTCAAAGTGTAGCAGATTACTGGGATTTAAAAAATAAAAATTAAGCTACTTAGGAGAAAGCACATAAAGGGGACATAAGAGTGATAGAATTACAAAAGTCTAATAAATTACAAATGTAGATGTTTCCTTCCCAAAATTATTCAGAGGAAAAACATTTTGAAAAGAATTAATGTCAGAAAGGACAAAAAAAGTTAAGGTAATATCTTCAGGAATAATAATAAATCCAACTATGAGAAACTTCAACTTTGTGCAGGACGCAGCAATACAACAGATGGGAGAGGACATTAAAAAGGTGCAGTGTATGCAGATGTTGCATCAAAGTTATTTGTCTGGATTTATTCAGTTGGCTGTCTACAACTTGTATTTTAATGCCATCCTCCCCCAAAAAATGTAAAATATCCATTTTAGTTCCTGAGCCCCCAACGGAGAGTTTCCCCTTTGAGCAACACAGGTTCATCCACATATGAATACAAAGACATCCCTTAGAAAAAACACAAATACACATCTCTACACCAAACTGTTTTTGAACAGTATCTCTACACAATCTGTTAATAAAGCAAACCCTTGGGAAGAGGAGGCCAGTTGATATAACCAATATATGTTAAAAACAAACAAAAAAAAAGGTCTGTTACTCTGCAAAAATCAATAAATATAATATTAGCAGCCTACTACACTGTAAAAATGATAATTTTAAACCAACTGATCCCCAAAAGGACAGCAAACGTTTATTTTTCAGTACAACAAAAACCCTTATCATCAAGTTTAATAATAATATAATCTAAATATACTTTGATATATCATAACAAAGCCATAATAGCAGGTGTTTTCTTATTTCTTAAAGACAACACCTGGCTTTCTGCCTGCTGGTTTGCATTCTATGGGTGCTGTTCAATCTTTAAAGCTCTATCAGTTTACATCGTTGTGGTTCGATAGATGTCTTGAAGCATTAAGCAGGCGTGCTTTTCTTCTAGTAAAATAAGTCAAGGGAGTGCCACCAAAACAAACCTGAACTGAGTTTCTTTAGGAAAAGTAACCCAGAATAAAACAACTAAAACATTAAAGAACTTTGTCAAAAACCTCAACTTAACAAGAAAAGACCGATTTCAACAATGAGGGACGATGTTTTTTTTTATCATTAATAGAATTTATGTCGGCTTTTATAATTTACAAATAAATTATAGAGTTTTGCAGAACCTAAGAAACTTCTCATTAGAAGTTTTCTGCTGCCTCAGGATTCATTCACTGCGTTGTCTTTTGTTTTTGTTTTTTTCTGAAATCGAATTTCACATTACTGTCTGGATCAAGATCTGCCACATTTGCTTAAACTGAATCAGAAAGCTGTTTGTATGTTTTCTATTATCTCCATTTTTTTCACTAATGACATTATAAAACCTGTTGAAGTAGTTAAAGGTAGGGTTTGCAAGATTTCCCTAAAAAAAAAAAAAAAAAAACATCAAATTTAAACTTTTCCTGCTCAACCTTCCACTACAGGCTTCTTTACACGTGTGTCTGTGTCGTCTCAACCCCCTCCTCTGCCTGCACGTTGATGTTTTGGTTGAATCTGGGATGTTGATGGCTGCGAGAGTGCAGATAAATCTAAAGGATCCCCGTTTGAATGTTGTGTTCTAAGTACAGAAAATTCCTGCAAACCCTACCTTTAAATATCAAATGAACAGTAATAGTTTAGATATTGGTTGTTTCAACTATAACAATTCTAAACGTGCTCTTTTAATCCCAAGGGGGAAAAAATGTTTAATTTTATATCATTGTTTCAAATTCACATTATACTGTTTTAATCATTTAGGATCAAAAGTCTATAAACTGTAAATGATAGCCGTTCTCACACAAGTAATGTTTAGGTTTCTTAAGAGTCATCAATCTGAGATTTTCAGTCCTGTGTTTACAACTTGGAAGCTGTTGTGTCTGGCATTTTCCAAATTCCCCCTCTGAGGTTGAGCGGCACAAGTTCTCAGTGTGATCATTGCCGAGCCATCAGCTTGTTTCAGCCTCTTCATGGGTTCCAGCCAACACGCCCAATTTCCCCCAACCCAAAAATCTGTCAGCACCAGCTGGAGCCATTACCCCGGCTCCTCCCTGGGTATGTGGGGACCACTCCTCCCTCATATCCTCGTCAGCCAACAGGGACAGATGTTCATTACAAGCCCATTTCCTCGCTCCAATATTATATCTATTAGCAGTGGAGCAGAGTTAGTGGAGCACATAGATGCCTATTGTCTCTCAGAGCATTGGCATTGCTTCATATAATAACAAGCGAATGGGATGAATGTGTTAAACAGTCACCTGCTCAAGGCTGCTGAGCCAAAGCGATATGCTGAATGTAACAGTGGGATGAAGGCTGACTGTGAAATGATGAGGCTCATTAGCAGCTGAAAGCCACTCAGTCCACTAAAATGATGATCAGGAGCATTTTGGGGGTCATATGTTTAACCCTTACAGAGCGAGGAGGCTGCATGTTAATCACCTAAATGAGTCAGCTACACGAGTTTCTCATCTTACAGATCAAGAATAGAAGAGAGCATGGAGTAATGTTATTTTTTCTGGACAGTGGACATGGATTTAAAAAGTTTTGGCCATATTTTGCATCATTTTATTTTTTTGTGTCCCTTTAATAATTCAAAATAAGAGAGAAAGAATTTTAAAAATTACACTGCCGATGTATGGGTATAAACATGGGAATGGTCCATGCCCTAGACAGTGCATCTGTATTCATAGCGCTTCACTTTTTGAATATGATGCCACAAGCTTGGCACACCTATCTTTATTAAGTTTGGCCCATTCCTCTTTGCAGCACCTCTCAAGCTACATCAGGTTGGATTTGGAGCACTGATGTGTAGACATTTTCAGATCTCTCCAGAGATGTTCAATCAGATTCAAGTCTGGGCCAATCAAGGAAATTCACAGAGTGGTGCTGAATCCACTCCTTTAATACCTGGCTGTGTGCTCAAGGTCTGTGAGAGCTCAAAATGTAACAACAACCCATAATGTAACAATGACCCAAAATGTAATTAAAAAATGTTATAATACCAGCATCACTGAATTCATATAACCTTCAGCCTCGACTAGTCTCCCAGCTCCAGATGCTGAAAAACATCCCCACAACATGATGCTGCAACCACCATGCTTCACTGTAGGGATGGTATAGTCCAGGTTATGAGTGACATCTGGTTTCCTCAAAAAATGGCATCTAGCATTAATGCCAAATCATCTTTGTCTCGTCAGTCCAGATGATTTTCTTTCTTATGGTTTGAGAGTCCTTCAGGGGCCTTTTGGCAAACTCCAGACAGGATGCCACGTGCCTTTTACTAATGAACGGTTTGCGTTTGGCCACCATACCAAACAGGCCTGCTTAGTGGATTGCTGCAGAGATGGTTGTCCTTCTAGAAGGTTCTTCTCCCTCCAAAGAGGACCACTGGAGCACTGACAGAGGTACCATCAGGTTCTTGGTCACCTGCCGTCGACCTTCTTCTCTTCGTCCATGATCACTTTATTTAGACAAGCAGCCAGCTTAAGGAAGAGTGGTTCTGAACTTCTTCCATTTGCAGATGATGGAGGCCACTGTGCTCATTGGGTCATTCATGTGATGTCTCACCTTTTGTTTATAATACATAAAGTTATTATGGGATGTTGTGTATAAAACTTAAAGAAAATATAAATTTATTTCATTTTGTAATAAGGCTGTAAAATAAAATGTGGAAAAATTGACATGTTGTGAATACTTTCAGGATGCACAGTATACAGAACAATGCTGGGTAAGAGGAACAGGAAGTTACTACAGTTAGATTCTCAGTAAAGGGACCAAGTGTTCCTCTAGCCTGGCTCTGTCCGTATCACTCAGCAGGAAGATCCAGTGCACCAAAGGAGGGGACTTTGGGGTTTGGATGGGGCTGTGATTCCTCTTCGCCTCAGAGAGTAAGCCCTTGTTCCTGGGTGGCTGATGAGAGCTGGCCTGTTGACAGAGGGCCCTCGGCTGCAGGAAGATGCTATTGTGTGTGGGAGTCCTGCAACACAGAGGATTCACTTCCTCTGACTAATGTTTCATTCAGCTCCGCCTGGCACTGCTCTGTATGTACACAATATATCACATAATGCAGCAGAGCTCAGCACATGCATGCATAAAAGGATTTTTTCTGTACGCACCCATGTGGCACTCACATTTCTATCCTGTACATTGAGATACACTTGTGTGTCCCTGCATGCTCGGTGCGCAATTGTGTGTGTGTCTGGTTTGTTTCCCTGCTGCCCTGTGTGTGGGTTTTTAATCTTGAGCAGTGAGTTTTATAACAGCTCCGAAGGGAGCATTCACTTTACAAGTAGTGATTCCACTTGTCTTCACAGATAAACGTTATGAGAGTCTGCTCTCAAGTGGTTATATTAAAACTGTCAATAGTGTTGCACAGAGGGATGCTCTGTATCTGCATGTATATGAGCCTTAAATCCCAAAGGGCAATATGCAGTTGGCGGGCAGTAACTAAGAAAGAAGGCACTGTAGAATATTTATGATGTCCATGCTAACCACTTACATAATCTTGTATCGACTCAAAAAAAGGTTTGATGAGAACAATCTGATGGCATCAACTGTGCTTTTTCCAAAAGTCTGCACATAGTCTATTAATGGCCTCAGTGAATCAATGCAAATCAGAAACTGTATCAAAAAAGCAACATTAGCAACACGCTAACAACTCTTCAGTTTTTGTTTTTGTTTTTTGTTTTTTTTTCAAACATCAATTATGACAGTCTATTTTATCAGAAGATATAGAAAGTCCCTTATCCATGGAACTGCACCAAGATCAAAATATTTTGGAAGTCTGTGTTATGTCTTGTTTCTCAGATCACTTTCTCCCCAGTAAAACTGAGTCCTAGGCTATGCATACTTGTTTCCCGAATAATGTCCTCTTTCCAATAGAGAGAAAGAGAGTAATGGTGGACGTACGTCTGTTACAGGCAAAACATTCAATTGTGCTCTATTCGATGAATGTGTGTTGCTCCTCTCTGGGTCGCTAGTTATAAGAATTATCACCAAGTCAGGCTCTAGAATAACTGACATATGTAGTTAAGAAGAAGGCTTCAGAATTTGTTTTTTTTTTGTTTTGTTTTGGTTTTTTTGTTTTTGGTTTTTTTGGGGGGGTGGGGGGGTTGTTAGAAAAGCTGACTTGGACAATGCATTGAAAACATAAAGTATAAGACATTACAAGGGTGAGTTTTTACAAACACATGAAACTTGTGTTTAATGTGAGTGCTTATATCTATTATTTCAATGATCAAATTATATTACTACTTTATTACTTATAAAATATGTTATTTTTTCATCTGAATACATAGAAAGACTACTTTAAATATTCTTGTATTATTGATATACAGCCACTTGTTCTGTTCGGGGGGGTTAATTACATTACTGTCATACATTTCTAATTACTGCAAATTGTTCTACCTGATGTAATAAATGTTAAATTCAATAAAAAAAGTCCCTTATCTGTTACAACATGCGATTTATCAACAGGATAGTGTTCATTCAAATGGCAATAAATCCAGTCATAAAATGTACTCACTTTGTGATCTCTTGGCTCTATTTTGATTCTGTGTCTTTTCTTTTTTGGAAACTGCTGTCTTTCTCCTTTGAATTGACTTTTTTTGTATTCATGAGGTTATGACAGTGAACCCCCAACAACTAAAACTGCAAACTAAGTGTAGTCAGGATTTTTTGAAAGTCAATGTCAGCACAGTTTCCCTGTACAGTCAAACATTCAAGTTCATGCTGAAGTAGAAAGACAATGCCAGATCTTTTACTCTCTTATTCAGACGGACACCCTAAACTGATCTCTCCCTGGTACTTCATTTTCATATGGAAATACAGGCTTTTCATACATTTGCCTGCAGGTTTCATGTATTAAGTAATACCTGATGATCACCACCTGCAACAGGGACAAATCTTTAGCCTAAGAACAAACAATTTTATAATATTTTGGCCTTTTCTCCCTTTCCTTGAATATATACTGAGAAGAAAAAGCATTAATTACTTAGCATTAAAAACTGTTAAGAAAAATTGGATCTTGGACATTTAAAAGAAAAAGAAGAAGATTTTTTTAAGATGAATATAGTACATGTGGTAAACACACAAGAAAACATGATATGTTTGGAAACTAGTTAATAATCAAGCAAATGTCAATACATCCAGTCTCAGAAACACTAATTCAGATTTTGTACCCAAACCAGCTGTAGGTTTGAATAAATTTGCCAGTTGGGGACTGCTGCCCTGCTGCCTCTCATTAGGGATTTGCTGTCTCGTTTGCATTAGTGTTGTCTGATTTCTTAGGCCAAGTCCACATGTAGCCGGGTATTTTCCAAAACGAGTACCCCCCCCCCCCCCCCCCCCCCCCCGCCTCGTTTGTTTTAAAAAGTACTTTCGTCCACACACAGTGGGTAAATCCGCCTGTGAGTGCGGCTCCAAGCACGCCAAACCCGTAACGAGCAGTGTTTTCCTGACGACTGAGAACCGAAAACTCTGTTTACCGGCATCTAGGGCTGCAACGATTAGTCGACATAATCGACTATGTCGACGAAAAAAATTCATCGACGCAAATTTTAATAGTCGACGCGTCGTATTATTGTTTTTATTGTTGTTGTCACATGGTGAAATCAAATACCAGGGGGTAATACTCATCTGTAACTTCAGTTCACAGCATGAGGTGCTGTGTTATTGGATACTTTTATGGGAAAAGATCACTAAGTTCATACGTGCGGAAAATTGATGAGGAAAAACTCCACTTCCAGAGAGCGCTGCGCGCTGACGGAGGCTCTGACGGAGCCTGTCAGCTCCCGGAGTTTAGCGTCTGATAACGTGATCTAGAGAGTCTCCTTCACTCTCTGTTACAGACAGTTTTTCAGGATCTAAGCGACAAACTAGTGTAAAAAATTCCCCTAACTTTTGAAAAGAGAGGAAATTTATCACTCTCAAGCTCACACTGCAGCGGTAACACTCAGCGGGGAGGAGGAGGGGCGGAGTGTGCATGAGCGAAGTGGAAGTAGCGCATGTAGAGAAACGAAACTTAACGCGTTGTCATGGAGAGCTGGGAGAGAGTCAGACGGGATCATACAGAGAGCAAAGCAAGCCCCAATGAGCAAATAAACATTAGAAAACGAGCCCAAAGTCACTAATAAGCGGTCCGTCCAACACTGCGTACAACAACTTAATTTCCCTGTTACCTGCGTCATTCAGTTTGAGATTTAGCCTATTTATTTTTTGTATAGCCAAGTACTTATATTTTTTCACGTCATCATGAATGAAATAAAGACAAACAAACAAACAAACGTGACACAGGGCCGACCAATCAGAGATGAGAACCTAACTCTGGGTAAATGCAGTAAAAATGCAAAACACAGGTTGAATTATAAAGGTCTGCACCTTTTAAAGGCCAAATTAGGTTGAAACTCAAAATAATCGTGATTAATCGACTAATCGAAAAAATAATTGATAGATTAGTCGACACTAAAAATAATCGTTAGTTGCAGCCCTACCGGCATCCACACAAAACCACAAAACTGGAGTTTTCCAAAACCTTCCCTTTGGCCGGAGTTTTCATATAACATCGTTTTTAGTGACGTAAAGCTGCGGTTTCTTGTGGACGACAGGCATAAACATATGAAAGTATATGTAGTTTCCCAAATACCCAGCTAAGTGTTGACATGGCCTTATTCTTCATGTTTTTTTTAACAGTGACCATCATCCCTCACAGACGCTCATTTATTTCTCACTCGCTGGTATTGGCTTACTTAGTCCAAAGCTTAAAAATAAGGTGGTTTTAGACGAAAGCTGCTGTTCAGATCTGCATTTCTGGGCTTTGCTTTGTGATGAATGGAATGGGATTTCTTTCTTTTACTGTGATTTTGCAAACTCTTCAGCCTCTCTCCAATTTTATACTGCTGCTCCGTCTGTTGGTTTTGGGGGATTCTATAGTGACGAACAGTTTGCAGATGTCTGGCCAGTTGAAATCTCTCAAGGATTCTTAATCTACTGCTCTTTATGAGCTTTACCCTATAGTTGTTGCTTGCTCTCTGTGGGGTTGCCATTGGTCCAGAAAGCAAATCATGGTGTTTTGTGAAAATGCAGTGACTGTTGAAATTATCAATAAAAGCTGCTCAAAAAATACCGATTATAAATAGTCTTATGTGTTGTTTAACTTGGTCATGCATCTTGAATAATTTCATCTTGAAAGCTGCCTCTATTCCTGGTCATGAAAATCGTATTGTTGATGCTCTCCCTTGCTTTAAATTCCAGGAGTCCAAATCTATGTGCCCCCAAGTCATGCCCTCCTTTTTCTCAGATAACTATAGATTATGTATGTACAAGCCCCTGCAGCACCCCCTGTCCTCAGCATCACAGTACATGGAACTAGGGTAAGCCAAAAGCACCATTAAAGTCTATGATTCAGCTTGGCTTTTCTTTTCCACCTCTTGTGCCAGTCTTCTCCTGGGATTCAGTTTCACATTCGATGCAAAGATCCAGCATCTCAGACCTTTTTTTGGGAATCCTTCCGTTCAGCTTCTACTCAACGGCCTTAAAAAGGCACATCCGTCAAGCTATGATAAAAGATCGCCTCTCACTTTATCTCTGATGCACAAGTTGGTGTTGAACTTAAGACGCGACTGTTTTCCACCTTTTATTGATTCTTTGTTAGAAGCGGTTACCCTAACGGCGTTATATGGTTTTCTAAGGTTTGGTGAAAACAGAACACAGACTCTTTCCTTCAATCCTCAGCATGATCTCACCTTCTCTGATTTAAACATAGAAGAGAAGAGAACGGCCACACGGCTGCTGGTGCCTAGGCCCACACATAGTAGGGTCCACATCAGCGCGATCATAGCAATGTGCTTCTCCTGACCCCCAAAAAGCGGGTATTATGTGAAAGCAGAAAGTAAGAAACCCAACATAGGATACAAAGCAGCACATTTTCCTGGTATAGTCAAATGTGAAATCTTCTGAAAGGAGATTTTAATGTTTAATTTAAGATGCAAATTTCCATGGTGACATGTGCGCATTGCCTCATTTCTTATTGTAAATGGAGGCTCTTAATATTTGTTTTATATGTAGTTTTGTGTTTCAAGTCTTGGACAAAGCATGTCAGTAAGATGTGCAAAATGTTTGTTACAGTTCAGAATAATAAAGGAAAAAATATTCAGAGCCTGTATCTTTTTTTCCCCCATTATGTTGTTATGCTGTTTCCTCTATAAGTACTTATTTTCTTTATGTAATTTCTGTCTGTTGATTTTCATTTTATCTATCATAATGTTATAATTCCTGTCTGAACATTGTGAAGCATAGAATGACCGGTCAGTATTTTTATTCTGAGGATATAAAAAGGTAAAAGTCAATAAAACAACAACAAAAGGAACAAAACACGTGAAAGGTAAATCCCGATTAACATCAAACATCATACATGTCCGTTCTCTTACTGCTTTCCCACATGGGTCTAAATGTGTTTGATAAACATTATGTACTCTTTGCGCCTAAGTATTTACAGATGCTTATTTGGATAAGTAAAAAGGCAAATTTTATCAGAGGCACTAGGCCTGGATAGATTCTTTACAGACACAAGACAGTCTGAACTTCTGGGAGCAAGTCTTTGAGGTTATTGCTGAAAACACACGTGAGTAGGTCATAACTAAATTATTTTATAGTCATCGTTCTCATTTGGTTAGGCATGCTAAAACAGTGAAGAAATTACTTTTTTTTTTTTTTGCAGTTAATACAATATTAAATGTATCATTTAAATGATTTCAAATCTATTTTCTTAAACCATCACTTTTTTATTTCAGTTTAAGAATTGGAATATAGCCTTTTCATTTGTCTTTTGATGATATAACATCAGAATACACATACCATATGAATACTGTATCAAGTCTTGAAAAGTGTGTTTAAGTTATGTCTCTATGCATTCAGTTTTCAGT
Source organism: Halichoeres trimaculatus (assembly GCF_033239565.1). Classification (NCBI taxonomy): domain Eukaryota; kingdom Metazoa; phylum Chordata; class Actinopteri; order Labriformes; family Labridae; genus Halichoeres; species Halichoeres trimaculatus. Next base: position 18,915,376 of record NW_027437183.1, read on the forward strand.
CTCCTCTTAGTTTCAGGTTTGTTTTGGTTAAAAAAAAATTCTCTTTTTAACAGTGAAATCCAAAATGGATTATGTACTCCCTCTGCTTTTCTCCATCTTTGGTAAGAGATAAATTTTTCTACATCTTTGATCAATCTTTAATCCTTACTAAGTTGTGTTTTCCACTTAGCGGTTCATGAAGCTTGATTGATCTTTATATAGATAATTGTTATAAAAAGCAAAGGGACGATGATGCACACATGCTTATAGGCGCTTTACACGGGGTTTGTCAGTGTTTGCACATAAATCCTGACAAGTTGAGGACTGAAATCAATGCTATTTGTTCCAACTATATTCAAGTAGACTGCTCCATAAGTGCTTTGATTGGTAAAATTATTTCATCAGATCAGATCCATGGCCTGGATTTTAAGTTGTGTACCTTCCCAAGAGTAAAATTAGCTTAGGTGGTTATTGTGGTAAGCATATTAAGAGAGACACAACAATTTCCAAGAAAAACTAACTTCTCTTTGAGGGACCCTTGAAACAGCTCATACATCAGTGAGCATTTAGAACTCATGATGAGTCATTTCTAGCAAAATGGCAAAATTGTTTGAACTGTGTACATGGCCAAATTGATAAGTGAGTGATTTTGTTGAATTGTTTGTTTTTTGGGGGTTTTCTTCTCTGTGGAGATTCCCTCAAAGTATTCATACCTCATTCAAACTTTGCCAAACATGCCTTTGGTCTTGCTCCACAGGATTTTGCACACCTTCCCTGTATAATCTTCGTAAATTCCACTTCATTGAGGAAAAAATGACCTGGACCAACGCTCAGCGTTACTGCAGAGCCAAATACACCGACCTGGCCACCATCGAGAGCACAACTGACATCAGCAGGTTTGACAGAGCAAACTACTCATTTGCTTGGATTGGGCTGCATGATGACCCAGTGTCCTGGAGGTTTACCATGGGCAAAGACAAAAACTCCTGGAGATGGTCGAGCACCGGTGAAACTAGTGAAACTGGTTATCACAACTGGGGAAGTGATAAGCCAGATAACTACTTGGCACAAGAGTTCTGTGTGATGTCATATGGTAATGGAAAATGGGATGATGGAAGATGTAGCTCCAGAAAGTTTTTTGTTTGTTATGGTAAGAATTTTTATGTTTTTTTTTTCCCTTTTTTTTTGACAATTTAAATACTATGGTGGCCAGCAAAGAACAAATGTACTGCAACGCCTGTAATGACATGCATAACGACAAACGCACATCATATTTAGAAACGCTGCACATTCAAAAGCCATTGCAATGGCTGAAACACGCCTCAAAGAAAACAAACTGGAAGAAGCACAACTGCATTAATATCAAATGCGCAGCAAGTACCAAAACTTGTCAAAAAAAAACGTGTCAAAAACACACACAATCAGAAAACAAGCGCAAACAAAGAAACGCTGCTAGTACAGCCTTAAATTGATACTCTGGGATGGAACAAGTAGGGTCCTATCACAAGGTTTAGGGCAGAAATTACCCCTACAGCACTGTTTTTGTGCAGCAGAAGCCCAGAGCGCACGCACCAAACACCCTCCCTGCTCGTCAGCCGGTTTCCTCTGCACTCAGAGGGGGCCATTTGTTACTTGACCAAAAACACAAATAAACGGACTCCCACCGAAAAAATCTGATATCTGTCTGCATTCACGCTTTATGTAGAGAATTTTCAACGCGTTACTTTTATACAAAAACGCCACTAAATAAGGCTCTAGATCTCATTGTGTCGTAAAACGGCGCTACCTCCGCTGCAGAGCCACAGCTGGCTACGAGGCGCTCGCCGCTTAGTGTATCAGTCCGCCTACGCAGCATGCCAGATATAAACAAACGCAGGTAGTCTGCCAAGACGAATTATGCAATAACAACGCAGCCTAAAGATGAGTGATTATTAGAGCGAGAACGACCTGCCGCTCACTTTGAATAAAACGTGAATGCAGACCGACAAAGAAAGAGGTGCCAACTCAGAAACTTTGTTGCTACATTTAGCAACTTTTCAGACCCCACCGGCGAAAGAGTTTTTATTTTTTTAATTTTTTTTTTTAGGAGACTTGCGACAAATCTAGTGGCTTTTCTGGAGTTTGGATGCTGATGTGAGAGCATTGTATTTATCTCTACCCACTGCTGTTGTATTTGCTTTGGATGTTTGCATTTGCTCTTGAATGTGTAGTGTTTCTGAATATGACACGTTTCTCATTATGTGTTGTTTGAGTCATTACAGCGAACTTGGTCCTGGTCGGCCATCGCAAAACACTGACTTTAAAACAGCTGCAAATGATTCCAAAATACGTTTTCCGTGTTGAATTTGAGTCACTATACCTCAGGTTTGATTTCAGTCTTACAGTTCTAAAAATAATTCTAACAAAATCAGGTTTATATATGTGGAGATTCCAGTATTCAATAGCATCATAGCCCAGTGTGCCATGTGCAAAACTGCACTGCATTTTATGCTGCATGGGCGTCACAGCAGGTGATCGCCCACTGTTGGTAAGAATTCTAACTCAACACCCTGTGCCTGGTGGATGAGTCCTTATCCTGGACTTCAGGACTGCAACACCATATGCAACTTGATCAGAGAAGCAAAACCATAATAATTTTTAACACAATTCAGTGTTTCCCACAGGATTTTAAGAGACTGTGGTGGCAGAGTCGCTGACCCTCAGTGGTTTTAATGTGTGTGTACGATTTTAAGCGCGATGTATCGCCCTTACAGTAAGTGCAGTTTGGGACCATGGACATGAACGTACGCTGATAAATAAGAACTTACAAAGGCATATCAGAAATATTTTAAATTTGATTCAGAAACAAAACCAAAAACTCACTTACTCACAATATTTTGAAAAATTTACTGAACAGCATTTCAACAACAGGTTATTTACACTATTTCCATGATCTGTGATCCATTATCAGGCTACTGAGACTGTAGCCTACCGTTATTCTTCTTCTCTCTGCTCCCTTATCTGGATTTAGGACTGTTGTGTTTTCATCATTTTTTTTTCTACAGTGACTGCAGAAAATAGTCTAAATAAATAAAGATGCCTAAATTTGCTGAGGCCCACTTCATCACAAAATGTAGCCTAAATCAATGCAAGATCATTTTCTGACTGATATTTCCTGATATTGCTGTGTATCTGGCTTTGAGATAAATTCAGCTTCTTCCATGCTCTCTCCGTATGTTATGTTCACCGTCTTACGCTGATGTCACTATAAAATCCCACAGCGCACATGGCTACTTAATATGCACGTACTGATTTGCATTGACCATATATGGTTATGTTCGGGCGTGCTGAAGGCGGGAAACGAGGTGTGTTCACGTCACCGCATTTACGCTGTTCTCGGCGCGGTGTGGTTTATCACAGGGAATAGCGTGCAGCCGTGTGTACACAGAGTTTGATAGATCTGAATAGAGTGTATATATTTTGGTCGTATGCACGTTTTGCCTTTTCGTCGTAAGTGAAACTTAAGAGGACTTTTACACGCTGTAAAAAATGAGGCCCCAGGAGAGAAGAATATGAAATAATAAGCCGCGTCAGCTCGTTGGTATGGTAACAGGTGATTGTACTGTGTGCCTGCACTGACTCTGAATGCGCTATGATATTAAAACAGTGTGGTCTCTCTCGTCACTGAAACTCTGGAACCGAGACGTGCGCTGTGCAGCCGGTCCTCTTCCAGTGAAGGGAGGCAGACAGCGCAGTGAGCTACTGTGGCCACGGCTGCAGTTAGCATGAGCGCTAATGCCCAAAAAAAACGTTGCACGTACCTCAGAGTCAGACGCCCCGCTCCAGTGTCTCTGGAATCTGGTTTGCGTCAAACGTATCAGCGACGTGTATGAGCGTGACCAGTGCGCGCGCACTCTTGTTCTTGCTTGTTTACGTGCGGTAGGAAATTACAGCTGTGCAATGATCTGACCGAGTGACGGATCGTATTTTTTTCTCCATATGAGACTGTGGCGGGGCCAAATGAGACTGTGGCGGGCCGCCACAGTCTCATTAATTAATGGGAAACACTGCAATTCATCAAAGTGTCAATTATCAGTAATTTATCACCTGTTTTTTCTAAGCAGTTTTTGCGTGTAATATTGCAGTACAGCATGTATATTTCTGTTTTTTTTTTTTTTAATTGTCTTGGCTCCTCTACTTCCACATGTAATCATGTTATAAGAGCCGAGTATAACCAAACCTTTGACCATTTTAACCATGTCCACACCATTAACATCCACCTCAATCATCACTACTATCCTTTCAAACCATTACTCTTTTTTTTCTATTGTAGCTCAAAATCCTCAAAGCAACAAGGCATACATCTTAGTTGAGATAGAAATGAGTTGGAAAGACGCCCAAGCTTACTGCAGAACTAACTACACAGACCTGGCTATGATTGAGAATGCTCAAGAAAACACACAAGTGTCAGCTGTCAAAGGTTGGTCTTATGTGTGGATTGGCCTATACCGAAACGCATGGACATGGTCTGACAACAGCAACAGCTCCTACAGACACTGGACACTTAAACAGCCGAATAACAGTAACAACCAGTTTTGTGGGGCAACTCGTAAGAACCACCGCTGGACTGATGATTCATGTACACTTCAGTATCCCTTCTGGTGCCAAAAAGGTAAAAAATAACTTCCATGAAAACTTGTATTGTTGCAAGTCAAAATTAATTCTCTTCCAATTTTCTTGTTTCGTTTGTTGGATTTTTCAGTCCCCCTACAAAGAATGATCTTGCAGACAAGGGTTAATACTGAGGCTGACCTTTCAGATCCAGCTATAAGCGCCCAGCTCCTGCAACAGGTAAAACTCCATCAAGCTGTTTTTCAGTCAAAGTCTGTGTATTAAAAAGCTTTCTGTAAGAATGGTCACAGTTGCAGTAATCCCATTGTGTATTGAAAGTTTTGTTGTTGGTTTTTTTTTCCTATACTGCCTGTTTTTGTACTTAACTGCTAAATTAAAATCAACATTTTACAGTGTCCAAACTTTCGTATTAAGGTTGTGACTGAAACTTTGAAGCATCTTCTGACTATGGACTGTATACATAAAGTGAACAAAGTCACTGTGACATCTACCAATAATCAATGATCTACTTATGAAACACGTGAAACAAAAATGCTATCAGTAATGCTTCAAACAGATGTTGAAAATCATTAAAACAATTTTTAATACAAATTATTTTTACCATGAATCAGAAAAGATAGGACAAGTCCATTTCAATGATTGTATTACATCAACCATTTTTTAAATTCAGTTAAATTTAACTATCTCAAGCCAAAAGGAAACTGTATGTATATATATATATATATATTTATATATATATATATATATATATATATATATATATATATATATATATATATATATATATATATATATATATTTATATATATATATATATATATATATATATATGTGTGTGTGTGTGTGTGTGTGTGTGTGTGTGTGTGTTTGTGTGTGTGTGTGTGTTTCCTCAGTTCCCAAATGATATAAAACTGTTTTTGTGCTGCAACATGTGTTTAAACATGATGGTTTTTAGGAGGCCTACCTGAGCTGATGCACTGATTCCACTTCATTCATGCTTGTCTTAAAAGCAGAGTGTCTGTGGGATTAGGGACATCTAGGTACTCTGCATTTTCCAAACATGTTAGTGGTATAAAATTTTAAAACGAGCATTTAAGTTCTATGAAATACATTTTTTTTTCAGTTTTTATTATTATTAATTTATCCAATTTATTTGTCACTTAAATGTTTGAAAAAGCATTTCCTCAAAATACATTTACAACATCCCTGGTGTAGGGGACATATCATGCTGATCCCTGATTGAATACTTACATATAATATTATAAATTTGAAAACAAGACCTTACATCCCCTGAATTTTCAAAAAATGAGATATTGTATTTTTTCTGATATCCTAGAGCGAGATTTGATGCCTCTGAAAATAGGTCATTGACTTTTGGCTTCGAGATTTCGACAGTCATGACGACACAAGGTACCTTTCTTTTTATTGGAGTAATCTGATAAAGCAGCTCCTCCTCTGTGATGTCAGTTAGTCACACAACCGCCACCGAGGGATACATCCACCAAGAGCCAAGTATAAGCGTATAAACTATACACGTTGCAGTACCGGTTTGACTCACCACACTGAAGCGTCCTGAGATGATCTGTGTCGAGGTGGATTTTCTTCCTCCTGAGCTGCAGAACCATCCGAGTCTGACTCAGGGTCCAATACAAAAGGACGTATCCTATACTCTGCCATTTTATTAGTGCTATCAATGCCTTACGGTGAAGTTTTGGCAAACAGCAAACTCGCTCGGTCTGCCCCATCCAATACAGCGATTTTGTAAATACTGCCATGCTGCAAAAACCGCCCCCTGGCTCTACCCCCTCCGCCCCTCTGATAGAACTGACCAATCAGAGCACAAAGGGCTGTGACATTGCGAGGTTACTGGAGGTCATTCTCAAAACGGAGCGTTTCAACAAGATCTTCAGAATGGCCTGAAATGAGGATATTGAGAACCCTATTGTGGGGCAATGAAGGAACTAAATGACTTGTACTGAGGGCAGAAATGCTTTACAGTAGGGCTGCACGATTATCGCAATGTCAGCACATGCAATTACGTAATCGCAAAAGAGGATATCGCAATTGCAATCGCAATGTCAGCACATCCAATTCAGATTTTTCTCCATGATAACCAAGCAAATAAGTAGACTCATCATGACACAACCTTTTTTATTAAATCGCAAGCACAATCGCAATCGCAATATTTTCCACCTAATCGCAAATCGCACCTTTTCCTCAAATCGTGCAGCTCTACTTTACAGGCATCCTAATCTGGCATAGTGAAAAGGAGAAACAAGCATGATATGTCCCCTTTAACAAATAGGAGCAAGGGGAGGAAGAACTTACAATGCACCTCATGTGTTAGAAATGCTATGTTTCAAATTGAATGAAATGTTTAAATGATCTAAAATCCACCAGAATCAGTTTTTATTTATTTAACATTTCATTTTCTGCTAATATTTTACAGAGTGTCAAACGGTTTTGAGTCGGGTTATATTTTCTACTCTGTGTTTAAGTTGACACAACTTTTTTTAAATCCCAGGTCGGTGCAGTGCTGTCGGCAAAAGCAGGAGCTGCTAACCTAAACCTTAAGTGGAGGATTGAACCCAGAAAACAGATAGAAAGGAAACCAAAAGCCATGGATCAGTGCCCTATAAAGTGATGGCAGGCCACACATTTTGTTCGGGAGTCTGAAACCTTTTGGAAGTTCAGCAAGAAAAGAAAAAAAAAAAAGAAACGCTACTGTTCTATTTGAACACTGATTCTGACTTTGCTTTGCCTGTGATACAAACCCAACAAATCTCACTTGACATCTAAATATAAGAGTACAAGAATAGTTCAGCAGTTTACAAACAGTAGTTCTTTGTGAAAAGGCTAAAGGCCCCCTTCCCTACTTCATGCTGCCTCATAGGAAGCGAAGTTGAGTCTGGCTCTTTAAATATGGCATCAGCCATCGATAGGCTACAAAACTCTGAGACAGGAACAAATGGTTGTTGTCATTGAAACTATGTTCATATCATACAGTTTATGGTATAGCTTCATATCTTTGCCACACCTTTGCTATAAGGACCAGGCTGCTGAGAAAGGACACAGTTCCAGATCTTTGAGCACAGATTCTTATTTGATCAATCTGCAGGACAAGGTGTGATAAGTTTAACCTAAGTCTGAGTAATGTTAGGAGTAAATTTAGTAACTTGTATCAATTAACAAATACTGTTATTTTATATCATATTACCTGCATGATCATTGTATCATGAAATGTGGAATGTTTGTTATGTTAAGCACAAGAGTAGTCCAGGTTAAGTCCAGGATCTTCCTCTGTTAGTGGAGCTAAGTGGGTTAAGAAACCAAATAAAAAGTAGCACTCTGTATTTTACTATTCCTTTTTTTTCCTACAAAAAGTAGACTGACACTCCAGATGGTGATCTGGTGTTGTATAATGTTGAATAAATGAAAAAGTTAAAAAGTCATGTGTGTCTCATAACTGATTTCTTATCTTAGTCTTTAATAAGTGGATTAATGACCTGTAAGTTGGTTGTTAAAGACCTTTTGAATGCAATGTCACAATGTCTGCCTGCACTTGCCTTGGTGCTAAAAAGAGACTTGTTACTTACCATTACTTAGTTGGAGCCAAATGAATGACTCTTGTCAACAAATTCTCTGCTATAATCTGCTGTAATCTATGTTTCCAACCATTACTATTTCCTGTTGTATGTGGTAATGTACCAAAGGGCAAAACAAAGCTGATATAAACCCTAACTGTAATTTTTTGTTTTTTCTTAAGAAAGAGAGAAAGAGACAACAAAAGAAGTGGATCGGTAGATCCAACAAAAGAACCGACAGTGGCTATTATTAGGGCTGTCCTGATCCCGATCCCTTGTATCTCTCCTGGCTGATTTTTGCTTTTTTTTTTAAGTATCGGTGATCGGGAATTGTAGCCAATCCTCTCAACTGTTCATTCACGTTAGCCGTCATAGAGCCAAAATTGCTGCCAAACGCCAACGCATTAGTAAAACTGAGCGCTATAAGTGCGCCCAACCTCATAAAGTTGATGAGAGAATGATAAAATAAGGTATGGTACAGTGATGCAGAACAGCAGCCACACTTAGCTTTATTACAGAACACATGTGCACAACCAGATACATTACAGCAATAATATCTGCTTTCCAGCACCCTACGGTAACTCCACAGGGACAAAGGGTGAAAACAAACAACCACGGTAAAGTCTGTTAGCTTAGCGCTAACAACTCCGTGGCTTCAGTGTCAGCTGTCAGAGTGGAAATACATCAAACTAGAAAGTGAAAACAGTCCAACAGCCACATCTATGCTCTGCTCTGCTCTCAAGGTTTTTATAGCTCAACCAAAACATCTCAAAACAACATGCAACGTAGTTTACTTACCGAGGAAGGGCTGCTCCATGGTTTCTGGGCTTTAACAAAACGGATAAATATCCACAGAGAGAAGACAACAGCGCCCCAAAAGCTCTGAGAAGAAGGTGGGACGCAGATTGATGCCATCTCAGTTATCCACGGTATGTCCCTCCGTTCAGACACATGGTTAAAAAGCCTGCTTCACTGAAGCTACAGCACAGTCTTACAGTCTGTAGCAACATGCGAGGATGTGGTGATGGTGGGCTAAGTTTGACAACATTAGTTTGCCCAGTGTTTCTGCTGAGCCTCGCAGCACACTAGATTGATCCCTTGCTATGGATGGTTTGGGTTAGTTAAAGTTATAATCCAGTTTGTAGCAAAATAAATATTTCAATGAAAGGGGAAAAAAACGAGATAGTCCTGTAGGTGTCTAACGTGTACTTTCGAAGTCTCTCGCCGTCTTCGGAGAGTTGCGTTCAGGACAGCCTCTGATTTTAGCAGCTGTGTTACATGCATACAAGTTGTCCACCGTTAAGGGTTTGCTGAAAGCCGTAGGAAGCGTTTTTTTCTTTTTCAACTAAAATTAGCAAGCACACTGCTCATTTTCTGCAAATGTTCTGAGAAAACATGAAATACAAAGCGATGTTAATGAAATTCTCCCGTCTTTTGCGTCATGTTAAGACATGTTTTCAGCTTCGTTTGTGATACATTCAGGTACCCTCGGAAACTTGAGAATCTGACAATTACTCCAAGGTTTTCAGTTTTTGGATTGGACAAATGGCTAGTAAATGCCAGTCATTTAAAAATAAGTGGTATTTTGACCCCACCGACGGGTTTGGGATCCAGAGGGTTTTAACTTAAAAACTTGCTGGACTTAGTTAAATGGACTGAATAAGCTTTAACTATTATTTTTGACTATTCTGTATTGTCAACACACACACAAAAAAAAAAAAAAAACTGTGTTCCTCACTTTCTCACTTCTTCAGCAAAGTTTTTCTCCAAACCCAAAAATAGGACTCGGTATCGGGCAATACTCAATATCAAATAATCGGGATTGGAGGCAAAAAATGCTGATCAGGACATCCCAAGCTATTATCCCTGCAGTCCCTATGCAAACTGTTTTTAGTAATCCAGAGTTTGTTGTGTTAAGCTAATGAAAAGTGTCATCTTATTAACTAACAGGTTTCATCCTATATTTAAAAATGCATTAATGGTGTTAATCATATCGCACATTTCTACTGCATCCATTATATAAATCTATCAAATATCAAGCACCCCCATTGGATAATGAGGTATCGGGGACAGGTTACCTTGAGAATTTGCATCTTAAATTAAATAGTAAAATGTCCATCTTTCATACGATTTCAAATTTGACTAAACCAGGAAGCCATGCTGCCACTTATGTTTTCTACCTCCTACCTTTACATAATATGTACTTGTCATAGGTCACTGCCTGTTGTTGTCTGGAAATAAAACAAAAGACCTGACATGTTTACCAGATAATATCTGCAAGGAGTTCATCATTATGATCACTAAGAACTGCAAAGATAGAGGATATAGTTTCCATATCAGCTCAATCTCGATCAAATATCTGCTGCCATATTCAGCACGAGGTAAACATGGCATCTGAGCTGTCTGAGAAACCTCTCAGTGCCAACAACACCTAACATGTGTTCATGTCTTTTGCTACTCTCTCACATGGGTCTGAATGTGATTAGAAAAATAAGGAAAACTTTATGTACTGTGCACGCCTCAGTAGCTTCAAAATGATCTTCTCCAGGATACTTATTTGGATATGAAAAAGACAAATTTGAGTACTGGCACTAATGCCTGGATAAATTACTTACAGACACAAGACATCAACAGTCTGATTGAACTTCTAAAAGAAGATCTTTAAGTTAGTGCTGCTATGCTGCAATGTATCTGATGTGCATTTGTTTTTTTAATTAATCTCCTCTTAGTTTCAGGTTTATCGTGGTTAAATTTTTCCCCTTTTAACTGTAAAACCAGCAATGGATTATATACTCCCTCTGCTTTTCTCCATCTTTGGTAAGAGTGATATTTTGCTTTATAAATCTTTGATTGAACTTCAGTCTTCATTTTTTTTTGGGGGGGGGGGATTCAAGTTTCAGTTCTAAAAACCATCAAAGATCTTTTTAATATAATTAATATATGAAGAATAGGGATGGCGATGCAGACATGCTTATGGGTGACTCAGACTTGACACTTGGTCTGTCAGTGTTTGCACATGAATTCTGATATGTTTGAGAGCTGAAATCAATGGTATGTGTTCCAGCTAAATCTAAGATGACGGCTCAGCAATCACCTCGATGAGTGAAATTGTTTCATGATTGATTAGAGAGATGGCCAGGATTCAAAGTTGGATGGAGGCTTGATTCAGAGATGGCTTTGTGATCTGGTAAAATACCAAGCAGACAGCATCAAATAGAGTTTTAAGAATTTAGTAAATTGAAGTTTTAAGTAAATAGAAGTTGCAAAAACGGCAGAGCCTGACTGCCTTGTGTTATTTATTCTAATGTGAGAGTAACATACGCACGGTAAAAAAATATATTTAGCCTATATATATCCTGAATGTTTTTATTATTACACATTTAAGGCAACAACATTGCTCCTCTTAAACTTGACAAAATAAGCTTTATACCAGTGTATTGATTAACTAATAAATACATACTGAGTTTTAAGTGCCAGAAGTACTTTCATGACTGTAGGCAAATAGTATTCTACGTTAGCAAGGACAAACTTTTACCCTTCTCCACCCAACTAACTGTCTAAGTAAGACACAGGACATGTTTGTGTGAAATGGACTCTGGTTATCATTTTATTATATCAGTTTAGTCCAGGTGTTTGTCTCTAAAGAAATGTCTTTCGAGGATATTTAAAAAAAACAAACTATCTTAATTTTAACTCAGTTACATAGATTAAAAAATAACTTGGGATTCAATTATCAAACCTAATGGAACGAACCGTTTTTTTTATGAATTGAACTGCCTTTGAATAAATATTATTGGCACGGAATTAGTATTGCAGAGGGACCTCTGGTAGTTTTAGAGCTGCCCCCAGATGTCAGTTTTTGGCGTAGCACATTCACACGGGGAAAGCGAGGCCTGTTTATAATTAGGCATTTCTTATGATTTTGATTGCAAAAGCTACACATACCCACGCTTCTTTAGTCGCAGCACCCCATTCTGTAGCGCACAGCTAGCCATACATTCTGTGAATGAGAACTGAACTTTTAGGTAGCAGCTTTTAAGTTTTAAGGTAATTAAATCAATGATTTCAATGCACATTGTTTGACAAAAGCCAGATGTGGATGTCTTCTTTTGAGTCCTACCTACAACTGATTTTATCAATTATTTGATCATGCGCTCTGAGGCAGCATGTCATGTCCAACCTGTTGTGTGCAGAGACGAGCTTAAGATCATATTTCAGGCTCTGTGTTTTTAGACTCAGGTTATGGAGTTTTCGACATATATGACTGTAGTATGTTTTATTTGTTATCATGATTGTGTCAGCTTAATATCCTGTGAGTGACATTAAACCAGTGACATGCATTTTTTTTTCATTGTTATATTTACATTCATGAAAGACAACTTTATCAATGACATAGAGGTACATAGCAGGTCTTTTTTTCTTATTTCTATCCAAAGTGCTGTAAAAACCTTTGTTTAGAATGCCCAGCACTATTTTACTCATTATTTTGAGCACAGAATGATCAGAAAAAGCTGCAGAAACCATCTTGAAAAACACCCAAAATAACAGAGATGGCGATTTGGACTGGATTAGTGTTATCAGAGGACCTGTACTTGTCTCAAAATGTAGTCAGTGATCTGCCCTGGAATTTTTACTTTACAAATTATCATCATGGTCATTTCACCAGGGATCAAAATCAGACATCCTCGAAGATAATGTCTAATCCTCGGAGATCCTCAAGTGAAACTAATCTTGGGTTTTAGTCTGTGTTTTAGTTACATCATCTTGTCAGGTAGAGATGTTCAACCTAGGGTAGGGATAGACCTCTAATTGTGAGCAGAACTTGGCTGTAAGCAGAGATCATCAATTAAAACAAAACTAGGATGTCAAACTTTACTTGATGGACAAACGGGTAGTACTGGAATGAGCTGGAGCCCATCTTTATGTCTACTCTGTGCATGAGGAGACGTATAGATGACTCTACTGAATGCAATGACAATCATCAAGCACAGAAAAATTTAGAGTATTTTTCCCTTTGAGAGAACAGCTCCTATATCAGTGAGCATGTATTCAGAATTCATGTTTTTGTATTTCATTTCTTTCAAAATGGTGAATTTGTGTGTAAACTGTGTACACAACCAGCCTTTAACAAGGATGGAATGATGAAAACAGAAATGGAGTAGCAGCATGCATGAGCCAGGTTAACGCCCCTACAAAGCATTAAATTTCATGGTGGTAGACCCCCACAATTACAAACACAAATGGCACGATTGCCACACCTGCTTCGCTGCTTAAGGGCAGATGTTGCGCTCATGCATTACGGTATCAGACAAAATATGCAATCAAAGAAATCCTTTGGAAAAGTGTGATGATTTGTAGATGTCCAGCAAATTTAGATGAAGGAGACACAACATTATTCACTAACATATGAGAGAAGGGAGGCGGACAGAGTCTCAAACTGGCAAGGCTCACTGCTGTCAGTTTTACAAGTTTGGCTTTTCACTTTTATATGTCTGGGTCCAAGATGTGTGTGGTGAAATGTTGGAGTTCATCAAACAACTGCTCGTAGAGTATCCATCAAGTTACTGGGGCATTGCTGCGGTGCCTGTTCCACAAAGCAGCTTTCATATGGCTCATTTTATTTTTGAGGTTTTCTACAGTGTGTTTGGAAACACCTCACTTATTTACCCGTTTCAAGATCTCAAGTCAAACAATCCCTTTGTCTTGGTTAATCTGATTGATGAGCTGATAACAGCTGTTTGTTCATTCTGTATTCTTGTAATAAAATGTCCATTTCCTCTGCTGAAAAAAATGTTTTTCTTGATCTTCTTTGTGCCACACTATTACCACTCACCAGGTTTATTACTGTTTATGTGTAGTGGGCATGCCCAATTCAAATATGTGGGATGGGAGGTTCCCTCAAATTATGACGTGATCTGCACCTGCCTCTCTGTCATGGTGTACTTAGTTAACTGACTGAATGTGCATACTGGCCCAAGTTAATCTGTCAGTGATTGTTTTTATTGTTTTTGTTTTTGGGGGGGTTTTAATTTTCTCCACTGCCCTATATTTTCTGTGAAGGTTTCCTCAAAGTACCCATACCTCATTCAACGTAGCAGTTCAATCATTTTTTTTGCCAAACTCACCCTTGGTCTTGCTCTACAGGATTTTGCACACCTTCCCTGTATAATCTTCGTAAATTCCTCTTCATTGAGGAAAAAATGACCGGGACCAACGCTCAGCGTTACTGCAGAGCCAATTACACCGACCTGGCCACCATCGAGAGCACAGCTGACATCAGCAAGTTTGACAGAGCAAACTACTCATTTGCTTGGATTGGGCTGCATGATGACCCAGTGTCCTGGGATTTACCATGGGCAAAGACAAAAATTCCTGGAGATGGTCGAGCACTGGTGAAACAAGTGAAACTGGTTATCACAACTGGGGAAGTAATCAGCCAGATAACTATTACGCACACCAGTTTTGCATGTTTTCAGGTTCTGATGGGAAATGGAATGATCAAAGTTGTGGCAAAGCATATTATTTTGTTTGTTACGGTAAGATATTTCTTGTTGATTGATAATTCAAACAATGACCTCAAAACAGCTACAAAGCATTTCAAAATATTACATTTTTACGGGGCTGTAGTCAAGTTACCAAACCTCAGATTTGAATCTCTACCATCTTCTTGTCTCATTACTTTTCTTTTTGTCTTTTTTTTCTGTTGTAGCTCAAAGTCCTCAAAGCAACAAGACATACATCTTAATTGAAAAAAACAAAAGTTGGAAAGATGCCCAGGCTTACTGCAGAACTCACCACGAAGACCTGGCAATGATTGAGAATGATCAGGAAAACACAGAGGTGTCAACTGTCAGAGGTTCCTATGACGCATGGATTGGCCTATACCGAATCGCATGGACGTGGTCTGACAACAGTGAGAGCACCTTCAGAAACTGGAAACATAAAGAGCCAAATAACAATAATTTACAGTTTTGCGGTTTAAGTAATGAGAAGCACCTCTGGTTGGATGGGTGGTGTTCACAGAAGTATCCATTCTGGTGCCAAAGAGGCAAAATCTGAATTTCATGATAATTTGTTTTTTTTTGCAAGACAAAACCCTCTTTCAAAAAAATTTATTGTCACATTTTGTGGATTTTTTAGTCCCCCTACAAAAGATGATCTTGCAGACAGAGATTTATACGGACGCTGACCTTTCAGATCCAGCTATAAGCGCTCAGCTCCTGCAACAGGTACAACTCCATCAAGTTGTTTACCAGTCAGTCTGTGTATTGAAAAGCTTTTTGTGAGAATGATCAAAAGTCATGTTAATCTGCATTTTCTCCTCATATCCATGCTGATCTCTCATCCAAAGAGCGTACCGCCCTCACCCACAGTAGTTTACAAGCATTATTTTGATTGACAAGCTCCGCCAGACCCTGCCTCTATAGATGTCCATGGCAGCAAACACGGACATTTTAATATTGAACAGTTAAAAAACGTGAATTTACCAAGCCAAATAATTTATAAAAAATGGCACGGTTGTTGGCCCAAAGTCATTTTTGTACAATTAAATGACCATTAAACGATGAGCCTTGCTTCAATCTGATGGGCTAATACTTGCTGATTTTTTTTTTCTCTAGGAGAGGCAAGGTAAAGCTTTTCCAATATCCAATTTGTCACTTAAAGATTTTGAAAAAGAACATACATGCCACATTTTATCTAAATACCTTAACATCACCCATAAACAAATTGAACAGGTGGAGGAAGCGCTTATTAATAAAGCATATGATATGTTTAAATTGCTGTTTCAAATTGGATGAAATGTTTAAATGTTCTAAAAGGCTTCAAGATCACTTTTTATTAACTTTTTACTCAGTGTCAAATTGTTTTGCAGTCAGGGTCGTATTTTCTATTTTTTATCAAAGTTGACACGTAACTTTTGTTAATTCCCAGGTCGGAGCTGTGCTGTCAGAAAAAGAAGGACCAGCTAACCTGAACCTTAAGTGGAAGATTCAACCCAGAAAACAAGAAGAAAGGAAACCAAAAGCGAGGGATCAGTGCCCTGCAAAGTGATGGCAGGCCACACATTTTTTTTGGAAGTCTGAGACCTTTTGGTAGTTCTGCAAGAAAAGATAAAACACACACACACACACACACACACACACACACACACACACACACACACACACACACACACACACACACACACACACACAAAGCAGGGGATTATTTAAGAATAAATTCATACAATTTACAGATCTATCTGAATATCTTTGTGAGAAATATTCTAAGAAACACATCCATGGCTGTGGTCAATTCTGAGTTGAAGCTGACTCTAACTTTGCTTTGCCTGTGATACAAACTCAACAACACTTACTTGACATCTTAATATAAGATTACAAAAACAGTTCAACAGTTTCCAAACAGTAGTTCTTTGTGAAAAGGCTAAAGACCCTCCCATTTACCATGTGCAAGCTCATAGGCTGCTGGGTAGAGTCAAGCTTTTTCCAATATGGCACTAGTAATGGGCTACAAAACTCTGTGACAGAAACAAATTGTTGCTGTCATAGAAACAACATTCATGTTATATGCAGTTTATGATTCAGCTTCATCTCCTTGTCACACCTTTTCTATAAGGACCAGGCTGCTGAGAGGGACACGGTCCTAGATCTTCAAGTACGGATTATCACTGGATTAACTGCAGGACAAGATGTGATAAATTTAGTCTGTAAAATGATGAAAGTAGCTGTAGTGAAGTAAACACTAACCTGAAAAGGGTATGTTGGCGTACTGGTTAATAATAGAGAGAATGTCAACTCTTTGAGTGTCAAAAAAACTAAATAAGAGTTTGCACTTGTTCAGTTAGTCCTATTCACTTCAGCATCTGGTGAAATAACTGGTGTGGTTTGTATACCAACGGCTAGGTTAGCTCATTTTAAGAAGGTAGGATGTCACACTGATTCTAAAAGTTTAAATATAAAGATGAAGAAATCTACAGTCTCGGCCAAAAAGTGTTCAGAAAAAGGAATGAAAATAAGTAATAATTCCTGCCACTTTTTGTGACAGGGAATCACTTTGGAGGTAATTACAATCACTTTTCACAATCTAGAGTTAATATTAATTGCCACCACTGAGGCAGCAAACTTTGTGAAAACCAAGTTTTGTGCCATAACTAAGTCCAACACAAGCAAGAATTTAGACGGAAAGATAAACCTGATTATTGCGACAAAGTGCTATAAGTTATTAGGCTGCAGGTGCTGCCATTAAGTGCAGGATATATTTGTAGGGAACTAATGTTTTTTTTTTCTTTTTCGAATAATATAAAATAATTTAGCCAACCAACCAAAATTAATTGTTGCAACAATACAGTTCAACCGTTAATAACATTCAGTAATTAGTGCTGAAAATTCACTAAGAGCTGGGTCTGAGACCGTCCGACTCATTTTACCCCAGAGGACAAAGAGGAAAAGGATCAGATTAAGGGCCTAAGTGTTCCCTGAACAGATGAGCCTTCAGGCATCTCTTTAAGTAGAAAGAGACTCTGTGGATCATATAGAGTAAGGTCATTCATTCCAACATTTGGGCACAACAAAGGAGAAGAGTCTGGCTAGAGATTTAGAGCCCCGCTGGGCTGGGAGCACCAGGTGTCTTTCACAAGCAGAGCGTAGTGGACAAGAAGGAGTGTAGACCTGGATGAGGGACCCCAGGTAGGCAGGAGCCGCTCTTGTCAATGTCCTTCATCCATGCGGAGATATCAGCCAGACACACTGATATCCGAGCCGAGACAGCTGTGTCCTCAGGTGAAAAGACAGGAAAAGCTGAGTGTTGTCAGCACAGCAGTGGTAGGAGAAGCCATGAGAGCGGATCACTGCACCAAGTGAGGTGGTGTATAAGGAGAAGAGTGGGAGACCAAGCACTGAACCCAGGGGTACCCCTGTTTTTAAGCCATGTGAGTTAGACACTTCTCCTCGTCATAACACTCTGAATGATCTGGTCGTGAGGCAGGACTTGAAACATGACAGCACAGATCCTGAGATGTCAAGTTCAGAGAGTGTGGAGAGGAGGATTTGATAATTTCCTGTTTCAAAGGCAGGGGACAAGTCTAGCAGCAGTAGAGGATTGACCAGCACCTCGAGTCAGTATTTTCGACAGGAAAGGCAGGAGTGAGACTGGTCTGTAATTTCTAACCTGGGCTTAGTTGAGATAAGGTTTCTTGAGCAGCGGGGTGACCGCTGTTTAAAAGCTGTGGGGAATACCCCAGAAACCAAGGAGGAATTGACAATGTGTGTGACTGCAGGTTTGATTTTGGGTAAGATGATCTGCAGGATGCTGGTAGGTATAGAATCGAGAGGACAGGTTGTAGGTTTGGAGTTTAGGAGAAGTAAAGAAACCTCCTTCTCACTCAGAGGAGTAAAAAAGCAGAGTGAGGCATTGGTAGCAGGTTGGATCATAATGAGCTGGCCAGGCTCAGAGAATTGGTTGCTGGTGTTTGCAAGGGAAAAAGAAGACAAACATGCCCAGAGTTAAAGCAGGAGAGGGCTGAACGGTTGCAAATTTTGTGCCATTTTCAAAACTTTTGGCTAAAAAAGTATACTTATAGATAAATCAGTAAGAATATTTGCAAATAAATGCTGTACTTGTGTTAAACTAGTGTTGTTGTTGTTTTTTTAGGTTTATAGCTGTGTTAAGTTGGTATACAGTACATGCCGTGTGGTAACAGTTCTTATCATCATGTCTGAAGGAGTAGTTCTGTAGAAGATGTAAAACATTTCAAAAGTTTGTTCTAAATTGGGTATCTGCTTGGACAGGTGGTATTTTGATTATTGATAGAGAATATCACCAGGCCTATTTTATGTGTCAATCATTAAATACTGTTATTTGGCATTACCTGCAGGACCAGTTTGAACAAACTGAAATGTGTGCATAGAACAAAGTCTGTTAAAATGTGATTACTCACAAATTAGAGTAGGGAGAAATGTTTGTTATGATAAGCACAAGAGTAGTCTTGGTTAAGTCCAGAATCTTCCTCTGTTAGTGGAGCTAAGTGGATCCTTAAACTAAGTAATAAAAAATAACACTGTTTTTTTTTTTTCCTACAAAAATCAGACACTCCAGATTGTGGCCTGGTGTTATATAATGTTGGATAAATGGGAAAGTTGCAAAGTCAAAAATGTGTCTCATTACTGATTTCTTAGTCTTTACAAAGTGGATTAATGGCCTGTAAATTGGTTGTTAAAGACCTTTTGAATGCAATGTCACAATGTCTGCCTGCACTTGCCTTGGTGCTAAAAAGAGACTTGTCACTTACCATTGCTTGGTTGGAGCCAAATAAATGACTCTTGTCAACAAATCCTCCGCCATATACTGTAACCTATCAGTGAACATTGTTGTTGTGTTTAACACCCCAGATTACCATATACCCAAATAATCCACCATTAACAGATTATTTTTAATCAATTCTGCCATGTATAGTCATGAAAAACCTGAAAGAATGAGGCTGTTTTCCATTTAAAACATCATGAAAGCTGAGTGAAACATTGCTAGTTACAACGTACCAACTCCTCAGTTAGGAAAGTCACTATTGGCTGTCCCAGGAGTCACTAAAAGTCACTAGATGACGCTGCTGTCTAATTTGCATAATACTCAATTTGCATGTAATTGTCATGGACTTTGTAGGAGAGGGAAAAAAGGTGGGAGAGACAGGTAAAACACAACATCACAAATATATTTAGGACTCTTTTTATTTTTCTAATTTCTAAATGTATCAACCCTCCTCCTTCATCTGGGCTGGGGACCGGCAGAAGTGACCGTAATAAGACACACACTTGTGTGATTTTATTTGCTGTGAGAGAGGGGGGCTGTCTCCACGTTCTGGATAAGAGAGGGGCTCAGGATAGCACAGGACAGTTGCAAGAATTGTCATCATTAAAAAAAACTTGCCAGAGGGGTCTGAAAAGTCATTAAAAATATCAACGAAGCCTCTGAGTTGGCAACACTTAGTCAGGGTTCTATTCTCCACTTTCTTACTGCCATCATCAGAGCTCACACTGAATTCATAGCGCTCTATGACAGCAGAACAACAGGTACACCGTCTAACTGACCGTCTGCTCCAGTCGGCATGTACCCAACACACACGCCTCCCCAAAACTGTTCTGCTGTACTCCGCGCGTTGCGCATGCGTATGATTGGAGCAACATATCTGCTTCAAACTGAGTTGTAAAATGAAGAAAAAAGAAAAACACCAACCAAACAAAGCACACGCCCAGAACCGAGTGAGGGTAACAGAACAGATCAGATTTTTTTCATAAACCTTTCCATGCCTATTATCTATGTTTCCAGTCATGATGATGTCCTTTTGTATGGGGTAAAGGCTAAAGCAAGGCTGATAGAAACTTTAATTGTACTTTAAAATGTTTTAACACACACAATCCTTGTCCCCATGCAATTACATCAAACTGTTCACAGCTCACAGAGACGGAGCTGTTGTCTGTAAATCCTCTTGTAAAGATAAGCTGTGAGCAGTATGTTTGTAAGCTCAAAGAAAACAGAAGATATTTGAATTTTTCTTTTTGACACAGAGGATCTGACTAAAGAAAATGAGAGAAAGAACTGACACATTCAAAGTACAGCTCATGCTTTTTACATCATTTATGCAATGGAGAAACGTCAAGATTTAAAAGACTTTCAGAAATATCCAGAATGAATCCTGTCATGTTATTCTTTGTATCATTTTGTTTGTATTTTTGATGTTTATTCAGAGACACATCCTTGTACGGTGACGGAGTCGACTCCACAAGTGAAGAACGGAAGCCCTGGTTGTACAGCTCCAAGTGGGAAAGTGATCCTTATTCTTGACTGATTTTATGCCCACGTAAACAACAGTTCCTACTGTTCATTTGACTCTGCAATAAAGATTGACGGTAACAACCTGCTAACAGGGATGGATTTTTTTTAGAGCTGGTGATTTGTAATCTTTTAAGTAACCTCTGTCATTGAACATGCAACACACACACACACTGGACAGAAACACAGACTTACACAAACAGGACCCTGTGAACATGCACTAATACAGAATATTTTGGTGAGTGGGCTGAAAGGCAAAAGAGTGGGGTTACTTTAGCAGTAAATGAAATGGTAAATAGACTTGTACTTTTCTGTTCTCTCTGAACACAACACACCCAGAGTCACATTCATCAATCCACAGAGTGCTTTGTAGGGGACCAGGATTAGCTTAGCTCCTTCACACACATGAACACACCACTGAACAACATGAACACTTCAGCATGTAACTGCAGGAGCTGGGATTGAACTCCAGCCGCAGCCTAAAGAGAGGGGACCAGCACCTCTCCAGCCACCAGTCCGAACTTCTTCTTTTATAAGGTCTGAGCTGGTGCCCTCAACCCACTAAGTCAAGTCCCCTCACACTGAGATACAGCCAACCTCCCTCAGTCGTCCTCAGATGAGCTTCCATTGGAGTCTCCAATTCTTCTGGTTCTCCATACACCCAGCCAGCTCCGAGGAGCTTCCAGCTCCTGCATCCCTCTTCAGAACGTCCACATACGTTAGCATGGGACGTCCTCGGGATCGATGCCCAGATGTTGCTTCCCACAGGACCAGCCTGCTGGCCGGGAGCTCCCAATGTCTGTGGCAGTGGCCGGCCCAACCCCAAGCCATTAGTTCTTGGGATGTGGTTCAGATTGGAACAACTTATTATGTAATACAGATGCACAGGTGTGCACAAGGTGACCTAAGTCAGGTCCCACATTTTCATACTCAAATATGTGCAAATCTAACTCGGTGTAAGAGGTCCTCCATTATGTACTGGCAGGTGTGAATGGCTCTGAAACATTCTCTGGTTTGCTTTGATTTTTTTATTATTATTATTATTTCTTTATATCAACATTTATGGCTAGTTTAAAAAACAAATCAAACTGACAACTTTTTGTTTGTTTTTTGTATAATTTCATAGATTATTTTAAATTATTTTGTGTTTATTTGTTTCACTTGTAGTCTCACTTTTAAACACTAACAAGACCTAATCATGCCACATAGCAATCAGTTAACTCTAATAGCCCTGTCAAAGTCTGAAAATCATAATGTGGAGGAAAATCCCAAACATATGAGGGTGTATTTTGAAAAGAAGATCATTTTTCCTAAGCACAATATATGTTCAACCCTGTCAGCCCAACACTGAGTGAACAGCCGGCAAGGTTTATTGTTGGTAATTGCTGCTTTCTGGCACGTTTTCAGTCCATCTGTTGCTAGCTGTTGGTGCATGTGGTGTAGCACTTTCCAAATACAGACACACACACGCACACATACACAATACCAGAGTAAGTATGCAAAAAGTACCAACAAACATGAGATAAACAAAACAAATACAGCATGCTTTTGCAGAAATGTTCAAATCCAGACAGGTCTGTTATCTGAGCCAGCACAGGCCAAGCCATGGATACACCTGATTCCTTTGTGTCATAGGATATAAACCAGCACATTCACACAGTACACACATACACACTGTGGGCATTATAGAACACATGAACGCACAATATGTTCCTCAATGGATGCACAACAACACTTAACCATTTTATCACATGGATAATTAGAGAGAAATCACCCTCCACTACACTCTAAAGGAGAGAAATATTAACTAATCAGACTATGAATTCATGGAGCTTCTTGAATGCTGTAACTAAAGGTGGATTTGGCTGGTTTTTGCCCCGATCTCCCCCTTACGATCAAAGCCAGCTAAGGGCTGAGTGTCTGATGTTTGCAAATGGCATTGTGTGTGATTTTCCTGTGGTGTGGGGTGTGGTAAGAGTCATTTTGTCAGGACATCAGGCGCCTAGAAGGCCTCAGAAGGAGAGATCGTAGATAATGGGTGTATCTCAAAGTTCCAGAGTTCCATCCTTCCTTCCTCCACTTGCGTTGTTCACTTGAGTCTTAGGCCCTCCCACCAGAGATGATGGAGAGATGTGAAGAAATGAAGAGAGGAGAGAGGAATCAAGGAGATTCGTTTTTAGAGCAATTGGATACCCTCTACTCTGGAGCGTCACAAGAAGCGCCGTGTTTCATTGATGATGGCATCAGCTTGTCACCTCTGGATCATCTGTCAGTCAGCTCTAACAGCTGTTTGTTCATCTGCACATGTGCGCTGTTATAACTCTAATAAAACATAAACAGTAACAGTGATTTGTCTGTTTCTTTGACCTGTTTAACAAACGTTACCATGAAGAAAACCTGCCCTTTGTTTACTCTGTGTGCTGTTTAGGAGCACACGCATCACTTTGCGGGTAAAATGCGTAATTGTTAGGTTATTTATGAATTATTTAGCCTTTATCTTGAGCATATCTGATGGTGAACTCTGAAACTTTTAATATAACCCAGTTTATCGTATTTCAGGAAGACATTACTCATTATATTTCAGTTTTCAGTATTAATCATCTGTTATATTGATTTGATGATGGTTGTGTTATTTATTTTGTGCTTTAAACTCACAACAAGCACTTTATTACCAGATTTATGACCCCTTTCCAAACAATCCCCAGTGCCTGCTTTCAGATTGTCTTTCCTCTCATTAAACTCTGTTGTGTTTGTGAAGTTTCATGTAGAGAAGTCTGAGCAGCTGCAGCGTCCAATCAGAGAGTGATATTCCATATGGGGGCATGTCTGTCAGTGAAAAGACTTCCACAAAGCCAGCTCTGGTGTTTCGTCAATCATAGCTCCCCCGATCAGTCTCCTCCATCCTCTCTCCTCTCTCCTCCAAGCACAATTATCGCTTTGGGACAGTCTTCAAAATGGCGACTGAGAAGGCACTTCCGGTGCCGCGGAGGAGATAGGAGAGAGGAGGCATGAAATTAACGCATTGAGAAGCACCCAATGAACATGTTTAATATTTGCAGCTAGAAATCATGTAGTGTGTGGGGCGCACCAAGAAGAGCTGAGCAGACACAGTGTGTAATGTCACATGTACCAGAGCAAAGCCAATCAAGACAATAGCTGACTCAACTGACTGACAGAAGAGGAAGTATGAAAAGCTATCGGTGAAACTTGTGACAACTTCTCACCACTGACTCGCACTGTAATGCATTTAGCCCACAATCCTGCCATCGCTGTGACTTTTCCATAATCATTTTTCTTTTTTGTATGTTTTTTGGGGGAATTTGAGAGGTCAATAACAACTATCGTTGCTTCTTCCAGTTCATCCCTGTGCGGTCTGTCTTTTGTTATCATCAAGTGTGTGGTCCACAAATGTGTGAAGGTTTGAAGAATCCTATAGTGTGTGCCAGCCTTAACTCGCTCCCACAGAGGGACACAAAACCCTGATTTCATGACACTGATGAATGGAACTTGGATACTGTATCCTTTGAGGTGGATGCAAGGAAAGACACAGACGCATAATCACACAAACTTCATGCATACACTGACAAGTACAGATGCTGTATAAACACTGTTGCCATACAGTGGCTGCTTGACTGCATTCATAAACGTACAAACAGACACAGGGATCTTGTCTCTTCTGTGATTAATCGTGAGCAGCTCCAGCTCCAGCTCCTAACCTCACAGTATCTTTGTACTGTTGCTGGATAAACAAGCAGGCAGTCAACTTATATGACACTGACAAGAAAAACTCCTTTGGCCAAGCAGGCAGCTTGCATACAGAATGAGTTAAATAGCGCTAAGCATGCAATGTTCTGGACCAGCAAGCCTCGGAGCCAAAAATAAGGGCTGAAGAAGGTAAAAAACAAGACTTTGTGCGTGTAACCAGTGCTGCATCGGCTCAGAGTGCTCCTCTACCAATTATCTTATAATGTAAAATTGATGATAATTCTCAGGAAATGTAGTGCACTGCTTTTTGCTTCTTTAGAGGTGTAAAGATGCCCCTCAGCAACAACACGGTCATATGAGGTTACTTCTAACTTCCTCTTCAGCAACTTCAGCTGAATGCAGAAATTAATGATCAGTGATGGTGAGGATACAGTGAAGGCAAACAAATTGTGCAAAATTTCTTTCTCTACCTCAGGCACATTGAAAAGAACTTGAGCGTACACCAGTTTGCAAGAATTTCACTCGGTAGCTGCTTCATGACACATTTTTTCACCAGTTTGTACATCGAGAAAATCTGTTCAATTTTAAAACCCTAATCACATTGATTGTCAATTATGCCTTTTGGGGTTCATTATTACAATTACAATTTCTTACAAGACATGTTTTAAATATAATATCTGTGGTTTTGTTCCATTAACAAATCTAACTATAGGGCTATACAACTGAAAAAGTGTTATTCAGTTACTCAGAGGGATAAAGAAACTGGAAAAAAATGGCCTTACTCATGTTTTTCTCTGGTATTTCAAAAACCAAAATGTCAAAGAAACCCCGTGAACCTCCCGCTGACCAGGAGGTGAGATCATGATCTTGAAGTCAAAGGTGCAAACATTTCCAGTTACTGTGACATGAAATTTCCTTTCACAGTTGCTTATAAAGGCTCAAAGAGTATTTTCTTCGTGGTAACTCTTGGTTGTCAGCCCCTGTTATGTGAGTCAGTTTTGGTATTTGTATTGGAGTTGAGAAAGACATATTTTTGTTAAGGCCCAGGTGTTTGGCAACTTCTCTTTAGCTGTCAGTCCAGCAAGAACATGACAGGCCTCTGAACTGTTTGCTTGACCTCACTCCATGAATTGGCACCCACTGAAAGGCTTTGGGGTCTTAAGGAAGAAGAGGTGAGGTCAGAGGAGGTGACTCCAGAGAATAAATATCTATCTATGAGCTTTTCTGCATTCTCTTTTGGTGGATGTTTTAATTCTGTAGATATTTCTGGAGCATAGAAAAGAAAACTTGTGGTTAGGGTTAATAAAAAATGATATTGCCGATGGAAAGATTTTTGAGGTGTGGTGTGAGTAACCTTGGAAGTCTCACCTCTTGAACTGTAATCCACAATTTAAAGTGAGATTATCAGCCCCAAGATAGGTTTCTAAATGTTATTTTCAGTATCCATGGTTGGGCTGTCCAGGACACGAAAAAGTCCCCATGACAACACCACACCAACCATTACAGCAGTGAATGGGAGCGGTAAGCAGAGACATCTGTGTTTTTCTCTGCTGAAAACGATTTCTTGCATCTATTTTGTAATAAAGGTGGACTCAGGAGCTGGACAGTCAAAAAGAAAAAGGACAGAAGTGCAGAAGAAAGCTCAACAGGGGAGTGATAGAGCTTAAGCTGTTTGTGATAATGTTCATTCCAACCCACAGTCAGCAGTTATTCTGCAGTGGTCTGTTCAAACTTGAGAGTCCACCAATGAAATGAAGAGTAAGGTTACGTTAGCTCTGCTTGGTGAGGCTGGAGTTGGTACAAGATCATTGATAGAACATAATCAGGATTCACTAACATTACGCGCTACGAACAAGTCTTAGAGCATTGGGCTGTAATACGGAACAGTTCACCTGCTCACCTTCTGTTTACCAAACTACTAAGTGATTTTACAAAGTTGGATTATTGTCACGTTTGAAACAATAGCTCTACATAACTAAAAATAAATACATTGACTTGTCGGTTTGCATCATGGTAAAAGTTGTCTTAAAAATCCACAACAAACACACACCTTGGCAGAAGGCACAATTCTACCACAGTAGCTGCCAGAAACAGAGTCTGTATGGTGGAAAGCTCTAGCTCCTCCACATAGTTAGCTAGCTCCTCCCTATAACAGTGCATTCATATATCAAACAGGTAGCATTAGCAGAATGTGGAAGATCCACACACAGCCACAACAGGTGCAGAAAATCAGGAGCCTGAGTGCCAGCACCTGGGGAACCAGAAGCTCCCAACAAGAGTCAAAGCAAAAGCACAGAGTATTTGGGTAATGTTTCAACAGACTAGTCATAGCTGTTTTGCTTTTTAATGTGCAACACATTAAATGGTGACTGTGGAAAACTGCTTAGTTTTCCTAGATGACCATTTACTATGCTGTGCTATGCTACATTGGCATGAAGATAGACTGGATATGATGTTTGTTCAGATTGTTCAGGTTGTCCATGATTGCTTCTGATGTTGAGAATTAAGCCGCATTTCCACCAAGCAGACCAGTTCAGTTCATCTCGGTACGGCACGCATTTTGTGGCGTTTCCACTGACTTATCCCGTGACAGATCCCCAAACAACCAAGACGAACCGTCCCACTTTTTGGGACCCTTTCGTATGGGTGCCAGACTAAACCGATCTGCTCTTGGAAGGTGGAGCTACAACACTGCAGACCATTGATTGGTCGAAAGAATCATTACTTACCCCGGGACAGCGGCTGAATTTCTCCTAGCCGCACGCAGACTTCTCTGAAACAAAGCTTGATTGCGCTTTGTACCAAAGAGCCACATGCCAATCACAGAGAGGACAAAATGCTACATGTCTTCCATCTATGCTCTTTGCTCACTGTGTCGCATTTTTCTTCTTCATTGGATCTATTAGGGGGTTACACTATGTCGGGGTACAGCTGTGGCTTTTGTCATCTGGCTGACACGTCGCCTACCATGAGAGGGCACAGTTTGCTGTGGAAATACAAACCGGATCAGGCTTAACCGTACCAAACCGTACCAAACCGTACTGAACAGAACCATGGTGGAAACACAACTTTACGGTGGGATTTGGATCAATCAGAATCAAGTCTTTGAGACAGTTGGGTAGTGGTTAGATGACATTTTGAAGAGTTCAAGAAAATTCACAACTTTTTCCTTTTTTAAAAAAAATTCTGTCCCCAATTAAAAATCAGTGTTGATTTACAACACATACATTGTGTGTGTGTGTGTGTGTGTGTGTGTGTGTGTGTGTGTGTGTGTGTGTGTGTGTGTGTGTGTTTGTGTGTGTGTATGTATGTGTGTGTGTGTGTGTGTGTGTGTGTGTGTGTGTGTGTGTGTGTGTGTGTGCACGTGTGTGTGTGTGTGTGTGTGTGTGTGTGTATAATGACAAACCATAAAAACAAGCTGTAATACTGACATTTAAAATCTCTGGGATCAGATCACTTCCACATGATAATGTCTATTTTGTTAAGCAAGACTTTTGCCAAGTGTTAAAGTATTTATGCATAATTAAATGTTCCAGTGAACATTTTGCTCAGTGGTGAACATAACTGCACCAGAATTGGGTGCCTGCATGGTGGAGCTCACAGTCTGCTGGAATAAACCCAAACCAAAGACTTCTTCCGATGTAAAGCCCTTTTAGTCAAGAGGAGGAACCTATCAGTGATGTGGACTGATAAGGTCGTAAAAAGGTGTAGACTTAATTTTGTGTTAATGAACAGACAGTTTGACGTCAGTGTGCTGATATCATTTGATGCTGGAGAAGAGAGGAATTACACAGAGCTAAGTTTGGCAAATGCTTTGGCACAGTACATAGTTGTATTTTAGACCAATTGGGCCAACAAAAAAGACTTTTCGTAAACCAGTTCACAAGATCTGACCTGTAATGGGTTTGTTTTTGTGTGCATGCAGAATGACATACCCAAAAAATAAAAAACCTCCAACATGTTGCTTCTAACTGAGCAGACACACAAGCATACTTGCTGTCACTTCTATGGGTGTTACTTCTGCAGCTTATTAAGGCCTGAAACCTGATGTGATCAGGTAGAGAGACTGAGAAGGTATTCTTTTATTTAGTCAAATAGGTAGTCACTGAGCAGAGCTCTGCTGTCTTTTACCTCCTTTCTTCTTTTATATCCTTCCAGGCAATATGGAGACTCAAACTGTTGACCTCCCACCACGTCGTCGCTCCTGTTTATCACCTTGAGGCAATGGCCACAGCTCATCTGCACCCTTGTCTGATAAAACTTTCCCTCCTGACAGAGATGCCTGCTTACACAAATCCAAACTCCTGCAATGACCTCCAAATTGTTTAGCCAGCGGCAAAGTGCTATAGCACTCGAGTCAACTCGGCCTCTCCCTGCAGTCGCTGTCAGTCCTCTGTCAGCTGCCATCCATCACGGTCCAGCTATTTGGGTTCACCTGCAGCTGACTGGGCCAAGACAAGAGGGCTTGTCAGTCTGTCAGTCACAGAGTAATGACACCAGGCCTGGGTGACCTCCAACACTCACTAACAAAGCACAAGTTGCATGCAGTGGAGTGCATAAGGAAACAGACTGGGCTGGGTTAGAAAATACAGGAAAGATCATAGGATTAAAAGGAGGTTAAGCATGTGTAGGTGATGGAGAAATCTGCTCCTTGTACCAGTAATGCATCAAGGCCAGAGGTTTATGTTTTAAGGTCATTTAAAGCTGAAAAGAATACTACATGAAACCTTACATTGATCATTTCGCTGATGATAATGAAGCAGGGACTCAGACTAAAATAGGACTTCATACACTTGCAATCTTTCGTGTGCCCAGCACCCATCCACAAACCTCTCCGGTGGGTCTGACACTGGCTTCCACAGACAGACTCATCCTGCATGGAAAAATGATCAGCCATGGAGCTGAACGCCGCTAGCCTCATAAATAAGGCAGAGGCAACGGTTGAGAGAGTGCTCTGACACGAGGTATCTGAATGTCCAGTTCCCTCCATCCAGCCGCAGGAGTGTAAATCAGATGTGTGCCGGTCTGGGGACAGGCGGCCTGAAGGGTGAGAGGGGGAGAGCAGAGATCTGGGAGGTCCTTCTCCACTCTTCAGCTTCCATCTCCGCAGGGAAAGATTTACTGAACTAGCGTGCTTTTTGTTTACCACCCACTCAATGTTAGATAACTACAGGTATGCTCATTTACACTAGAGGCCTGCTGGGTAAAACCACAGTCCTCTGCGGTTGGCATTAGAGAAACACCACAGGCAAAGCTGGCGGTGAAGGAGAGGGCAGCCAGCGCTTATCTGCAGGGAACAGAAGCTGACAAACACCAGTGCCAGGAGCTGGCCAGAGGAATTCTGGTTTCCTGCTTTGTACACACATGCAGATAAAGTAGAACATCTTAGAGTTTCTGAAGTCTTTCTGCCTCTTTGCCTTAGTTGGCTACAATCTTCCCACAGATTTATCCCTCCCCTGGCTGCCATCAATAACCACACAGTGAGAGTTTATACTGTTCCACTTCATGTGCATTGAATTTAATCCAAACAACAGGTCTACTTTAACTTACACAACAGGGTTTGACAGCTTGAAGCCCAGTTCAGATATCTCTGGATTTAACTTGGGAATAACTGACACTGTGACCTTAAAGTGCTCAGATCGGACCATTTTAAGGCCAAGAAGCTGTCTGTTAGCTCAGTGTTTATCACAGTCAGAGAATCCAATAATGACTTCTACTGTTAATCACTCATTAAACCTGCAGTAACATTTTGTTTTTGCCAGTTTTGCACAAGTGAGAACAGCTGTGGACACAACATTATTCCAAATATAATACTTGCTGTCCATTAAACTCTGTTTTCTTTTTTTGCACTGTGAAAAAAAGTGAAAGAAATGAATGGCTCTTAATCAAGCCCCCAGGAGGTGAAGCCAATCTGTGTAATACAGCTGCCATGTGATGCCCAGTGGCTCAAAAAGTTTTTTTTCCCTTTCTACCAGTGTTTTGAAAGAGATATCTGGACCAGTGGATAATTTTAGTGGGTAAAATTGACTCAATAGCCTTAATTTTAATCATTATGTCTTAAAGTAGTCAAATTCAGTACAGCTGAATCCAGAGTTTTTCATTGTATTTCATTTGAAAGATGTTGCACCACAGCGTTAACAGAAACACTAATGGAGTGATGCCTCCGAGCTTGTTCAGGCAGACAACTCAAGCTGCACTGCTATACACCTATCACTCCCACTCATACTAACTGTCTACCAATCACCTTCTCAGCCTCTTTGATTCAGAATAAAAAAATCTGCCTTGCATTTGTAATTCTGCATGATCTTTCAATCCTTCAACCCCACCATCACCCAGCATCTACCTGCAGGTGCCAGGCGCAGGGGGGTGGGGTGGGGTTGCGTTCAGTACACTTTGCTCATCACTTCTCAATGTCTCCAGGTAAACTTATCTGCAAGAAGTGATGAGATCGGAGCCTGGGCACCAAACATGTATTTGCTGCTACAATAACCAATTTCAAGCATGAGTTGTCTGACTTTTTGTGATGATTATTTTGTTTATTCAAACCGTCTTGGTTTTAAAATGCTTCCAGTTTACAGCAACAAGCTGGGTGGTAACACTGAGCCATGTAAATCAAACTGATGCTATTCTTCTGTTACCTGTAAATTTGAAACCAAATCAGAAATCCTATACCAATCCCTGATGGGAAAATACATTTCATTTTCATCCCTTTCAAGAAACATAAAAGACAGTGACAAATAAACATTGTGTTTAAAAACTGGAACACTTGGCTCAGATGTGTTGTGTGCACCAGAAGATTTCTCAAGACAATTATCAGCTAAAAAAAAAAAAGGGTCTGAAATGAAATCCACTTTGTGATACATCTTTTACTTCTAGGCTTTTGGTTTATTAGCACAGCCTCTGTCTCATGTCTTTATTAAGAAGTTTAAACCTCGGAGCTCAGTAAGGGCTTATTTGAGATATATGAATCTATGTATGATGTTAACCCATAAGAATTTTTCTTTTTTTAAGTTGACTTTTTTGGGCTTTTTGTACCTTTCATGAGATAGGAGAGGACAGCGGATAGAATTGGAAAGGGGGTGAGGGTGTGACATGCAGCAATAGGCCACAAGCTGGATTTAAACCAGGGCAACCTGCTGAAGGCAAACCTCATGGGACGCAAACCAGACTGCTAAGCCATCTGCGCCCCATAAGATTCTTTCCTGGTTAATTCAGTTAGTAAGTTCACAACCCATCCAAAACTTAAGTAAGAGGTTTACTTCAGGTGAGTCAGGTCCTCTGCAACAACTTGTTCAAAATAAAGATTGATATCATTTGGAGATGAGCTTTCACTCAGAATGTTTTACTCTTTGTGAAGCACCTAGACCAATTTGTAAAGTAGCAACAGGTATTTTTTCACCATTATGGGCCAGAATAGAACACAACAGAATAGAAAATACTTTATTTATCTCCAAGGGGAAATTCAGGAGCCAAAATGAGTGCAGGGTGGGTAACACTGACATTAAACAACCTGGAAGAGAAAGCTTTATAAGTCTACCAGCACTGCGTCTACACTGTAGACCAACGAAGAGTTGACCCTTAGGAAGCAAAAGCAACATGATGCAAAAATGTTCTGACTCAAGGTTCAAAAGGTCTAGTTGTTGGGCTAACAGCCTGTCCCCAGGATGCAGTAAATAACATGAGGTGCTATGGTGCAGGGCCCAAGAGTTTGCACCATGTCTGCGCCTGGCCAGAAAGTATTTTTATGCATGTGTGTGGGTGTAGATATGAAAGTTTTTAGGTCAGGGTGCCTCAGCCGACCTAGGATTGATTTGCTGAATGAATGAAAATGAAAAGTGTATTCTTCTCTCTTTGTATCAATGTGAGAATGCATTTTTAAGACTGTCTACCTGTTTTTGTAGTTGTTTCATCAAATGTAATCATCAGCCATTTTAAGGCTTGATTATGCTGCATACGGATTTGAATAGGTCCAACAGTTTATCTGGGGATATGAATAGGGTTAGACTTATTGACTGACAAAAACAAACCCATCTTCAAAAGCAATTTTCAAGAACTCTGTGTCTGATTGATTACATATTTTTGCATTTTGATGAGAATTGAATTCACAACATGAAGAGACTCACAGTTGACTGTAAATACATATTGACAGCTTCAGTCTGAACATATTGCCACCAATGGGAAACTGGTGTGGATTGAAACATCATTTTAACTCACAATGCTGGAGGCCCTCTGAGCCTCACAGGGGCTGGTGTGCTGTTTAAATCAAGGCCACTGTGAAAATTGAAGATTCTGTTTATCT
Source organism: Halichoeres trimaculatus (assembly GCF_033239565.1). NCBI lineage: Eukaryota > Metazoa > Chordata > Actinopteri > Labriformes > Labridae > Halichoeres > Halichoeres trimaculatus. The sequence continues at coordinate 18,948,376 of NW_027437183.1, forward strand.
CTCCGCTCATGCTGATCACCACTTTTATACTTGTTTTGATGTAGCAATCAGGAAACCACTCGGGGAGAGGATTGGTATTGTCGAAAAAGAGACAAACAGAGATGAAGAAAGAAGGACTCTTACCTAAGTACCCAGCTCATTATCTGATAGGAATCTGCATGGCCAGATTCAGTTGTGATGCCCTCACAATGTCTCTGACTTGATCACAGCATTCTCCCCTCCCCACACAGATTATCTCCTCCTAACGTGGAATCAATTTGCCTGTCACTGAAACATGGCCCATGGCCTGACGGGGTGCAAGGAGAGCTCTTTGATGCAGTAACCCGGAATTCAATCACATTCCTGGAGATAAATCACACCTGGTATGTGCAAAAAAAAATGCTTAAGAAAAGACAGACACATGATATTAATGAGCAGCATAGTGACTTTGATTTGACTTTGTGGTATTCAGGACTCCAGAGGAGACCATGACAGCCTGTTTGTCTGTCAATCCATCACTCTGAGCCAGACCAATTACAAATACTGAATATACACCAGCCGTTTTATCAGGTACACCTTGCTAGCACCGGGCTGGACCCCCTTTTGCCTTCAGAACTGCCTTAATCCTTCATGGCATAGATTCAACAAGGTACAGGAAAGAGAGTTTGGTCCATATTGACATGATAGCATCACACAGTTGCTGCAGATTTGTTGGCTGCACATCCATGATGAGAATCTCCTGTTCCACCACATCCCAAAGGAGCTCTATTGGATTGAGATCTGGGGACTGTGGAGGCCATTTGAGTACAGTGAACTCTTTGTCGTGTTCAAGAAACCAGTCTGAGATTATTCCAGCTTTATGACATGGAGTGTTATCCTGCTGGAAGTAGCCATCAGAAGATGGGTACACTGTGGTCATATAAGGATGGACATGGTCAGCAACAATACTCAGGTAGGCTGTGGACCTTAAACCATGCTGAACTGGTACTAAGGGACCCAAAGTGCGCCAAGGAAATATCCCCCACACCATTATACCAGCAGCAGCAGCCAGAACCATTGATACAAGGCCGGATGGATCCATGCTTTCATGTTGTTGACGCCAAATGCTGACCCTACCATCCGAATGTCACAGCAGAAATCCAGACTCATCAGACCAGGCAACGTTATTCCAATCTTCTATTGTCCAAGTTTGGTGAGCCTGCGCGAATTGTAGCCTCAGTTTCCTGTTCTTAGCTGACAGGAGGGTCACCCGGTGTGTTCTTCTGCTGCTGTAGCCCATCTGCCTCAAGGTTAGATGTGTTGTGCGTTCAGAGACGCTCCTCTCCATACCTCGGTTGTAACTGGTGGTTAATTGAGTTACTGTTGCCTTTCTATCAGCTCGAACCAGTATGGCCATTCTCCTCTGACCTCTGGCATCAACAAGGCATTTTCACCCACAGAACTGCTGCTCACTGGATATTTTCTCTTTTTGGGACCATTTTCTGTAAACCCTAGAGATGGTTGTGTGTGAAAATCCCAGTGCATCAGCGGCTTCTGAAATACCCAGACCAGCCCGTCTGGCACCAACAACCATGCCACGTTTAAAGTCACTTAAGTCACGTTTCTTCCCCATTTTGATGCTTGGTTTGAACTGCAGCAGATCGTCTTGACCATGTCTACATGCCTAAATGCATTGAGTTGCTGCTATGTGATTGGGTGAAATTTGCATCAATGAGCAGTTGGACAGGTGTGCCTAATGACAAGTGGCCAGTGAGTGTATATTGCCATTACAGCTTGTAGAAACGTGGTCTCCACAGGATGAACCTTCTCTGATATTTTAATTTCTAGTGCAGTATGAGCTCCACTCCATTGTATTTTGACTATGTGCTCTTTTATCCTTCAACTCACAATGGCAGTTTGTCAGTCCAGCAAGCTGCATGACTGACGGACAGCTGAAGACGCGAGACCGAGAAGTTCCCATGCTTCCCTCTCCATTGATAAGCCTCTCTTCATCTATTTTGGGCTGTAAAACCTCAAACCTGTTGACTCCTGGCCTGGCCCCACTCACTATGTCCATTTGTTGTTGTAGTCAAGCTAAAGGCAATCTAATTTTTACACGGTTTGTTTTATTTTGAAAGTCTTTGGGTGCTTTTAGGTAGCTTCCATGCACTACTTCTTGCCTGCTTGCACTACGGTGAACTGACACATCACAGCCCTGGCACCTGGTGAAAAGAGGATGGTTGCATATATTAGCTGTGACCAACCACACAGCTGGACCACAACGGAGCAGATCCAGAGTGAGTTGAGAGAAAAAGAAGAGAGGAAAGTTGACACATTGACTTGAATGGATCTGATCTGGTGCTGTGACGGAGCAGACAGACCGGAGATGCATCTTGGTGTATTTTAGCTGTGACGCCTACAGCTCCGTCATCTGACAAAGATAGGATTGTTGCATGTATACTGCAACCTGCTGGGGAAGGCACATAGCCGGACCACAACGGAGCAGGGCTAGACCAGAGACATATCTTGTCTATCTTGGACGTTACTTATCATGCATGCATTTTCTGCACAAAGCCTCTTGCCTCCTCTTAAATTGTTTCCATGGAAACCCTGATGTCAGCACCTCTGAGCCGCAGCCTGGAATGTTTCCTTTTGTCTGCTATTTAGTCATTTAGGTTAAACACAGCTTGAGCATGTAGGTGTTGCTTTTCACACTGGATTGTACCAACAAAAAGACCTGAAAGTTAAGCCTTTATAGAAAACATGTGCAGCTAGTTGTAAACGCCCACTTAGATCCCCTCTCAGCCCCACCAACATATGTTTGTTATTGTTTTGAAGTTAGTTTCAGCTTGTGGTTCCAAACCTTGGTGCAAGGTCTGTATAGATGCAGCATCCCCAGGTTTCTGTAACAGATGAGATGCAAATTCAGCTTGTACTTGTTTACAAAGGAGTCAACAGTTAAGTGGCAAATGCAAACAGCTGTTGTTGTCCTGAAAACACTGAAAATTCCCACTGTTTTCTGTAGCCTTTGCCTTTGAGAAGAGAAAAAAGCTCTAATCTTTCTTAACAACTAAAAGGAAATGTAGGAGAAACTTTCTAAGATGAACTAAGGGGCTGTTTACACGACAACAGCTTAGGATGAAACAAGAAAAGTATTGTAGCATTTTCACCTCTCGTTTACAATAAAACAGTGTTTTCACTGACCTAACTCTGAAACTATTGAAAACAGCTTCCAAAATGGATTTTTTCTGAAACATTGCTGCCACCATTGCTGTGTAGTGGAAATGCTGATGTTACGTTTTGCTTCACGCATTACACTTTCATCAAATACATCTGATCCACCACTTCTGCACGTCTCCTGTTTAGTTTATTAGCAGCCGGCTGGACTTCTTCTGGTCTGTGAAGGAGAGAAGGGGTGTGTCTGTACCGCCAACTACAGGCCTGGCATGCATACTACAGCATTTTCAGTCTCTCAGCATTTCAGTTTGAACATTTTTTTTTTTTTTTTTTTTTTTTACTGTCGGAGAGACGTCCTGTAAATGGGGCCTTTATCAATAAAGTGAGAGCGAATTTGGCTTTCTCAGCAAAGGAAATTTCAGAGCTTCCTGATGGGCTTATCCTTAAACATTATCCTTATAAAGGGCGGCAGGTTCAGCTCAGGCCTTGTGAAGTTCCAGACAAGCTATTCAGGGAACCCAGACAGCACAGCAAGGGCATTTATTAACATCTGTGTAACTCGTGATAAGGACACTGATTTTTCAATAGTATACATATATTTTTAAACATAATCATAGCAAGCCTCCTTTAAAGTTTATTATTTTTTCAGCTAAAAATTAGTCCCAGGAGGGTAAAAATGATTCCACGCTCAGTAAGGCTTCAATGACAGCAGATTAAAATCAGCCTCCTCGTGAGTATAATTATCATTAAACAGAAGACCTCACTTTACTTTGAGTGAAGTTAAAGCCAGAGCATGATCCTGCATGTTTTTATGAATGACATCATCTGAACATTTTTGACAAGTTAAAAACTTCTGCAGGAAGTACAAGAAGCTGTGTGGTCATCAGGCTGCTATCTTCAATGTGATAAATATCGCCACGTGTTTTCTACACAAAGAGGAGTGAATAAACCCTAATATTTCTCTTTTTATAGCTAGTTAGCCAAATAAGCTCAATTTTCCACACATTTGTGCAAAATATAGATTGCCATTAGTTAAAAATACAGTCAGCAACTTTTCATAAGTTAATATTACCTATTTGAGTAGTAGGTCAGCCTGTCTCACTATTTATAATCTTGTCATGTTCTATGTTTTTCATGACGTTTAATATTTGAATCAACAGGGAATGAAAGGATATATTGACCTGCATTGCCTTGATGTGTCCAGACCATAAGGTGCTGGTCGATGCAGAAAATATACAAATAGAAATCTGCCACAAAATATTTAATTAATTGCCTCTCTACTCTCGTTTTTTTTTGTCTTAAAACACCCATGAATGCCCATGTCCATTGGATGTAGGTTTAAAGTAAAGTAAGCTCGATTACAGAGTTGCAGAGCATAAAGTGGCAATGAAAAAAAAATATGCTGGACAGTAGAGTAAAAAACAATTATACATATGGGTCAGCTACTACCGACAAATTCATTGGTTTGAAAGAGTGAGATCCAACACTCGAGGAGGCGTTGTGGTTACTCAACATTCAAGAAGAGAAGAACTGGACACGATCAAACCGAATGAACTTAATGAAACAGGATCCAGGCTTTTTTTCTTTTTCTTTTTCTGTCTTTCCTTTTTTTGGTGAAAACTCAGTGTTTTATTGTATATCTTTTAGGGTAATTTGCCACTTGGGAAGAAGGAAAAGGCAGGTCATCCAGGGCTGGATTGTTCTCTTGGTTTATATTAGTTTATGTAGTATTGTGGTGCCTGTAAATCTGTTCATTTATCCCCAAGCCTAATATTTACATTTTTTTTTTTTGAAGTAACAGATTTGTCATGCTGTTTTATTTTTTAAAAAATGTGATTTTAATCATGTGACCATAAGTACTTGTTACCACTGTAAATGGACATTTGATAATGACAGAATAGACATAATTCCTTAAAATGAAGTCAGAAGTCATCTCAGTTTTATTTATCATTTTACTTCAACTAATAAATAACAAAGGTCCACATAATGATCTTCTGTCCATCCTACTGACCTTTGCTTGACTTGTCGCTCATTTCCATGAGTCACCGATGTCACTAAACCCCTCAACCACCAACACCACCACCCCAGCTCATCACCTGAACCGCTCAAGCATGGGACACTTGGGGTCGACTGCCAGTCCAATAAATCTGACCAGAAATAGGAGACCGCTCACCTCTGTTTACCTTAAAGAGCCCTTTATGACTTTCAGTCTCTCTTTTTCTCCTTCCAATTGATTCATAGCCCCGGGCGTGAAGGCTGATAGCAGTCTGACTGAACAATGAGCACCTGTGTATGAGTGTGTGTCCGTGCGTGTGCCTAGCCAAGCAGGGAGAATGACCTTGCCACCCTTCATGCCTCCAGTGACTGTGAGAGGATTCACTGACAGTCGCTGTGCTGCAGGAGCATCTGTGTCTGTCAATTCTGTTTTGAAGAGGAACCTTACAGCTCCCACACAAAATGGCATGTATCCAAACTACAGGAACCAAAAAATAAAGCAGGTTTCAATTTCTATAAGGTGACCAAAGATCCAAACCAGCAGCACCAAGCTATCCTGGAAATACTTCAAACACACAAAGATAATCAGATGCATGCTTGGGATTTCCTGTACATTACTGACAAAATTAGCAAACCATATGTTTGTTGCAATTGTGCTTCATTTGACAGTTAGTTACTGCAGAAACACAGCTGAAGAAAAGCAACACAAATGAGAAAAAACACCACGACTAAAAACAGATGTCAGGAAAACCCTTTCAAATTTTATTCTGGTCTTGTCATGTTATTTTTTATTGTACAATGCATTTTAATGTCAAGAACAAAAGAGGCAGCCTAAAGCTACATACAGCTAACACAAATTAGCACCCTGCACACATGCACACACACACACACACACTTACAATGTTTCTGTACAGATGGCTTTTTCAGGGACATTTACAATAAATATGGATTCTGTTATACCAAATTCATCTCAGTAGTCAATGAAGAACCTTGCACCTCATCAAAAATTAATGGAAGTGATATATTCACTCAGTGGTAGCCTGTGGCAGTGGTTTGCACACACTCACTGAACAGATCTGTTTGACTTTGACATGAAGGTTTTGGGAAATTGAGGATGATCTTTTCATTGTTGTTTTGCCATTGTTTACAAAGGCACAAACACAGAGAAAACAAATATGTTTCTGAGACATCCATCAAAGATTACAGCTATAATGAACTCCATTAGGCTTTTTGGCTATATTCACACTGCAGTTAAAAGTGACCTGAATCTGATTTTTTGGTTTGGATGTGACTCATCTGCAGTGTTTCTGAACAGCACAAGTCACAGTGAATCTGACATTTTTGATTGAGATTCAATGTGGCACTGAATCTAATAGGTATCAGATTTTTTATCAATGCATCTGTGGTCTGAACAGCCAAGTCGCATTTAATGCATCTTTGATGTCAATTGTTAGCATCAATACACCAAGTCAAATTCTTTGTGTGTGCATATGTGCATGGCAATAAAGTCAGATTCTGAGTCTGATTTTGGAGCAGAAGTCACACCCAATGTACACAGATATGGAATAAAGAAAAAATTAGATGGAGATGAGAGGGGCGTACTCATGCTTACTTCTACTTATAAGTATGCATTCATGTTGTTTCTCATTGTGGAGAGCTGGCAGAGAAACAGGCAGGAATCATACAGGCAACAAAGCCAGCCAAGTAAGCAACAACTTTTTAGGTAACAAGGCCCAAAAACCAAGAGCTATGTTTGTGTCAGAAACACTGCTCTGTGCGTGACGGCGTTAATGTTCAACTGAGCATGCAGGTGCTGGAGCGTGAGCAGTTCACAAGCAGTTCCCAGACAAACCCTGTTTAAAAATGTAATGTGAACAACCAACCAAAAAACGAATTGAGCAATTATAGAAACTGCAATGTGAATGTAGCCTTTGAGATACCTGGTCTCCTGCTTTATCCAGAAAACAAAAAGGAAACTTATAAATTCAACAAGAATGGCCTTGAAGTTAAACTGAGCTTTCAAATTTTAAATAATTCCCCTGCTGGTGAGCAAAGCCTGCCAACACACTTCTCCAATATGAACCAGACTTAAGGCACAGGCATGGCGTCCATTGACACAAAGCATGGTCTCATCAGAGTCAGCACAATGAAGACCACAGAGAGCATGGCTATGTCTGTAATAACTATTTGCCTTATGTTAAAGGTAGGGTCTGCACAAATTTTTGTTACTTTTAGATAAACACAAGATTCAAACTGGGCTCCTCCTTCTTGGCGCAGTGCCAGCTGCAGCGCACACCCATAGGCTCCAACCAAAGAAACGTGAACACACTCACTAGCCCAGCAACCACTTGTAGCAACACGTTTCTACGTGGAAGAAACTCAAGAGGCATGCACCAGAATTGGCATGTTAGCACAAGTTAATCACAGGAGTTTGACACAAACCTGCTCAGTAGAAAGCAAACTCACGTCGCTCTTTTGCTTGAAAGCGAGTGAAAGTTGAGCCAAGCTTCACCCTCATTTAGAAAAAAAGCTTTATCTGCTTTGCATTTCGTTTAAATTTGGTTGTGTCTTCTTTTTCCATGCTATGTCCACTATCATAGCTGCCTTTCCCACCTGCTTATCCACAAGCAAAGTCACTTGCGCACTGGGCGTGCTGTGAGTGGCTGAGGTAACCACACTTACTCTCCACCCAGAAACATCCCAAAAAGAGCAAAAACATCAATATACCGGATCAGGAGGGGTTCGAAGCAGACAGAGACACTGTCACACTTGTATAAAGGCCCATAGGAGAAACTTAAGCAGGATTATTTATGTAAAAGTTGACATTTAGGTTTTATTAGGAAAATTCTGCAGACTCTCATTTTGGTCCAACCCAGCCCTTTAATACCTCTGCTTTTGTTTAAAACAACTGTCGAGAGTTACAGTGATTATACCTGCCTCTGCTTGTGCTTGTGTGTGAAATGTACCACACTGAAGTACACCTCTCCAAAAGCTTACTAAAGCAGGGAAGTAATCTTTGCCTGAGCACCATACTCTTACAATCCCACTGGCCAAATAAGCTGGACTTTAGGGTTGAAGCGTGCTTGGGCATGGTATATATGGCCAATATGACTGCACCCAAAAAGACAAGCCAGAAAGATTCTAAAATCCTGACTTAAAAAAAAAAAACTTAAAACACAAGAGAAACCCATGGTAATTCATCATCACATCATAACTCCAATTGTAACAACTTAACATGCTATCCAGTGCTGCATTTTCAGCTTCCAATGAAACAACTGAAAAGAAACATCTGAGAGAATCTTTTAATAATACTGTTTGGACTTGGCTGTTCAAAAAGTTGAGCATGACCCCAGGGTAGGCCTTCAAGCACACTGCGCAGAGGCATTTTATGTGAGTCATTATTTAAACATAATAAAAAGTTTTTAAAAAGACCCTGAGGAAAGCTGAGATCCATTAAATCAAAATTCTCCAATCAAATCTGTTTTCCATAAATTTGCACTCAGGGAGAAACTTGACAGGTTCGTTTCTGTGACGCTGAATTATTTTATCAGTCATCTTCTTGATTTAATATAATTTATTTATTTAAACTTTATCGTATTAAAGTTTATTAAAAAACCTGTCACTGCTCTGTTATTCATTACACTTTGCCACACAGTATGGGTATTTGCATCCTCCCGAGACAGTTGCTTTTACAAAGATGCAGTCTCTGAATACTAATGTGCTGCGTCTTGTCTCCTCCCATCAAGGACACATTGATTATAAACAGACTCTTCATTTTATCTTTAGTCACCTATCCAGAGGATGCTTGTTTGGGTCAGCTGTTTGTCTATGATGTCTTCTTCTTTTTAAAATATCTCACAGAATGCATGTTACAGCACATTTTATTCATCCGTCCTTGTCTTTCTCTCTTGTCTCATGCTAACTGACCCTTCTAACTCTCACTGTCATCACCCTCTCTGATGACAGGCCCTCTGCTCGGCTGAACGAGGCCACATTTCAGCACCGTATCAGCGGCCCAGGCCCTCGCCATGTCCCAGGACGCCCAACACTTTCAACTCCAACACACCTGTGTGTGTCCCACAACATCACAGGCCATTTCCCCTGTCCTCTGACAAACAAGGACACACACACACACACACACACACACACACACACACACACACACACACACACACACACACACACACACACACACACACACACACACACACACACACACACACACACACACACAGAGGCATACATCTTCCACAAGATGAATGGTGACCTCTTTATCATTTAGCAGAGATGTAGCTACTGATGAAGGATGGAGCTTGTCTCATCAGCGGGGTATCGGCGGATACATTGTTTTGCTTTTCATTAGTCTGGTTCAGAGTGGTCTAAACACTGTTTCAGATGCTGTTGGAGATAAATTCTCTAAATATCAATCAACCGAGTCTACCTCACTAGTTTTTCAAGTGAAAAAAAAAACAAAGAAAAACAAAAAAAAAACAAGGTACACCTTAACACAAGGTTTCACACCACAACAGCTGATCAGTAAACATATTCTGCTTCAAGAAAACACACAGGTTAAGACAAGTGTCTATTCCTCAGGGTTACCAGTGTTGCCATTTGCTTTTAGGGTCTTCAAATTCAAAGAGATTCAGAAATAATAATCAACAGGGTCAAATAGAAAGTAAGAGTCTTTGATGAAACATTTTCATTCTAATCTAAGTGCATCTCATAAAAGTCAGCGCTCAAATGTTCATAAATTTCATTTATAGGACAATAATCACAATGTGATTATGTCTGAAATGAACAGGTTTATTTAATTTTTTTTCAACACCAAAGCTAAGCTAGTGCACGGTCATCCTTCTGCAAACATGACGGAAAAACACAATTACAGTTTTGAAAGAAACTTTTATTTAGTTACATTTTAACCCTTATCGAACACACTGCAATCTGAAATGAATACAAGAAATATAGACATTTATCAAGGTTGGCTAAAGTGTATTGTATGTGTATATAGTGTAGTGTCAGCATTTTTCAAGCAATTTGAAAAAGATCTAAGAATATGTAATAGCTTTATGTAACCTTGGTTTAACTACCCGTATTATATTATAAAAACTTTTCTTTTTGTCATTTTTTAACCACAGTTGTTTCTTTATGCATGCTATTTTTTATACGCTTGATATAATAAAATATATAATATGCTTGATATTTGTTTTTTCTTTATATGAACTAAAATCCCAACTAGGGACTATTGGAAATGCTGAACCCAAGCTAGCTTTGTTCCAGTAGAGGTGGGCCTTAAACTAGGGACAGGCAAGTACTGGTATTGGTATCAGGCCAATATTGGCCATATTTCGAGGTATCAGTACTCATGAATGCTGCAGATACCAACAGCCAACAAGTAAAAAAAAATCATACATCCAGTAAGTCCTCACCAGTAATTGACGATACACAGCAATGGTTGGGCACCATGGCAAATGTGCGTTGGGTCTTTTTCAGACAACTAGACTGAACCAGGGAGTTAACAGTTAAACTGTTTAATTTTGCACTTCAGTTTATTTAAAATCACTTCAACTCTGACTGTTAGTTTTATTTTGCATCTTTATTTGTTAAAAACAAGTGGTTAACTCAGAGAGAGTGTTTTGTGTTTATATTGGACCTAATGTCAGAGTGACTGTGCTGTCTTTGTTCAAAATGATCTATTACTGTCAAGTAAAATTCTATCTATCAGCGTACCAGTGGTATCAGTACTTGATATCAGTGAGTACTCAAATGGGAGTATTTATACTGGTATCAGTCTGAAAAAAATGGTATCAAACATCCCTACCTTGAGCCTGTTTGCAGCCAGCTAAAGTCAGCCTGCCCATCAATCACGTCAGTCATGCCTCTATGTGAGTATTACACGAAAGCTTAACAACTTTGACAACAACAAGATCTTCAAAAGTACAGTTTTAGGGTTTAATAATTTTAGATTAGGGTGTTGCTGCTTGGTTGTTACTCTGTCAAAAGTATTATGGCTTAAAAAATTGTCAGATATAAAAATCAATCTGAAAATGGATTTTCAACTTTACAAAAGCTTTTCCTCTCAGGATGAGAGCCTGAGCTTGACTGTTCTTCCCCTCTTAATTTGTTGATAAAGCTGATTGTCATGCGGTGGGCATCAATCAATCAGCTCAGTTTGTGTTGTTTTTGCCCTTAACATTTATACTCAGTGACTGTCATCTGTAACTTTCTACCAAAGGTGCCAAATTATAAGGTTACAAATCACTTAGAGGACAATTGAAGGCTATAAAAAAAACCCAATTGAAAATTAAGTAATGAGATAAATATTTGTTAAAATCATAACACATCTGAGATTTTGTTTTGTTGTTGCAGTTGAAAGGTTCAGAGCCTTTTCAAGTGAAATCACAAAGTTAATGTTTTCACCTCAGAAACACTCCATCTCTGCTTGAAAGCACTTTCCCAGCCATAATGTGGTCCACTGAGTTTACCAATCTGGATTTTTACATGAAAAGAGGTCAACAAAATTTTTTGTCATTTTGACATTCGAACCTAAGAAATAACTTTGTTTCCTTCACACATACACAGAAACACACCAACGGTTTCCTTGGCAGCTTTTGAGGCTCTTTGCTTGTGTTGAATGTAACTTCAGAAAGGCCAGAGTGTACAGGCCTCCCAGACTCCAGCTCAGCCCACATCATTCTCCATGCATCATTACCGCTGCAGAAACCCTGAGCCAATAAACAGCTCAGTGGACCTGCTCTTATTTAAAGGCAAGAGGGGAAATGGAAAACTACACATGTCCACACACACACACACGCATATACATACACAGTCTTGCTGAACCTGCCCATCTCACTGACACACACTTCAACATTTAAAAGCGATGACACAGCTCAACATTCAGCGTCAGATACACTCAGGGCACTAAGTACGCTCAGAGCCTTCATGGAATTCCAAAAGGATCGAATTTAGATTGGAGCGCTGTGATTAATAGTTGGAAAAAAACACCCAATGCTATTAAATTTACCCCTCAGGACAAGGTTTTTACCGTGGAAGAACTTTCTAATAATTAAACCTGCTATCAGATTGGTGCCTAACTGGCCGGTCTGTGTGCAAGTATGTGGTCTTTTTGTTTTCCCTCATCCTGAGACAATATTCAGTCCTGCAGAGGAAAGGAAATGGAGAATAAATAAAAGAAGACATTGGCAGTGCCGCAATAATTATACGCCACTCTGTCCAATCTACATAAATAAACGCTCACAAGGCGAGAGAAAGAGAAAACACTTACAGTTATGGTTAAAATCATTTTTCAGGCTTCAGCCCACCACGTTCTGAAGCGTGTTTATGGCTCAGAGCGTGTTTTACATTGTAGATGAAATATTTGGTTTAGTTTGGCTGAGCCAGGGCGGTGACTCACAGAGCAGGATTGATGCAGAGTGTGTATCCCAACGTGACATTAACCATCCATCTCTGACTTGAAGCACGGCAGCACAAGAAGAACCCAACAAGTCTTTTTCTAAGGCATTACTAAACGATCCACTCTCTGACCTGCCATGTGGTCATTGTTTGTAAGATAAGATTAGCCTCCAGGGTTTCTACAGGCACTGTTGACCTTCATCCCCCAGGTGTGAATAAATGATCCAGTACTGTTGTTAAATCAACATATTACAAGGACAGAAAAATATTTTCCTGAGAGCATCATCCTCATAGCCATAGATCATCAGTTATTAACTCATGGGAGTTCATTAATTCTCCACTTATGAAAGGAAGCATGTGCAGAAATGGACCAGGCTTCGGTAAACTTTTATATGCATCCATTCAGGGAGTTTCTGCACACTCAGTCTTAACATTCACACCCACTAATGGAGGTCCAATGCAAAGCCTGTCATTATGCATTACACACACACACACGCAGGAGGCTATGCCACTGGAGTAGACAGAGGTTCAGTATCTTACTCAAGAATACTTCAACATGTTGATTGCATAAGTGACTGCCAAACAACACGCCCTCCCACTGAGCCTCAGCTTCCCACATTACCAAGAATCAGAACAGCTTTTATTAAGTGTAAGTCTAAGCTTTGTGAAGCAGAAACTACAGAGCTTACTCGTGTCACGACAGCAATCCCACTGGGAGAGTGTGGGACCAATTAAACCATTAAAACTTCAGAATCACAGATAAAATGCTGCAGTCCATGAAAGCCCAAAAGTAATGAGTCAGATTAGATTAAATGTGTGTCACTTTTTTTAACCAGAGAGCTGTGCACATAAGCAGGGCCAGATCTGATATAATTGTCAACTAAGGTGCCATCATATAATGCTAACTATGAAACTGTGGCTGGTGGAAATTTGTCTTGTAAGTCTGAGATTCAAGCCAAATTTAGCCACTTCACTGTGGGAGTAACTTTCATTTTATTTGAATGTGGCTCATCTTTTAAGCACTTCAAAATATTAATCTGATTTTGTTGTGCTTTGCAAAATGTTGTCTTTTGTATTACCTTTACAATGTTGGTTCTGAGTAATATCAGTCCCGGACTTCAGCTGCTGCAGGACCTGGCCTTCGTAGCCAAGTAAAACTGCAAACGCTAAACTGAACTGAGACGGTTATTCTCTGTTTACATTATCAACCATCACTGAAGAATGCTGGCGTCACATAGCGCTGATCCCTTTGCCTAGCATTGGGTAGCTAGCCAGCTAAGGAGGCACACTTCCTGGCACCACTAGCCTCAAATTACTGATGAAACCATCATCAACATTTCCTTAATCATCCCAGGGGTTGATGTTTGCTTTTTTACATTATTGCAATTAAATAATATATTATTTAACAGTGTATCACCATTTTATTTTTATTGGCAGACAAAGAATTATGGGATACGCTGGGCTACAAAGGATTCTCCTGTTGTATCCTCTATAGCCTGGGAACAGTGGGACACATTTGTCGACCTCATGTGGAGAGACCCTGAAAATATGACATGATCTCATCGTTTTAGCAAGTCTTGTGAGGATTTTCTGCTATTTTTAGAACAGACAACTTTGAACAGTTTACTCTCAGATTCAGGGGTATCTACAATATACGAATATGTAGAGTTTTTAAAAATTGTCAAATGTTTAGTATGGACATCCAGCATTGTTGCTTTTTATTCACGTTCAAAAAATGTGAGAGCACAATACCCCCCTCTAATTTTCTTTTTTTAACCAATAAACATCAACAAAGAGATGTTAACTCCAATTCTCACATCAGGGATCATCGTTTCTGTCACAGGGGGTAAAACACTGATAAATATATCCTGTGGAAATACACCGCAGTGTTATTCTAGTGTCACCTTTGCTTTTAAAGACTCAATGCAGGGAATATATATGAGCATATCCAGGTCTGATCACGTACGGTTTTGCGCAATGTTACAAACAGCAAGTGAAATCCAGTTTTCAGGTATAAATAAAACACTTCAGTTAACCTCTGGTGAAGACTTTAAGTGCATCTCTATTGTGAATCCAACCTGAAATGGATCCCTGCTTATGTGTTCAGGTTGTTTCCTCTTTGTTTCATGTCAAATGTTTTTCCTCTTCTCCAGAAAAAAAACCCCCGCAAGTCAGGAGGAGAGGAGTCTAAATTCTACCTGTCATGTTTGCAAATACAGTTTTAAAGTCTGAAAGAATCTTTTTAGCGAGTAAACAAGATGAAACAGAATAACAGCGCAGCAACAGCAGCTTCAAAGAGACTACTCATGCTCTTTTTTGAGCTTTTTGCATGCATTTTTTAAGATGCTTCTGCACCTTAAGCATGAGAAATGAGCTATTTACAACTTTCTACACAACAACTTACTCAAAAATAACACACATGCATTACAAGTTTATCTCAGGCTAAAGTCTTTCCACGGCCATGCTGTGTAAATCAATTAATCCTGCAGTGAATACGCCTTAAACAAAACACTTAATATCCATTAGATCAGATTACACGGACACTAGCAACATTAATTTGTGTCAAAGCCAAGCTGCTCTGTTAAACAAAGCTGTTAAACCCAGAAAGTGGAGGTACAAAATCTGGGCTTCATCTCACTTTATCCTCCCAGCTAGCGCCACATGTCCAGTTTATCTGATAGGAAACACTGTGAGTCAGAGCTGTTGTTCACAGCTGCTATCTGTTCGCTCCATCAAGGCACTTGTTGCCCTTAGCTGTTTACACTAAAGGCCAGGGCTACAGCTCCAAAGCTGCACGGGATGCTCGGCTCCCCCAGGGCCTTAACAGAGCTGATCAGATAGCACCGTGACACATTTGAACACACACACACAGAAGCCATCAGCCACACAAATAGATATCTAAGTTGGTGCTGATGCAAAAAAAAGAAAAAAAACATAAATGCATTATACAAAAATTTGCAAGTATGGAAGTAAAGCAAAGGGACATGGATGCGGCAGAGTTTGTTTGCTTGGACACAAATCCATGTCCCCACAGATTCAGACACAGGCGAGCAGGGGTCCAGATCAGCACCAGCATGCATCAGTGGATTTGTAAAGCAAGGCTAGTTTGGCTTCGATGGTTCATTGGCCGCCGCGCTCCATCAGCCCCTCCGTCAGGCTGTCCATCGGTCTGCTCGTCCGTCTGTCAGTGCAGAGATGAAATGCTCCGGCTTCCCATCCTGAACTGAGCTGTCAGCCTGAAAACAGGCTTCACTTCACTGCAGAACAACATCATTATAACACTGCATCGTGTTTTACATCTGCTCCCTGACACAAATCAGTCTTATCAATTTAAATTTGTTTGTGCTGAAAACTTTGTGTGCAGATTTTCAAACATAAAATGAACTGATTAGACTTTCGATGGTAAATGCAGCATAAATTGTAACTGCAAAACTAATTTGTCAGAGTTTTCAAGTCAACAATTTTGGAGAAGGAAATTCAAATTGGGGCAAAATGGAACTGATTTTGAATTAAAGATGCTGAGATGTTCTTGTTTTACATTAATGAAATAAACCAAGCACACACTGCTTGGTTTATTCAGAGGCAGAAATAACAAATATTCTGAATTGGCATCTGAAATAAAATAAATCTCTTCCAAGTTTTTTGGTACTCCAAAAGGAATACCATGATTAGTTTTCAGCCACACATGATAGTTTTTAGGAAGTGTGGAAAGTTGTTTTTTTTTTTTTTTTTTTTTTTTTTTTTTTTTTTTTAAACTAGTATTGAAGCACTGAAAGAAAAAAAAGCTTTCTTGTTCAATTTTGACGGCTTATCTTCCATGCATGTGAGCAAACCAAAGCTGTTTATCACTTAGAGAGAAAAGTTTTGTAACACATGACTAGTTTTTGACCTGACTTACAGAAATTTAATTTGAACTTATATTTTGATTTTTGTCTGTGTTGATGTTGGATATACTGCCACCAAAAGTAACCCTCCCTAGCCAGTAGGGGGTGTAAGAGCCCCATGTGTCCCTCTCCCTCCATGCCCTCTCACTCATGAGTGAGTAAAGGGTTTATCACTCCACTTCGTCTCCTCAGGACTATAAACGTGTCTGTGTACTGGTGGTGATGGAGCCAGGTAGACTGGAGGTGCCCTGATGGTGAACCTCCACTTTTGATTGACACCAGCAGCCAGTCGGACCAGTTTGGATTCCGGGCGGCTGTTCACTCAACTTTAAACTGCTGCCTCACTCATTACTGCAGCAAACAGACAGATATTTGTCAATGAATCCACATGCTCCAGTAACCCAAGCTTCCTTGGAGGCACTGGGAGAGCACCCACCTCTTTGCTGCAGTTTCTACTGGGACTGAGTGGGGAGGTGGAGTGGGGGTGTTGGGACGGGGGTCAGGGCAGAGGTCAAGGGCGGGGTCACAGGGTTTTAAGATGCTAGGGTCCAGCAGGCAGAGGTTATCTGGGCCTAATGGAGTGGTTAAAAGCCAAGAAATGCAACAATACCCAGTGCCACTGCAGCATGCAGTTCGTCTCAATTACACAACAAAGAAGGAGACACACAAACAATGTGACAGTAATTAGTTTAAGAAATCCTGAGACTAACCAAGGAAGACAAGCTCCTATTGATTTTCTAAAGTTTGGTTAATACTGGGGTTTTATAACTTGGCTGCAGATGTTTCCTGCCAATCAACAGAGTCAATTTAAATGATTGAAAAGCAGCTTGAAAGAAAAAGATGCACACTAAGCAGGTTTTTACTGTCACTGTAATAGATCTGTACCAGCTCTCATGGTGTTTGTTTGGTAAGGAAAAGAGGGATTAATTTCTGTCACTCCATCATAGAAGCAGATTAAGCAAAGTGCTGATACTATCTTTAAGTATGCTCCAAGCTGCTCATCACAAGCAAACTGCATCTGTAGTTCAAGCTTATGTAAAGTGATCCTCAAAGACCAAGTGCCTTTGATTACACACTTTGAACTGAAGCAGGAATGTTGTCTAATAATACGACCGACTGCTGTGTGGTTACAGTCATTTCAGTCAACAGGTGCCAGGTGAGGATTTACTTTAGTCCAATGTAAGGGCGTCACACAGCTGATCAGAATGAGGAGTGTGTGACTCCTAAACCAGGCTTGAACAGATGGGGATGCTGTTCGGGCCAACACTGGTCCCAGCTGTATTTACTCCAAAATTATTAGATGGATTTATCTGTTTACAGACAGCCAGGATTCAGAGGGGGTGCATTTTCACTGACTCATTTTTAGCAGCACAAGGAAGATTTTTAATCAATTCATATGATTGGATGAACACCATCTTCCCATGTTGACGGAAAGTCAGGACCCTTTTGTGTGAGAAATGAGTGCACTGGATGGCCTATTGATGTTCATAGACAGAGTTTGAGTATATATACCAAGACCACAGCAAAATGATCATTGATTGCACCTAAATAGCAGGCTGTGTAATGCATAGACACAATAATAAACTTTTTTTTTTTTCCCACTCAGCCTAACTGCACTTTGATTAGCGCAGATCAACTGGTCTGCTGTAACCTCACGCTATCAAGATTAGCTAGGCAGATCTGCTGGGTAATACAGGACCCTGCAACCACCAATCCTGACCATTAACAGAGTTTTCCATGGGGGGGGGGGGGGGGGGGGGGGGGGGGGTGATATCCAATAAAAATTAAATCCAATATAATTAAATGTTTCTATTTAGTGTAAAGTGGAGTGACCAAAATTATAATTTGACAGATATTTGGGTTGATGAAAACGAATCTGTATTATTTAGGGCTAGTTAATAGCTTACAGCTAGTAAACAGTATTTAGCACCAACCCAATTCACCAGAAACAATGCCTGAAATACAAAAATCCCTCATCAAGGACATTTAACATTAAATCTTATCTAATAAATTAAAATAAATCAACAAGAACATAAATAACAAAATGTATTTATATCTAATATGAAAAAATAATTGTTCAGAAAGAGTTCTTGTTCATTTAGTGGTCAGATTATATCAAATCCTGTTATGTCATCCATATGCTTATCTAGTACCCCAGTTTGAGGTCACTGTCTCTTTTCTATAATGGAGCAGTAAATCATACACAGTCTGTTTCTTAGTGGGATAAATGTATAAATATTATACATAAATAACCAAACTTGCGGCTAATGAACATAGACATATGTATTTGTGAATAGTTAGCACTGTTGTTTTGTTGTTTTCCACTTCTTCATGTTGTCCCTCCAGTGTCTGTACTCCTGCTTGTCTCTGTATATCCGTGAGCAGATTCTCTGAACTAAGAAAGCACAAGACTCTCTGTCTCATTGAAGTCAGATCATTTCCAGAAAGTGCCCCTGTGGTGCCCCAGGTGTGTGAACGTCTGTTTGCTTGTTGTTTCATCAACTTTGTGTGCCACGAGCCTTCTTCTAAAATTAGTTCTGTGCTCTTTATGAACTCTGAGTTTTACTCAGAGTCTGACCTCGAACGCAACAAAGAAGGTGATGTAGGAACAACACACGGGTATCCTCCAGCCCAGGTAATGAATCATAATATATATACTTTATATCTGCTGCTATGCAACCAGCTAAAAAGAGCCTTGAGTGAGTAAAACTCTGAATCATAAGCAGTGTTACAGAAAAGAGAGTTGTGTGATTATGTAACTAAAACAATGCATCAAGCACATGAAAAAGTAAAATTTAATTACAGCAGCTGATTAAGGCGTTGGTGGTTACAAAGTGATTACAGTTTAAGCTTTTATGTAGAGAAATGTATTCACTTTATCACTTTTCATCTTTTTTCATCATGCAGGAATTGTTTGTTCCGGCACATTTTCTCAAGCGCTCAAGGTCGCTGTAAACTACTGGGACAGATTTGAGAGCAAAACTGAAAAAGCTGATTTAAAGTCATCTGTATGCACAATCCATCCACTGTGCAGTAGAATTTTGTTATTGAGCAGTGATTACATACTTTTCTCTGTTGTGAAACTGAACCACCTGTAGCATCTACCACTAGAAATGGCTACGTCCAAGAATGCTAGTGGCCAGATCACTGGAAAAAGACCAAAATATATCAATAAGATTCAAGCAGTAGCAGAGTCCAAAACTAAATTCAAGTTAGTTAAAGTTTTTAGAACTCTGAAATTTATGTCCAGCTCACAATCCGTCAGTGCAATTTTATCATTATTAATTTTTTTTTAAGTTTCTTTTTTTTATTATTTTCAGGCTCTAAAATAAAAACTTCTCCCACAGAAAAGAAACTGAGTTATTCTAATCTCCTCCTCCTTGAACTCCAGAATTCATTGTGAGCATGTTTAACAAAACATCTGTGTTTGGAGCCGCATAGGGGAATAGTTTATTTCAGATTCCTCGTACTGCATAATGAAAGTAACCTTTACAACTCTGTCTGGGAGAAGTGAGGAGGAAAAAGCTTTGGTGCAGGATAAGGCCGGTCATAAAAGGCTACTGCGTTGGTGCTGAGACAAATCAAACCCATGTGCCATCAGCAGGCTAACTATCAAACAATGTTCCTTTTTTCTTTTTCCTCCTCCTTTACTCAAAATATCCTGCAGTTTCTTAAGCTTTCCTGGCTCTGAATTCTGCACAGACTGATACTGTGTCCCAAACTCTCACTAGGCTTAGCGCTTTTAATCTTTTGATCATTGGACCAAATAAATTCATGTTCAGCGCGAGGCCGCAGGGGGAAAAATAATAGGAAATGGCCCTGAGGCACAGTGGGCTGTGGCTCAGTGCATGCAGATAGTGTGTCTGTTTGCTGTGCCTGGGCTTGTGCGTGTTTGTATATTTGTGTCTCTGTATTATAAATGTGTCTTCTTTGTGTGTTCTCTGTTTGTGTGATCCAGTAAAAAATGCCTCACGGAGCTTTGCTGCAGATTCATTTCAGAGCACTTCCTAAATTACCACGACGTTTGCATAAAGCCCAACAAAGACACTCGGCTATGAAAAATGAAAACAGGCCAGCGGCAGAATACACTTCAGTGCTATCGCTGTGTAACGGCTCATAAACAACAGTGATCACCCACACAGGCAGAGCTGCAGTTTGAGACTGATGAAGGAGATTTATGCTGCTGTGGGCTTCATACATCAGCAGTTTTGGAGACTTTTTTGAAAAGAAAACCCAGTAATGACCAGATAAAAAGAATATTCTACAACATAATTTAGTGGTGCGCCACCGATATGAAAGTAAAATAAGAAGACACTTTTAAGATCTATGTGCCACATAGCACCAAGCCATAAAGTTTAAATTATGGTCTGTTTTACAGTTTAGCATTAGCCTATAGCTGTTCTAAGAAGTCCCAGAGGAAAACACCCACACACACAAACACTTTTTATTTCAAAACTTTGGTGTTAAGTTTGCTTTAAAATTTAATGTAGTGTAATTTATTTAGATTAAAACTCTAATGGGAAATAAATCTGCTTTGTAGCATTTACATACGTATACATATTTATGCACAGTTCTGCAGTAGTTTTACAGAAATCGATTATGTAAACGAGTGTAAAAGTGGTTGGTAATCAGTCTGAATGTAATCATTACTTTAAAGGTTCCCGCAGTCTCCCTCCCTCTGAGCAGCTGAGACCTCTAAGCAGGTAACTGGTGGCCTGTGTGCGAGAAGTTGTCCAGTTTGTCTTTGGCTGTGAGGGAAGGTGAGCTGGTGCTCTTAGGAGCCCAGCTCATCCATCCAGGTGGCTGCTGACAGGGCCAGATAAGCATCTCACCCTGGGCAAAAATAACACAGCGTCCCATTGAGACCTGATAATTACACGGGCCCACTGCCACACCAGGCCTGATGTATGGCCCCAGATAGCCATCTCACACCCGCTTAGCTGCTGCTGCTCACACATACACAAATATCCACACACACTCTCTGTAACACTTCCACTTAACACGTAGGTTGAAAGAGTCCACACACACCCACTCAGTGAGATATTACTTCTATAATAGATCTGGAAAATGCATCTGAAGCTATCTTTTGCTGTAACAACAAAACAACAAGGTTTCACTGAGTTCAAAGTGATGAAATATAGTTTGAAAGTGTTACATCTTTCCTCTTCAACTGCAGGAGTACAAGGCTCTGTCAACAAGAGCTTGGAAGATAAGAAATATCACTCACACCCAGCATGACAAGGAGATGTTGGACTATCTTTTCTTGTCACCTAACATGCTACTTACCTGTGCTATACTCTGACACAGAGTCATGTCTGAAGTTGTTCAAAGGTTTAAGCGTGGGTTTGTACCAGAGGCTGAATAAAATCATGTAGAAAACAACCACTATCCTTAGTGAGGCAAAACGTTTTATAACTCCCCCTGGTGATTGGTTGCAGTATTATTCTCAAAGGCACAATTAAATTTTCCTCATACATGCAAACAAAGCAGATAGCTGTTCTTTTGCTAATTCATATGTGAGTGATTGTTTTCAGGGTTGTGTTTTTATTACTGTTTTGACATTGAATAGGATATTGAATGTTAACAGATAAAGGTTGGGCAGTGTTTTATCCCAGATCACCAATGCAGCAAAGTCACAGAACTTTCCATGACTGTCAGTTTGGTCGGCAAAAGAGGCGTGACATCAGCCCTGTGGCTCGATCAGCAAGCACCAGAGTAAAAGGCTTACGATAGAAGATTATAGAGATGAATTGTCCATATTTTGAAACACAGCACAAATTATGGCATACAAAATGTCCCTTTTAGTAACTTTCTCATCATCAAAAACTAAGCTGCTTTCTATGCATTGGTTCAACCATCTTACCAGTATCAACTCAAGAAAGGCATTTTGGATACAGGGGCTGTATGGTGGTGCAACGGCAGCCTCACAGCAAAAAGGTCACTGGTTCAAATCCCAGCTTGGCTGGTGGGCCTTTCTGCATGGAGTTTGCATGTTCTCCCCACGCATGTGTGGGTTCTCTCTGGGTTCTCTGGCTTCCTCCCACAGTCCAAAAACATGCTCACCAGGTTAATTGAACACTCCAAATTGCCCGTAGGTGTGAGTGTGCGTGTGAATGGTTGTCTGTCTGTCTTTGTCAGCCCTGTGATTGACTGGCGACCAGTCCAGGGTGTACCCTGCCTCTTGCCCAATGACAGCTGGAATAGGCTCCAGCCACCCGGGACCCTGAACAAGATAAGCGTTTCAGAAAATAAAAGACTGAATTTTGGATACACACTGAGGCAGACCAGCCCAGCAGCCCAACTATTCAACAGTGTTCTCCCACATACGAGGTCCTTTTTATGTATTTAAAGAAAATAGTTGTAGAAAAATAATAATAAAAATGTTAGAAAGTGTCGGTTTGATTGTATCGACTCCTCAGTTAAAACAAGAAATGTGATAGGCAGAGCAGCAAACTAAAGGATGGTAGTGCGTCCATACAGGACTAATAAAGTGTTGTTTGAGGTAATTTTACAGACAAAGGGCAGTGTTTCATTTTTTGCCTTTTTTAATTGGCTACTTTTGAGTTTTTGAGGCCATATATATTTCAACCCTTTAAAGATTTTCTAGAAACATCCGTAACCCAGGTGTTCAGGAAACCTGAAATTAAGTCAGAATAATTATTTCTTGTTTTTATATTTCTTTTTTTTTTTGAGATATGGAATTGTGTTGTTTTGTCTTTGTGTAGCTCCAAAAACATTTACATAGGAAAGGTAAAATAGGTAATAATGAACGTCAACCAAGTTCAGATGCAACTTAAGGTAAGCTTTAAAATTCCAACATGATAACTGAGACCACTGACGGCTCCAGTAGCTTATTTTGGATGTTTTTAAATTTTATTGTCTCAGGTGTTTATAATATATTTTAAGCTTTTTAACTTGTATGTCCAAAGTGTGTTTGAATACACGTTACCTACCTACACTCGGGGGCAGCAGAAACATAGTTGTGAAAATTAAACTGACCTCTTTATGAACCTCTTGTGTAGAAACTAGGCCCTGGGTATTTGTGTGTCTCTTCCAGAGTTTTTTGTTTACAGATGAAAACTCGTGGATGAGATTGATTAGCTCAGGCAGTATATGTACATCCTGACAAGTTGACTTTGTTGGAACACTGTTACCAAACCAGCAGAAAATGACTAAAATAAGTTGAATATGTCGATACCTGATGAATCCAAGTCTCATACTCACTGTGTTTAGGGGAAAACAACATAATCTACATGAAAAAAAAAAAAAGTCATTCCAAACTGATAAATGTTCATTAGGCAGAATCAGTATTTGCAGTAGGTACACAGTGATTGACAGCTTTCACTGGATTACAGTGTAGGAATATGAAGAGTTTCCTCCTCAGAGTGTTAAGTACAAGACCAGGCTGTCGTAAAGACTTGCATGTGATACACTCTTTTTCTAAAGTCATCATCCTTCATCTTTGAGCTGACATGCTGACAGTAGCAGCTAATATGAACCATTGTGTGTCCCATGGGACCATCAACATCTGATACGGCCTCCTGGGGGTGAGTTCAGGGAGACAGAGAGAGTTCACGACACATCTGGCTTTGTGTTGTCGTCCCCTGAGAACAAGCACCTATGATTTATGGCTTTGTATGGTACTGCTATCATGTAGCTGGTCATGTCCTGATGTCAGCTACACTCAGGACAGTGACACACAGATAAAACCCAGTGTGTGAAGAGGAGAGGTAAAATCAATACATTCCATCAGCACAAAAACACCTTTAGAGAACCATCCCCAAGTGACATCCACAGATGGTTCACAGTGATAGGCATTATGTCACTGTCATTGCTCTATGGATTTTTGTTGTGTGTCATATCTCAGCACAAACAGGACCAAAGCTTCGCTGTCCATGAAAGGAGTAGCAGCACCGCCTAACCCAAACTTTATCCTCAACAAATCTGAAAAAACAAACAGACATAAAGTTACTCCATACATAACTGAAATAAACAAACAAAAATCCTTTGTAAAACCATCACCTCTAAAACAATAAAAACATTTCTTCTGATACAATCGATCAATATTTATACTGTGCCTATCTATAACACATTGTATTTTACAGCACTTTTCAAATGCCCAATGATGTCTTATTGCTGGTTCTTGGTAAATTATAAAACAAAGAGTATAATTCTATTTAATCATACACAAACAGAAAAACAGGGGCTTTCATTTACATGTTATAACATAACCAGGTGGCAGTTTCCAATTCACCATTAAATGCAGAGAAGTACAAGCAGTGGTCACTAATGCGGATGTTTACACTGAAACTTGTGAAAAAATAAATAAATAAATAAATAAATAAATAAATAAAAATTGTCTGAACACTTCATTTCTTTATTGGAACACACTTTACGGGGATGATTTTTTAATATTGTGCTACTTTTACCCTCCTGAAACTGTCTGCAGGGGCTCAGGCCTGGCTCTTTTCCTCATCCAAACTCAAACAAAGCTGAGAAAATCCACAGGCTGTAAAAAAAAGAAATTACAATAAAAAAGGACATCATCTTGCTTGGCATGATGTGCAGTCACCACAAAAACTCTGCCTCTCAAGCCCAGACGGGCTGTGGTCAAATTTTAAAAAATTAAATACACCTCAGAGAAGATGTTTGTTACATTTATATGCTGTGGTGATACAAGTTTTACCTACATTTAACAATGATTGACAGCTGCTGTTCTTGTGTAGTTTTTTTCAGGACCAGTAAAATCCTTCGGACGGGGGAGCGAAGCAAAAATTAGACCCGAGAAAGAATAAAAAATGTTTATTTTTTCTCACCAGGCTCCACTCAGATTCTCTCAGAGTCCCCATAGTCTCTACTGCACAGACTCTGGCTGCACAATGGCAGCACCTGAAGAATCCCGTCCCCACCTTGTATGACAAGATTTATTCATACTTTTGTTTTCACAATAACTTCAGACACATTTATCGTGGACTTCATCTGATAGTCCAGTGAGTGTGATACAGTTTAACTTCCGGGTTATCAAAAATGTATGAATGTACATGCAAGCACCAGTAAAAAAAAAGAAAAAAAGAAACAAAAAAGTAAAAAAGAAAAAAAAAAAAGAAAAGAAACAAAGAAAAGAAACAAAGAAAAAAAATGGTCCAAACTGTCTTTGTTAAATGTGTCAACAACAGTGCTTTTGGTAGAACATTTATCAGTTTAGAATATAAATGTGAAAACATCTTCGCTCTTAGCCTTCCTTGTATCAGCTTAATTTCATCTAACTGAAACTTAGGTTGGAGTTAAGGAAGTCAACAGCTTTTAAGTTTTGCTCACACTGTATGTATAGTCCAGTCCAGTCTAGCCCTGAGTGAGTAACATCAGGCTGAGTAAACATGAGCAGCAGTCGAAGCGACCCCCCCTCGAGCCTCCCATCCACAGAAACAGGCCTCATTAATCTCAGCCATCCTGACAGCACCTTTGTTACCTCATAAATAGTCCTGAGTCCATATCTGATACTCCACAGTGACGGGTGGGGGAGACGGAACAGAGATGTACCATACACACAGGTTGCACACAGGTGATTACTATCTATACAGCTATGTGAGCACACACACACGCAGAGAAAGTAATATCTCCCTTCTTCTTTTGCACAACAAATGTTCTGGCACTTGCCACCCAGAGCTGATCACAAAACCAGAGAGGATGAAATTACGTTGTTGAACCTGAACCTGTAGGTTTGGTTTCCAAGTACATGTTCTTAGCATGAAACACACTCCTTTAGGTAATAGGAAAAGAATGATTACATCTGTCAGTAGCTTGTTTAAAAACACACACACACATGAACCATGAACAAACACAGGGACACATAACTTCATCTTTAGCAGCAAAGTCAAGATGAAAAAGCTTATGTGGAAGTTAATTGTCATTTTTAACAGCATCAGTCTCTGATAGTGAGTCTGATGCACTTGTAGCTCTTTGGATGAGGAAACTGGTGTCTGTAAGACCATCACAGGTGTGAAGGAAGAAGACGGTGAAGGCAGCCTGTCAGTTTTTTCAAAGTAAACATTTTGTTTCACATATGGTCACTGTGGGATTTAAACAGCCAGTCTGCTGATCTTTAATCTCTTTCTCTCCATTATTCTCTTTCCTTTCACATCAATGATTACTAATATACACACCTGATCAGAATATGCGAGTAAACAGACAAGTCCCCTGTGTTTCGCATCAGGGTCCTGCCCATCATGTTGGGATTCAAACTGGCATCATAGCCATAAAGGATCCCTAGAAGCATTTTTAAGCTTGACATGTCTGTGAGATCTGTGTTGCTTCATGTGGATAAATGATGTCATTTTGGCAGCCTCGCCTCTTCACGCGTTCCCCTTCAAGTGGAAAATTTTCACATCCTGCACCACTAAAAATGTCTAACTTCCTCACCAAGCCACTTGAATGAACAGAAGCTCCTACATCAACAAAAACAATGCTTTCTGAAATCCCTGGCCAAAGTGAAGATTTTGGAAATCTCTGGTTTAGTGGTATCGTGTAGACGCAGGAAAACAGAGATTTTGGTTCTCAAACGTCACAGCTGAAAAACGGGGTTCATCCTAATTGGATGGCACAGGTTTCATGTCAGAAAAACATATATGGGTTCAAACCGCACACCTGGTACCCTGTATTTTCAGTTACAGCAGCAGGAAAATGGAAAGTAGTTCCTACCTGCATTAGAGACTGTACAATACTCAGTGTTTTTAAAGTAGTAAACTCAAATTATGGCTCAATGGTACTGCAGTACACGTGACCCCTGCAGTTTGGGAGTGGACACCACATGGAGTATTAAAAAGTATAAAAACCACACGCATACCACATGTCTCATTTTCATGCATCACATTTGTGTGGGAAGTATAACCCAGCCTTAACATAACCTACTGTAGCTTTCATTTGTCTCCCAAGGACCATGTCCATGGATCCATACATGGCAAGTTATGGCTGAACCAGCCCATTCAAGTCATCACAAACCCTACAGCCATGCTATCAGAGTCACAAAAAAGGTATTTGTAGGCATTTATCTTCAGCCACACACTGCCTACAGATCGTCTGTAACATTTGATGCAGTTGGTTTCAAAACAGAAAAACAAAGACTTTCTCATCCCCAAAAAAATTTGCCAGCCTCTTAATTTACACAAGCCTGAAATAATTGTCCTCAAAATCCTTTTCTAAGTTCTTGGAAGTTTCCCACTTGGCATATTGAATCATTCTTGGCTTCTTTTCTCCTGATGACAGCCACTGTTGCCTCTGTTGCTTCATCCCCCGCTGTTATCCTCTTTCAGTTTAACTGACTGTAACAGTCTTTCCACCAGTAAATGTCTGCCCCCTGCTGCGTCCTCTCCATTCGCTCAGCATCCCGTTCCTGGCCGATACACCTCAGCACATGGCTGCCAGCGGGGGGAGGACATTCACACCACTGACCCGTGAACCTGTCAGTCCAACAAGAGCCTGCCCTCCTGCTCCTGTCCTGATGTCAAACATACATGTTCATGTTTGTAGGCCAGGTGGTTTCAGCACAGAACAAGATCTCAAATACAAGACGCTTTCTTTGACCTTCAACTTCCCCTTTGGACTGTCAGTCCTGCACCATGACCTGCTTTGTTGCATGTCAGAGTTTGTTATTTTGCTTCCTCTTACCTTTTTTTCCACGAAATGTCTAATACTCAGCTGTTATTCTCTCATTAGGAGTAGTTTAATGGTAATTATCCACTACAGAGGCAGAATTAGCTTCAACACTTCATCATCCTCATCTGATCCGTACTAAATGTCTGGTGAAAGAGGCTAAAGTTGTTTTTAATGGCAGAAGCCGGAGCCCCATGCAGAGCAGGGTCAGCTCAGATGGAGGACTGAAACTGAACCGTGTGACTGGGTTGTGACAGGTCTCTGGCCCTGAGACTACACACAGAAACACACAAACTGAATCTGGCTCAGTGTCACAAGCTGTTGATGAACTTGTTTTCCAGACTACCTTGGCCTGTGGTTTAAAGTGAGGGAATGCGCCCTGTGGGACCTGAAACTGAACCACCTGCTGCACTCGCCTACCCCTCTCAGTGACTCCCAGCCTTCTCCTCTTACCAAACACCAGTTTCTAAGAACACTCAGCCTCTGCTATTTGCCATTTGGCATGGTAGGGGATGTGTTGGATGGGAGTGTGGGGCTGCTGTATTTGTGTTTGTGTATTGTATGTCTGTGTTTGTGTGTGTATGTGCGAGTGTCCATCTGTCCATCCGGAGCAGGGGTTATGTGTGTATAAATGTGCGTGTGAGCATGTTTGGAGGGGTGAAGAGACCAGCAGCTGAGGCCTAATGAGCTATAATGAGGTCTAATAGTGGAAAAGCTATCTAGAAGCCATGACCTTGGCATTAAGAGTGATGCCCACAACCATAGCACGTCTAAAAACAGCCCTGGGAAACAAGCTAAAACACGCTGTCCTCTCACATGGTGGTAACTCATCTTTCTTACTTCACAGGAGGCGTTGAATTACCTCAGAGTTAGCAGAGATTACAGATTATGCAGTAAATCTGAAAATTAGACTCTAGGAATTTTTTTGTGATGAGAAAAATATTTCCATTAGAGTATTCATGAGCTGAAGAGTTTGGTATGATAATCATGTTTATAATGACATAGAAGAAGGTGTCTGGCCCTGAACAGCCGAATGCATTTGGTGTAGCTTTGGCGGCGTATGCCTTAAATGTGGGTGGTCACCGTGGGAAATGAGCCCTTAGTTTAGGCTAAGCTAATGCTGGATCTGTTTTGAACACTAGCCACAGAATCCATTACATATTAAATCATCTTAAAACAATTCTGTTTCTTATATATTCTACACAACCAAGAGGCTTCAGATGAAAGCAGTTTGACAACAGAATTCAAATTCCTTGAAGTAGTTTTTGTGAAGCTCACCAAACCAAACTACACCTACACCAAAACCCAAAAAGATTTATGAATGATTTTGAAGATCCTGCTCATTGGCGTCCAAAAGCAAGCAAATGTCTAAAATAGATAAATGAAGGTAACACAGTGGTGCAGAAAACGTTACCATTATTTTTATAAGTAAGTTTATTTGTAAAGGTACCACGTAGCATAAAAACATAAATGTTACCATTTGATGCATTGTACCAGAGTTAGCTTAGAGCTTATTTCCATCTGCACTCTCTAAGCAGGTCACAAGTTACAGATTTGATAAAAAGGCATAAAAATAGCAATAAGACATTAAACAGACATAACAGAAAAATGGCAATAAGACAATGACACAAAACTGTACAGTTAAGCCACCCACTTCACATTCACACACCCACTCGAAGATACTGTCATATTTGAAATAGTTTTAGATTTAAAAAAAAAAAAAAACACAAAAAGAAAAAAAGAAAAATTATAAGAAAAAAAATCAGTTATTACAAAACTGAGTGTCTTTCGGTAGATTTTTGAGTTTGTTCTTAAAGTGCCTTATTTTTCTACTTGAAGCTGTCTGCAAAAGCTCACAAATCCCCAAAATACCCATCTTAAAACATCAATTGTTATTCCACAATCAAACATTTTAAAACCGGCTCCAAAAAAAAGAAGAAAAAAAAAGAAAAAAAAAATATTTTCCTGAATATCTTTTCTTTTCCTCTAGTACCCCCTCATACATATTAATAAGGACAAAGTGCATGATTCTCCCAATTGAGCATGTTTTATGCCTGCTTAGCTCCAGCAAATGAGCCAGAAAGGGGATGTTTAATTTACAAAGAACACCCATTCTTGAGTGCATCAGCTAAAAGTGTCACACTGAGCTGCTGATGTTTGAGTACATTCAAATAATCCATTATGCAGTCATTTGTGTTAAAATACAACCTTTCCTTTGCAAATTAACCATATTGCAAAAGACATTTGAAGCAGTTCTTCAGTGTTGAATATTTTCCCTCTTTTCTCACAAGGATGCTCAACTCTTTGGTGATCAATATCAGCTCCACCTGTGGATGACCATACATACTTACTTTTTTAACCACAATCTGAGCTCAACATCGCATTGAGTGTTTTCTCCAGGATACATCTGCCCTGATTCAACTCCACAATCAAAAGAAGTGTCCATCTTAATCAATCTCATCATCTGGACTAAATATAGCACTGTCAGGATAAGAGCTGCCAAACTTTGTGTAAGCTTTTTTCATCTGATTCTCTTTCCAACAGTCTGCTTTTGCTTTTTTTTACCTGTTTTTATAAATTCTGGCCATAAAGCTATTCATAGATTTGTATGATTAGGGACACAAGTGTTAGGCAGGCATGTAGTTGTTGTTTTCCAGGGCAAACGTGGCCTGTCTCAGCTGGAGTCTGAGGCCAACATGGCGACGATTGGCTTCATGTCTAACTGCTAAAGTTGCTGAGACTATGTCTATATTCTGTAAAGTTGCACAAAACTTGGTATCCCTAAACCTGAGTGATGTGAAGCTCTGTTTGGTGTATCTTAAAGTGTTTTTCATAGCAACACTGATGTTAAAAAATACCTTTTTACCTGGTCTCACAGTTTCTGGTGGTTGCTTATTCTTTTCACCACATCTCTCTTGCTTCAGACAGCTCTCCATCCTGCAGGCCTCTCTGGGTCCAGCAGCAGGTCAGGGATGTAGCTGAAAGTCTGCACATATGGACCCCAGCTGATTTCCCAAATACAACACACTCACACACCAAAGTACACACCACAGCTCACAATCTGCCTTCTTGACACTGCTGAGGCTGACGGGGTAACGGCTTTTATGGGGCAGCTAACACAAACAATTCACAGCCCATAAGTCCTTGTCTCTATGGTTTTTGCATGACCATAAATTATAGACCAGGGCACCCGTGGGACCTTATCAATTTAACCAGGAATATATATGGGACATAAAAACAGAGCTGTTTGCAAGTTTGAAGGATTATCTGTGTTCAGAGAGGTTGTGTTTTACGCTTAGAGTCACCAAAGAAACACACTGTTCATGCATACGTTACTTACTAAAGTACGGTATGAAGTGTATTTACTCAATTATATGACTGGAATCAGAACAAAAGCCCATTTTGTCAAAAAAATCCTGTAAATAATCAATTTATATGCACTTATAGACATGGTGTGGTCTGTGAATGTGTATCTGCACGCTCTGTGTATCTGCTGGCTGAGGCAGGGAGGCCCTGTCAGCGTGGACTAAACGCTGTTGGAAGAATAACAGAAGAGCTGCCGGTTTAGCTGCACACTGGGACTTATTAAGTCTGTGAAGGTGTGTGTTGTACACTGCGGTAGACGCTTAACAGCCCACATCAAACTCAGTGGACACACTTGCACAAACATGGAATGTGTGTCTGAGACTACACCTCCCCACTGTTTCATTGCTCTGTCAGGCCCATTCAGCCCTCAGACATCCACTTTATTTCAATCAGAGCTGGACAGGTCTGTGCTGAGCGCCAGGAGCTTCCTCTGCTTCAGGCCACATAGACTCTTCCACTTAATGATGTTTGAGTGGCAGGTAGCCGGGGTCGGTCCTCTCCAGACCGTTCAAACTGAGGAAGCTAGCTGGTGCATCATCTTTAGCATCAAAGGTCTCCTTACAGCAGATCAGTCAGTCTGAGGAACAGGAGGAATGTGGCTGCAGGACAGAGATAGCTTCACTTCCTCTGTCTGTAAAAGAGCCTCCAGTGGTGGAGGGAACTCAGAGGTGAGGGGAGTGTGACAAAGTCAAATGATCTCAAAGACTGCTCAAGTTAGCCATCGTTAGCAAGGACACCGGAGCTGTTGGAGCAATTTATTTCACTAAGCTTTAAAAGATGACTGAAAGAGGCCACTGAGAAGAATCATGATCAGATGTCTGAACACATAAATATGATCCTTCAAGACAAAGCTTTTGACAAAGGCTGTACTTCCTGTTTTTGGTGTTTTGTAATTTTTCTTATTATGATTAGATTATGTGTGATTATGATTGGAGTGGTAATTTGGGATTTCCTTAAGCCTTCCTCAAACATCAAACCTAAACATAAACTTACATTAATAAAATACCAATTTTAACTCTTAAAAGTAGAGGACTTTTGCCACAAGGCTAGAGGTGAGGGTAGAGTCTATGGTGGCCATTGCCTTAGGACGCGGTCACACTGGCCATCCAAAACGTACCGTGCCTAAGCACGATTGCCCCCCTGCAGCGCTGTTCCCCAGCTGTAGAGTACGGCTGGCGGTCACACTACCTTTATGAACCAGACTTTAGCGGGTATCACAGACGCGCACAGACGCGCACAGCCCGCCTACGTCATTGTGAAGCATCTGTTTACATGAAGCGCGATCTCATCAGAGTCAGCACAAGGAGACACAGAGAGCACTGCTACAACTTTAGAGACTTTTGGACTTATATTAAGTCGTTTTCGCCCGACACAGCCCTCTAACACCCCCGCTTTGTTCAAAATGATTGTCGAGAGATGCGCTCGCGGTGATTATACGTAATGGATCGCGCGCGCTGTCCGCGTGCTTGTGCTCGTGCATGAAGTAAACCGTGCCGAAGCCCACCTCTTCGAAGCGTGCCGAAGCACGGAAGGGAATCGTGCTTGAGCACAGTTGCGGTCACACTGGTCATTCCAAACGTGCTTTACAGCCGAAGCGTGCTTAGGCACGGCACGATTGGCCAGTGTGACCACGTCCTTAGTTTGGCTTTGCAACAGGACACTCGGAAATGAACACTGTTAAAGGCCAGAGTGGGATGGGTCACTTTCTACTCGTGTTTTCTTCAAGGCAAGAATGAATAGCTCACTGGAATCAAGGATGTGAGAAATGTGTTTTGGAAAGAAGGTCTTAAAATGTGATTTTTCACCAAAAAGATGAAACCGTTGCTAAGCTTGCCCCAGGTTAGAGGTAAATTAATTTAAGTCAGTTGGTAAATCAAGTCATCTATTTGTTTGTTGTTGTTTTTTTTGATGGTTTGTTTGATGGTTTGTTAGAGTAAATTGCCAGAAGTAACAACTCCATATAAGTTCAAATGCATTTGCTTTTAACCCTGGATTGAAATTGTACTGCAAAGGCTCAGTAACCTTATGGCGAAGCTGAGGTCAATCCTGCAATCTCAGAGGACATTTTCTGTAAATAAAGGGTGTGGCTCTTTGTTTCTGATGTTTCATTAAAAGTAATACATATAACACACTCTGACTATTGACTATACTGACTATACTAAACTGTCTAACAGAGGGTACAAGCATTGAAAATTCAAAACTTAAATCTTGTCTTTGGTAGATTTTTTCCTGTTTTGTATATCACAAAAAAACATGACTGTCAGTCTTTTTCTGTTCCATAATCAGTGATAAATTTTCCAAACCAATTAAAGAAAGCACATTGACTGTGGATGATCTGAGTATAAAAAAGCTATAAAAATGGGGACTTAAAGATGATCATTATAGAACACCAGATTTAAACCAACTAGAGTTTGATGATTTCACTTATTTTTATTTAAATTTTGTGTACAGCTAAACATAAAAAACACTTAAAAGAATTTGCAGGGTTTTCATTTAAAAAATAAAATGTCAACTTTTACAGGAAGAATCCTGTTCAATCTAGGCCTCTATACATGCATGTCAGTGTCCGTGTCTGCCGCAACCCTCTACTCTGCCTGTCTGTTAATGTTTTGGTTGTACCAGGACGTTTCTGGGCAAAGAGTTGCCTTGGTTGCCTCAGCCAATCACAGTGTGTTTAGTGAGCAAGTGACTTTGCGTGTTGATAAAAGGGAGTGGGGATGCTATCCTGAGCAGCCACGATAGTTAATGTGGCACAAAAAAAGAAAGACACAACCTAGTTGAAATGAAACGCCAAACAGAGAAATCTTTTTACTAAAAGAGGGTGAAGCTTGGCTCGACTTTCACTTTCTTTCAGGAACTTAGAGAGAGCAGTTTGGGATGGTGGGTGATGCAAGTTGGCTTTCTGCTAACCAGGTTTGTGTCAAATACCTATGATTAGCTTGTGCTAACAAGTCAGGTGCACGGCTCTTGAGTCTCTCCCATGTAGAAACACAATGCTGCAGGTTGTTGTTGGGCTAGTGAGTGTGTTCATGTCGTCACAGTTGGGCGTTGTGGGTGTGCGCTACCACTGGCACTGAGCTACGGAGGAGAAGCCCAGTTTGAATGTTGTGTTTACCAACAAGTAACAAAAATTCCTGCAGGCCCTACCTTACAGCAGCCATGAGGGTTATCTTGAACAAAGTCTGTCTGGTCTCTTTACTAGAAACTAAAAATACTTTATCCAGTACTACAAAAGCATTGTGTATTTGAAAGAAGCAGCCAGTCTTGTGGGGTTTTAGGCAAGGACAGTTTTATATTTCAGATATCTCTTATTGGGACACAACACGCTGTGTTCAATAGGCTGCAAAAATCTTCACTATACAACTTCCACGAGTACTTCTAGCAGGTTTTTCCCAAGTTTTTTAACCGCCCCAAATGACAGACTAGTAACTCTGACAGTCCACAAAACATGACATATAGCCCCATTATTTCTCCGAGTCCTGCCTGAAGGGGAACTCTCAGTGGGCCCTTAAACATTTCTGCCTGCTTGTGTAAGCCTGTGTGTTCCTACCATAACACAAGATGCCTTGGGCTTAATGTTTTGGAAAAAGGGAGAAAGAGGTCTTTATGGAGCTGACCCCTGGTGCCTTCAGATAAAGTCCACTGATAATTAATACTCCTATTTATCCTGTTCTCTGGCAGGGCCTGGTGCTCAGCTGTGGTCCTGGTCCTGTTCTGGGATAAGGACTCAGGTATGACAGGGGCCTCAGCGGTGTGTGATTGGCCCTCACAGAGCTTCTGATTAACAGCCATGAGAGTGAGGGGCCCAGCCTCATGGGGCCACTGTGTGCTCCTGTACCACAGCCCTCAGACAGCAGCACCTGAGGGGATGGTTACATATAGCTCTCAGCTGCGTCTCTGGGCCTGCTGCTTTTGGGGACAGACAGTTATTGAGATCCATATGAGCGTCTGCCTTCTCCTGTGTGTGCTGTGTGTTTGATCTCCAGGCTTTGATCTTAAAGAGATTCTTCAGCGTCGTCCTTCAGACGTACCAAAGAAAAAACAGAGATCCTTCAGGTCCTTAGATGTGACTGTGAACCCTAAAATAACCTCATGGCCCTGTGCGTATCCCCTTACAGTGTGATAGCACAGTGACTTTAAACAGTGACGGGCACTTCATAATAACGTCTCCTTCTGCTTTTATCACTACCCCCTCCTGAGGCTGAACCAGTTTCTAAAGTGGTCTATCAGAGGCTGTTTTTGTGTTGCAGTTGTGCATGGAGATAGTTGTCAGCAGCATACTTGATATCTGAATACAGGCATCAGATGTTTGTGTGATCACTGATGACAGGTGTTTCTGCAGACGTATCTTCCCTTCAGGAGTGTTTAATGATAAATCAGAGATGTGTGTTTGATCGTTTATAAAAGGTTCCTGTCAAAGGTATCGTTTGTGCAGATGGGAGGTGTATCTGAATCTGATAAAGCAGGATGTTTTTAAAGATGCTGGATAACAAAGGAATCTTTCATTCTCAAACACACAGTGCTGTGCTTTCTTCACAGTGATCAGTGTGATGTACTGAGCCTCGGTCCACTGTGGCAGTTTTTTTTTTTTACAGTGCTTTGATTGTCATTTGGGTCAACAGGAGAAAGATGCACATGCGACACCTGAGGAGGGTTTGTTGCTTTGTGGTGCCTTCACAGAATAACTGTGTTTCTGATCACCAAAGTATCACCATCAATGACAGTCAAGACTTATGTGACACATTTTCTATAAATCATCTAGATTTTTAAGTTATATTTGGGCCACTTTTTATTTTATAAATATAACAGCTAAAGAGGGAGAGCAACTGCTGTAAAGACAACTATGATCTCTGTACCACTGGTGCCAGCTCCAGGATCATTAAAGATACCTACCACCCATTCCACAATCTGTTCACTCTCCTTTCATCAGGATAATTTCCGCAAAGCACAGTAACGGTTTTCATCCACAATAAACCAGGATCATGAGGAAACTGAAGAATCACCCAGGAAACTAAAAAATCTTTCATATTTAGAGACATTTTTCTGTGGTCAAATTCAAAAACATTTATCATCAGACAGTGGGTTCAATCACTATTGTTTTGTGCAGGGATTACATTTTATATTTTTACTCCAACATACAAAAGTGCACAACACTATGGAAACACACACTGTCATGCTACATTTACATGGTCCAGCAGGAAAATCTATCTGAGGACTCCAGGATCAGGCCATGGGAGGCTGGCATCCATCTGCTCCTCAGGCCATTCTCAACAACACGCTCCAATAGGATGTCTGGAATAATATTAGTGGGAGCGCTGCTCAGACAACCTAAAATATAATGTGTTGTACAAAATAATACAGGGCCTTCAAACTGTGCTCACATAAATCTCTGTGTTTCTCCACCAAGAATTGGTGTTCCAAAACTGAACAGTGAGGTCTCCACAAAGAAACACATTCGTCTTTGTGTGAGCTGCCAATAATTTCACTCCTGCCGACAAGTTGACGGGAACATCGGATTGAATTTTTCTGAGATGAAACATTGATTTTCGTTTCTTTTTCTTTTTGGTAACTCTTCATTTTTTCTTTGCTTTCATTGTGATAATGTGGCAGATCTCAGACAGACAGCATCCAAAGCCATCTACAGCACTGAGGCTTTGTGCAATTGTTGGACTTCACTGATGCAGAGACAGCCTTTGAGATGCGAGTGGCAGGTTAAGAAGAAAAAAAAAAAACACTCCACCCTTCTGATTACCTGTCCATCTTCACCTCTGCCATCCCTGCTATCAAGACCCCACTGATACTCTGACCATGAATCAGACCTTCAGTGTCTCTCCATCTAAATGACTTCCTCAGGTCGAGGGTCAATGTCCCATCACTCACTAAACTCGGCTGATGAGTTAGTTAGGTCAAGGCCCTGTGATGCTCAGAGGACCCCTGATGAGACGTATTCTCTGCTTTAATTATGAGAATTATCTCTTCTCTGCATTGTACTTAGCATCAGGATTAAGATCTCTGTAATCTCTTTGTTTTCTTCTGACTGAAGAGATCCCAAAGGAGCATTCTTGTGTTTTTGTTTTGAATCAGAGCTTCTTTTTTGACAAAGAAAAGCTCCTCATCTATTTTTAAACCATTTTGCCTTTGTAATTCTATTAAGACACAGCTCAGTCTGTTTCTCCCAAAGCACACAAACCTTTCTCACAATCTTAGCCCTTGTTTTTTATTTTCCAAATCTGACTCCGCATCTGTTTTCTGCGCTCCCACCTCTCTCAGCTGCCTGTTTCCATTTTTCTCAGATGAATTATGTTTCATAGCCTGCTGGCAAGATTACGTCTGCGTTCGTCCACAATCTGAAAGGCGTTCGATGACATATTTGTGTCAGGAAGTAGCTCTGGTCATTGAATACTATTCAGAAACACAAAAGCTGTGCAGAAGGCAATATTTACATCATCAATAACATTAAATGCTGTAACAATATGTGCCCCCGCTCTGCAGCATGTGTCAACCAAACAATGCGACAACAACTCTAAATCCCAGGTTAATTTGTCCCCATAGAATCTGCCACGGGTCGGTGGGGTGGGAAGAAAGAACCAGCGATTGTGTTTTGTTTTTGCCTCCAGCTTCACAAACACTGGCACTAACAAAGTATCCTTTCTGTGCCGTTTCCTTCCACTCTGATTGGACTAATTGGGACCTGTTGACAGCGAATCCCATCCGAGCAGGAACAAGCCAATCACGGCTCGGCATCTGTCATCCCTGGCACACAGGGCTTCCACTCCCTTCATAAAGGCCTTTGTCTCTGTGACCTCACTGCCCTTTAGCATTTTTTAATATGGGAAGCCTGATTGAGTCTCCTGCAACAGGACGTGAAACACTTCAGCGAGCTGCATGTGCCACAAAGTATGAAAACTGTATCCTTCAGCTCTGAAGCCATTCCCATGCTCATCAGTTACATTTCATATTAGAAAAGTTCGCTAGGCTGGTCCTTTGAGTCTGTTCAACATTTTTTTTTTTTTACTGGTTGGAGGGACCAAAAACAGCACCCAAGTTTATGTCATTGCTGCTAAAATATTCTCACATCAATAAAAAAAAACTTTTGCTTGTGCACATTTTCGATTTTGTCAATTAATCCGAGTCGACATTTCTGTATCATATATGATCCCTGGTTAGGGTTGGTTAGTTTCAGAAATTTTTAAAGTTAGACACTTTCTGTTTGAATTTTTGGAAATTAATAAGAAATCATGAGAATTTTGAATTTTCAAGGATTATTTTTAACTGCATTTACCTGGTCATATATATGTTTAAATATTAACTACTTAATGCCTGAATTAATTGACAGTTATATATATATATATATATATATATATATATATATATATATATATATATATATATATATATATATATATATATATATATATATATATATATATATATATATATATATATATACTGAGTTATAACTTAAGGCAATAATGAGATACAAAGGTCATTTCAGCTGCATCAAGACCTGACAGGGTATGTTGCAAATTGGTGACAACAGGCATCAAGGGGTTAAACAGCTTGCTTTCCAATAACTATAAATGTATGCAAATACATGTAATTCAATATTTATAATTGTAGTTTATAATGAATTTTCACAATTTTTTCCTGACTCAGTCTGTCATGAATATAGGACTAAATATTTGTTGTAGCTTACCCACAAAATTCATACACATTTTGCAAAGCATTTATTAGTTTAATGTAAAAGTGTTCATTGCTTGAAGTTAAATCATAATGTCATATATGTTAACCTCAGTTCTGTCATCAAAACGTACCTTGACAGGACTTCTAGACACTAGAATGTGGTCTCAGTGGAAATGCTGTGGGCTACAGAAGTAGTTATTGATGATCAAATGTGCTTAGAACTGTTTGCAAATGTGATTCTTGGTATACAGTTAAATTTGCATTCAATCGTGCTGTTTCAACGTAGATCATTTTTGAAAATCTCATTCAAGTTGATGGCAACAAAACCCTGGAAATTTCCCAAATTTCTGATCCAAAATTCTTTAGGAATCTTTCCTTACTGAATGTGTAAAGTGGATACACATCTAGATACCACCACAAGTGCTGGTGGAGTTACAAAGGTGGATTATTTAGTTACCTAAATTATTAATTCTGCCTTCAAACTTGACTCATAGAGTCATGACATCAAGTGAGGAAGTCATGGCAAAGGGTAAGTGAGTGGTCACCAAATGGAAACACCTTTGAAAGGCGTCAGCAACATGGACACCAGAGTTTAATCCTTGTCCTCCTTGCAATCTTTATTTTTTTGTACTCAAACCCCATGTGGAGGAACTAAAGAAAAGTCAACTAAGTTAAAGTTCATGGTGAAATTTTTTGTATCTTCTTATGGTCCTATGTGTGTACAAGATTTGGTCCAGCTAAAGTTTGCAGCTCCTGCATCCACCATAACCTTGTCAGTCGCACACTAAAAACAATTTCTGTTGTTGTTGTTGTTGGTGGTGGTTGTGGTCTATCATTTATCTGCAATGTATGCTTGGTGGAAAATACTTATCACTGTAAAATGTAAATGCAGAAAGAAATATTTTCAATTCACTCTTTTAAAATGCAACCTTGATGTTTAGAGAACTTACAAAATACTTTTGACACTGACCTCAGGGCTTTGACTGAATAGTAACTATTAAACATGTAAAGGCTGATACATTTTTTATCAATTTATGTTTCATTTCATTCAAACAGTTTTGTATCCCTTTGTATAGAAAGTTACCTGCTCCATGACTGACCTAGAAGGCTACAACTAACTTTTTTTTTTGGCTGAACCTTTGGCGTTCTTTAAAATACAATTTTTATTTCTCGATCCTTATTGATTGTTTTTCAAGGTGGGAGATACCTGAAGCTTTTGAATTTAAAACTGTTATGCATGAGTATAGATACATTCTTTTTGACAAAGTAAAAAGCTGATAAAGATCTATGTGTTGAAATGGCCTTTCTTGGATCAAATGAAAGCAGCAATCTTTAGCCCATGGTCAAACCTCTCTTTAAGTTTGAAGATGCCTAAAAAGAAATGGCACAGCAATATTTTTCTCCCTCCTGAGACCAACAACCCCAGTAAAAGTGACACAGGAGTGTCTGAGGAAGCCACAGAGCTCCATCCAGAGTCTGGAAGAGAAACGTGTCTGTCATCACCTCCCTGAGCCTCTCATTTCTTGGCCTGCACCTGTCTTTGGCGGTCCAGGGGTTAGCTGAACCCCCCTTTCCAGACTACCCACCATTGCCCGTCTTCTGAAGCTGAGGGGATCCCCATTCATGAAGAATGATCGACAGGGCAGCAGACAGAAGAAAAAGCAGCTGTGATGTGAGAGCAAAAGAAAGGAGTGTGTACCCATGTCCCTCTTTGTGCTTTTAACTACCTCCCCTCTTGTCTTCCACGGCCGTGTCCACACAATAGAGTCTTAACAGGAGCTGTCAGCAGAAACACTACTGTGACCACTGTGGGCACCGGGGTTAGCCGGGAGCACATTAGCTCTGTGTTTGTGTGGCACTGAAAGCCTGCAAGCTACAGTTAAAGCAAGTTTTGTAGTGTTTTCTAAAGGAGCCTGCGGCAGCTTGCAGCCTGGTGTTTACCCACTGAACTCCAAAGAGGCAGAGCGTCTTTACATCTTTGAAAACAAAGTTAGGTAAGGTGTCCAGCGGGGGCTCCACTTTGCACCTGAGGTTTGATCAATATAGTCAAGCGATGACATGTGAATTTGCTCTGGCAGAAGAGAAATGGTGAGGCCTTGAATGGTGGCGCTGAGAGACGGCGGCAGGTGAATTGTTCCGACGGCGGATACAGTGTATCAACGTGCTGCTTTTAAGTGTGTATTTATCTCTGCGCCGCCACTCAGCCAGTGTTTCCTTACATTTTGCAGCTATGTTTGACCAGTGACTGTGAAACCGATACTCTTCGCCATCTCCATTGTGCTTTTGCTTTTGTGCAACAGCAGTGTTTATGAGTTATCGCCTTGTACACACAGCCACGAGCCAGCTGCAGCCATTATTTGATGTTTGATACATGTAATTAGGCCACAAAGGAACTTAAGAGCTTTAAGCCATGGATACAAAAGAGGTGGAGTGCTCTGTGCTGTGATCAGATAAAGCTGAATAAGCTCATGATTTTAATTGTAACTTAACAATAATTTGACAGGTGTTGAAGCGGGAAAAAATTGGGAACACACACACACGCACGGAAAGACCCTCAGAGACCACGTCTGTCTGTTCACTGCATGGAGAAGTGTGCTATACATTTTGCCTTTTTCTCCCTCGAACAGCTAAAAGTTTGCACGCCTTGTGCACATGTCAAAAATAAAATCATAAAATTGAACCACATGACTGCCGCCTGTGTAACAGCTGACAGATTTAATTACACACTCCTGTGGTGTGTTTTTATGTCTGCAGAGTCACTGTTTTACAGCTTCCTGGCCATTAGATGGCAGTAATGCATAGCTAAGCCTCCCCACGTCCTTGAGAGGAAGCTGTTATTTTCTGCTTTCTTGGGAAGACAGAAACAGTGTTTGGCTGATCATTTCTGTGTTATTGCAATGAGTCAGCACAGCAAAAACACTAAAATCAAACTTTTTCAAACCCCCCTCCTCATTCTGGAAATAGTCAATCTGAGCACATGCATTAACAGAAAGAGAGTGTGAGGTTTTTCTTTTTTTATGGATGTTTGAATCTTACCATAATTACTCTAATATGAGACCATCTGCAAAACGCGCAGAATACAAACTCTAAATCCACATAATTCACAACCACTGCCTCTCATTGTGAAGTCCAGAGATGGAGTGTGTTCAGGGATAAAAAACACTGTTACATAACATACCCCTGGATATGATGAGGGCATATTTTCTCTTTATCTTCACCTGCAACACGCAGACAGAGATAAAACTAGCCTCTCATGAACACTTCTCCCTCTTTGTTGAAGGGTTTACTGTTAGCGTAGGATTGCATCTCAAATTCCAAAGGGACAAGCCACCAATAAACAAACATGCGAGTCAACAGAAACACGTTTGACAGGGAGAATCAGTCACTGTGCTGGCTGACTGCTGGGGCCTTCTTGTGGTCTGGCTTTTATCTGTGAGGCAGCACACAGACAACATCAGAGGGCCTTTGGTCTGCAGAGCACACAGCGATCAAACCAGCTCGAGCTTCAGACACAGCACACTGTTTGTGTTACCTTGGCTTCCCATAGTTTCCTTTACAGTCAGCTTAGTCCAGTTTATCACTGCCAGGGATTAAGCTATATGCTACTGTGTGTTTAAGATTAACATTATTTGTATACTCAAAAGAGTTTACAGTCATACCCACTGCACACCCATCCTCCTCTGGCCCTAAGGATCCTTCTTTCTTTCAGCCTCTTTCGCCTGAGCTTCAGAGTCTTACTTGAGAGAATAATATGTTGTGTTTTCAGCAGC
Organism: Halichoeres trimaculatus; assembly: GCF_033239565.1. NCBI lineage: Eukaryota > Metazoa > Chordata > Actinopteri > Labriformes > Labridae > Halichoeres > Halichoeres trimaculatus. The sequence continues at coordinate 18,991,268 of NW_027437183.1, forward strand.
CTGTTTTTTAAAGTTCAGAGAATCCCCCCAAAGTATTAAATATTCATGAACAGAAAAATGATAAAAGAAAAGTGCACAACACAACAATCAAACGCCAGAATATGCTGTTTCAAGGGTATTCTTTCAAGTTTATGGCCTGTAACTGTGTCAAAGCCTGTGTTAAATCTTCGGATCGCCCAGTTGGAGAATTTTGACAGCACAGCAAGCTACAAAGATAGCTATTTAACATGAAACTGCAAAAAAAAAGATAAATCTATTTTGTAGGTATCATCTGGAAGTTGTATGTGACAACAATCAGTAACTTAAGGCCAGTGACGTTATGTTGGTGAGAGCCTGGAGCCTGTTGTAGTCTGAAGCCGGACTTATCCATACTCCACAGACTTAGTGTATACAGCACTGTGTAGATCCCATGAACTGAAGGTGTTTTCTTTAAAGGCAAGCTGCCTGTTTGTTTTTCAGTCAAAGGCAAATATATTTCTAAACACAGGTGCTGAAATACTGAACCTTTTTTAGACAGACTGATTATCTTTTGGAAAGATGCTTTGTTATACCTAAAATGTCATACATAAAAATGCAAAGTTACAGACATGATCAGAGTTAATTTTGCTGATCCTCAAAATTATTCAGTCAAGTCTTCATGTTCCCATGTGAACCTTTGAATCTGGGATTGATTTTGGCCCGAAGGCAAAATGTAGAATTCCATACAAGAGGGTGAAATGCGTCTCACTGTATAATTGCGTGTGTTGATGTGAAAGAAGGTAATTATTAGTTAATGCATTCATTATATCATGGAGAAATGTCTCAATATCAATCTTCTGCCTGATACACATTTCATTTCAGGCTGTGTTTCATCAGAGTGATCAATGTAAGAGGACATATTTCACTAAAAGAAAGGAAATTAAAGCTGTAATCATACTAAATCCCCTTTTTTTTAGTTTTATTTCTTTTCTTTTTCTTGTATTTTCTAAAATTTAATAAATGTCTGGAACATGATGTCTGATCCAGTCTTTCTGTTCACTTTCTCCAACTAACACATTTTCTTATTTAACGTTAAACTAAAAGCAGAATATCTTTAACTTTTACCAAAAAAAAAAAAAAAGAAAGAGAAAATAAAATGAAAAAAAATTGACAAAGTAAAATGTAGTACTGATCGAAAGTTGTCATTAAAAAAGACAATAACCTTCATGGATGGAAACAACTAAATCGATAACAAGAAAATGAAATCTAAGCTGTCCATCAACATTGTGCCTGCAGCTGATTGGCTGGCATCTCTGATCCAGTGATCAGGTGAGCTAATGAAGAAGAGAAGAAAAACACTCTGCTCATCCTGAAATCACAACAAATCCTTTCACAGGTTGGTCCTTCAGGTCAATAACAGCTCAGAGAAACAGATTTGATAAAGCTGATACCTCTTCCCAACCACAGTCAGCTCAATGTGAGCCTAAACCTGATCCAGATCAGAACAAACCATCCTGCAATCCGGACACTTTATAGTGAACTCTTTGAACTCACAGCAGGCTGCGACTTTTGCAAAATTAAAACAAAGAGGAAACTCAAATATTCAGGGGCTTTAACCTAAATATGTGTTTTTATCACATTAAAGCTTTCCTTCAACTATCAGCACAGGGAAAGATCTGAGTGCTCTGGAGTTCATATCTTAGACATCTTTCCAACCCCCCTCACTCCACACCCTGATTTAAAAAGAAGTACTCAGCACTTTAAGGGATTTTTACAGAAAGCATCGATTCACACACTGCCACTTTTACCTTCACCAGAAATTTTGCCGTTATGAAACTTCTTAAGTACCTTTACATTTGATTTAGTGTCGTCTAAACCTGAAATCATAAAAATGCGTGTCAGACTAAACTCTATTCCGGTAATAAAACTGTGGGTACGATAAAGTTATCCGTGTATGTCAGCCTTTCTTCCTCAAGGGCGATCTGCTGCCTCAACCTGCCAGGCTGTTTATGACTTCTCAACTTTTATACTTAGCTATTTGGGGGATGTGCTGATGCAAACTTCATTTAAGTACTCAAGCAAAGGAACCAGGTATACTTTTTTTCTGTTTAAGGACATTTATGCCTGCAGGTGGAAGAAAAGTTTCAAATTCTAACTGTGTTTGAAAGCAAGGTCTGAAGCTCAAAGTTAAAGCTCAAATTTTACCGCTCAGGTCAAAAACTTTCAAAAACTGAAGTAGTTTTGAAAGGTTGTAATAGAGGACTGTTTCATACACACTGCTTTAGCAAACACTGCAGACTATAAGTGTGTAAACGTGATTTGAATATTTTTCACTCATATCATTTTCATATTAGCTACAATATTTCTGGAATACACACCAGATAATAAATCATCACTTTTTTTTCTTCTTTTATTTCGCTGAAGGGAATCAGGGAACCAGGGGGGGTGACAGACAGGATGAAAGCCAGGTGGACCGACTGATGGTCAGAGGGGGAGATGGGAGATGAGCAGCAGTGACTGACATCCCTCCAGCTCTGTTTGCTCCACATGCTGCGCTCTCACCCTCTCAGCCAGGCAGAAAAGTGCCCCTCCTCTCTGCGCAGGCTGCACTTTTCCTCTGCATGAGCAGAGCTCTGAACCCAAACCCTTTGGCCAAGTGCAAGAGAGGTATTAGAGCTCATGTCAAAACAGCTTACAGCCAAACAGTGCGCTCTGAAATGCCTGGGCCTATTCATGGAGTCATTCAAAGTGACAGCAGCCTGAGCCCCCTGCTCTCTGACAGCCCCGTGCACTGGAGTGAGGAGGACTGGAGCTTGGCTTGTGTTCGGGAACATAGTGTAGCTCTTTGTTAACATTGGCAGCTAACACCAGGGTCTTGAAACCAGGAGTTTTCCTTTAAGAAAGGAGCTCTGCACATGCTGCTGGTTTGGCTTTACATGCATGAAGTAAGCCAAGCTTTGGTTGAGGTCTAAATCTGGTTAAACTGTTTACTTGAGTGCAGCTGAGTTGAGTCTCCTTGTTGTCTTGGAGAAACCAGTCACCAGCCACATCCTGCAGCACGCCTCAGCGGGTTAATTCTAACAAAGGGGAATAAATAAGCATCGTGGTCGTGTGTGCTGGATTGTTGTTTGCCACCATGTCGTTTGTTGACTTCCAGTTGTTGGCAAGAGCTTTTGAGACAGAACAGAAAAACCTGACAGGGCGAGATGCTTCCCTGCTATGAAGCCACTCAGCATCGGGCTCAACTTTGATCACAGTTGTCATGAGCGGAGCATGTGACTGACCTGGTTAGCCAGGTTATGATGTGCAGAAACCCTGGCTTCAGTTCAAAAAAAGATCTGTGAGTATTTATAGACACTTCTGGCAGCTCTGCATTGTCAAGATTATTTCTGGAGGTCTGCATCTGCACATGGAAATTACCAGGTTACACATAGGTAGGACGTCGGTTCAAATTCAGCCATACTTGTTTGTTTGTTGCATTTAATTTCTCTGTTAGTGCTTTACTTTTTCTTTTTCATCTATGTGGGTCAGACGTGTTTCCAAGAATGTCATTCCAGATGATTGAAAGGCTTTCGTTTTATGTTGGAGGCTTCAATGGTGAGATTTCATGAAAAAAAGGTTTTAATGCACACCCTGTACAGGAAATTGTGATCCCTTAAAGGTAGGGGATCAGCGACTGGATTAAGTGGCAAGTCAGGCAACTCAGGACAAAAAGCAGCAGGGCTTGATTTCTGAATCTCTGGTATGTGTTGAAGTCAGAAATAACTGATCCTACATTTCCCATAATGCAACTCAGTTAACATTTCTTTCAAAAAGGTATAGCTCAATGACTTTATGTCACTGTAAGTACTTAGTAGTGATTTTTAAATAGTCTCACTTATATCTTTGTCTGGTAGTAAATCACAATTTAAAATGAGATCACCCAAAACTGGATATTTCTAAACAATGTTTCCCAGTTTCAGTTGCTAGATTTTCCCAGGGGAATTTCCTAAATTAATTTGTAGCACATAGAATGAAAGCTCATTTGACAACACAATGCCAGTCGGCAAAGTTGAGCAGTCAATAGAGAGTAAGAAACAAGAAATAATTACTTGAAATAATTTTGTAGTATGGACACTGGAGCAGGACTGGCATACCAACCTACACGTGGCAGTTATTTTTCAGTGATCTGTTCAAACTTGAGTTGATCAATAAAATGAAGCGTGAGGTTATGTTAGCTCTGCTTGGTAAGGTTGTAGTTGGTAGATGAGCACTGGTAAAACGCAGCCAGGATTCACCAAACAGTGAGGAACACTAGAAAGTTTACTCACCTTCTGGACACTAAACTACACTAAAAGTGAGTTTAGTTAAGTTTGAATGATGTCAACTTTTAAACATTATCAAAAATAAATACATTACCTTGTTGCTTTACATCCTGGGATAAGTTGTCTTAAACAAAGAAAAGAAGTGTTAAAAAGAAGATCTCTCCATTCATTTGCTTCCAAACAAACGCAAAGCCTGGCAACAGTCATTTCATTAGGACAGTGGGTGATGGTGCCCATGGAAAAAGGAGTCTTCATCCTAGGAAAACACTACCAATTCCAGCCAAAGGTGTCACTGCAATCAACGCTAAACAAATAGACTTCAAAAAGATTTTAATATACTTCAAAAACAACCTTCAAAGACACTATAATGAGGTTTTTTTTAAATAACAATTATGATAAAAAAAAAAAAAAAAAAAAAAAAGCTACTGAGAAGAACACCATGTTTTTTTCCATAAACCAAAGGAGAAAAAGAAAAAAAGAAGAAAAAAAACAACCATCAGCAACAAGGCCAACAATTTGTGTGAAGTAGAATTCCAATTCCTGAAAACACTGTAAGGGTGTGAACAAAAAAAGTGTTATTTTCTTTTTCTTTAAAAAAAAAAAAAATTCAACATTAAATAATTACAGCTAGTTTGTCTGTTGACAGAAACCAGAGAGTACTGGTGGAAAAAAACTGCAAAAATTCAGAAAGCTTTTTGAGATACATCTTTGCCAAAAAAAATAAAGGCATTTCAAAACTTGTACAGAAAAAGCCAAAAGTGAAGAATGAAGCAGTATGTTTTCCTCTAAAATTGTCCTAAATGATAGACTTGTATTATTCCAAAATAAATTAACTGCAAAAAAAAAAAAAATACTGACGTGAATCAAAATAAGAATCTCTATCAGTATTTTCACTTTACTTCATAAATATTCTCAGTATGTCTTCTATCTGTCAGTCTCCCATGCCTTTGACCTTTGGCCCGTTTGTCTACTCGTAATGTTGCTAAACAAGGTGCTGAAGCAGCAGCGTCTGCGACTCACCCTGCATGAATGAAACAGGGCACAAAGGCACCTGACAAGTAAGTTTCAGTGTGACATTACTGGTATGTAGGAAGGGCAGAAAGGATCCGATATCACTCTCCTCTGAGCCAGAGGCAGACTGTCATGGCAGGCTAAATAAACAGTAGTTTAATCTGTCTTCTTACTGCGAGCTGACAAAAGCAGTCATGGATGAAATCGAGGCTTTTGGCAGGTTACCTTTCAAGATAAAAGCACAGATAGTGAGAGGCTTTGGAGGAAAGTCTGAAATTCAAAACTTCTGTCAGACAAACGGAAACAAATGAGGAGATTCAGGGTCTCACTCGTGTTGTTAGAGAAGGTGCGAAAAGGTGTGTGAATAACTTCTTTATCTTTATGCCTTACATTAGAAAAACAGTTTCCTTTAAAGTATAGCCTAACTATCATATATATTGTAATTTATTGAGTCAAAGCCACACTTTAGTGACAAAGAACCTCCCTGTAACAGAGCTCAGGTGGGTCCATGCCACACCACAAGTCGACTTTCGAAGCAGGAAATGTTGATCAGATTGTATCTGTGGCAAGCTTTTGACACTATCCCATTCAGAGTGGGCGCTGCAGCAGGTGTCAGGGGAGCTGCACAGGGTGGCCAGGCCAGCAGCAGGCCTGCCTTATCAGACAAGGCCTCATGTTGTCAGCGTGGGCAATGTTGAGTCTGCTGCAGAGCACTGACATCGTCCAGACACCAACAAAACCAAAAACCAAGGAACTGGTAGTCTCTAAACCAGGTTTTTGATATTCAGTAATCTTCTGAATACTTTAAAAGTTACTTTGAAAACAGACAGAGAGAAAACAATGTAGAAAATAATTATTGGTAATACAGAACGATTACCTTCACTTGCTAGAAATTCACTCATTCATTTAAAGGTGAAGTGTGTAGAAGTTGTCGGCATTCCCCCGACAGAAACAGTGGAAATGAGATATAATTTACACATGTATGTGAATTATCTTAAAATAAGTGTGCAATAATCCCCATAAAACTTTCATTTTCTGTTAATTAAAAAATAATATATATTCTATTTTTACATTATTAAGGGTCCTGCTGACAGAGGCAGACATAACGAATAGCCATGCTTGGCAGATTTTGGGGCACAGAAAGCGCAAAACACGGTTTTCAAAATGAGCCTAGCCGCCAGTCCTGAAATCTACCTGGAGGTCAGGCAGAGAAGATGAGAGGGGATGGTTGTTGTTGTTTTTACAGTTGAAAATGAAGACAGCAGCTGTTATTGAAGGAGAAGAGAAAGAAGAAGGCAAAGGGAGGGTATGATTTTGTTGTTTTGTACAAAAGAATTGGTATTGAGAGTGTTTTGTAATGGAGAATCACAAAAATACACTTTGGTCAAAAAAAAAAAAAAAGATCAGGAAGAACTGAAGTGAAACCAGGACAGACAATGGCTAAAAGGAGAGTAAACATCAGAGTTTCCAAGCTGAGAGTCAAAGTTTGGTCTAAAGTTGTATGTTTTCTGCTCAACAGGTAAGAGTGCAATGTGCTATATATGACGTTTCCATAACAACTGCATTGTTTATTGTATAGTCTAACAAAGCATTTCTATGTTTGAGTTTTCTTTTCTATCTGACAGTCAGAGGTGTATTTGTGCTTCATTGTTGAAGGTCAGCTGTCAAACAGAACTTGAGCTATCAGAGGGTAATGCAGCTGTCATGGAGCTTTCAGCCTGTTGTTTCTCCAGCTTTGAGATGTTTAACACAGCATCAACGCCCATCAACATGATGATCAAAAATAAATACATAATGCCACTTCAGGATCCTGTTTGATTTGCAAAGGCTTCAGTCTCTTATTGATGTGATGTGGGCTCATTCTAAAAGCTAAAGACTTAATGTCACTAAAATTCTTATTCCTACACTGTGCAGCTTTAATTGAGTATCTAAGATAGTAGATCATGGAAAAAATCCAATCGAGCATTCTAGCCCCACTGTGTTTAATAGTTGACTCTGATTGGTCAAAACTTGATCAAAGTGGTAATTTATGTTTCCAGAGCAGGGATAATCTTAATCAACTTGTAAATAAGAAATCATACCAACCCATGGAAGGAAATTTGACATATTTCTGCTCTACCACTTGACACTCTGGGAAAGTTTTTGTTCATATTTTGAATCTGTTAAAAGCAAGGGTGATTTTGAATATAATATTAACTTAAATTCATTTGGAAGGTACCAACTGGGTTAAGGGCAGTTCAGAGAAGAGAAAAAGAGAGGAGCTGGCCAGGAGCAGTCAGCAGCATGTAATGATTGAAAGGCCAACAGGAAAACTCTATATGATTTTACAGTACTCTAATAAGTAATTAATGATTAATTATATCAAATGAAATGTGATTTACCAAAAGAAAGCGGGACAGTTTTTAGACTACATTATGTTAATATTTGTTTTAATGTCAGTGTGAAAGGCAAATCTGGAAAGGAAAGCAGTCCCAACCTTGAACTCTTGGGTGTCTATCCTTTCAACTTCTCCATAAAGACTTTTTACAATAAACCATTTTAAAACAATATTTTGTGTCAGCTTGCTGATGTTTTGGTGGTTATAAGAGCTTCCCCCACAAATTATCTCTTGCTCAGTGGTAAATAGTGTCACATAACCTGTTTATTACATGCTTATTTTTTACAAGTGAATAATATCATGTACAAGTAACCTCTTTCTCACACACACCCACACACAGAGACTCAGAGACAGCGTTAAACCTCACTATTATCACTTCTGATAATTATTTGGTCGTGTTGGAAAAAGTACCAACAAGCAGCATATTTGGTTCCTCTCATTGGAGACACTGTCATTTGGAGGTTCAGCGGAAGGAAAAAGATGTTACGAGCTGAATTCCACGGCTGAGGATGAGTGAAAACACCCAGCAGTCTCCCTGCTCAGCACACAACAACACGTGTGTTGTCCATCTGGTATACATGCTCACTGTAATCAGCCAAACAGTGTAATCTATGTTTGCAGGACTTAACCTCTTATTCAGAAAACTATCAGAGGAAGTTGTTTTTACCTGTGTATCCGAGGCACACTCTGCTTCAACTGATATGACCTTGGTAAACCAGGTGGTCCTAGGTCCTCAGCAGCAGCAGGGGATCAGTATAGATGAGCACAAAATCTGAGGCTGAAGCTCAAACCAGCAGACAAAATAAATGCAAAGCAAATGAGGAAACCATAGAAAAAGTTTCTGTTGGATAATTTAAAGAAGGGGTGTTATGCTAACCCAGGCTGGCTGTAAAATGTTCTGCTATAAACATACCACGAAATCTTCACAATATTCAAACGAGCCTTGCGGAAATCACACAAGGATTTTCTAATTAGATCATTTCATGTTGGAGGGATGGACCTCAAACACCAAGGTCTGCCCCTGACAGGCCTCCAGAGGACTCCAGAGGGCTGGCAAGTCTGAGGGAGTGAGGTTTGTGGAACAGGAAGCCTTAAACAGACAGCAGCCAAAACAAAGTGTTTCAGTCAGAGGTTGAAATAACGGTTTTCTAAAACACCAGTGAAGAAAAAAATGGATTTATTTATTTATTTAATTTTTAGCCGTAAGTCATGTAAAGCTACCATAGGGGTTTTTCAGACTTCAGCTACATTTTTAGATTTATATTTCTGAAAGAATTTTGAAGAATAAACATGAGGACACATTAAATAAAGTGTGCAGAAGTGAATGATGTTTATATGATGTTATATGATTTATATCATGCAATCTGTGTGAGCCGATACCTTGACGCGTTAATGAAGCTGCTGTGTAATTGTTTCTGACTATCATGTTAGATTACATGAAGCATTGTCATCAAGGCAGAAACTGTCAATCAAGCTCTTCATTTGCCATCTTGAATGTCTTATAAACATCACACATAGACAAAGACTGACGCTGTGAGGCTGTGAAGAAATGGTGTTAATAAAAATCTGTAAAGTTTAAAACCTGCTGGATGTCCTGAAATTTTCTGGGGATTTCAAGGGTGCAAACAAAATTTTACATTTTCTGCTAAGTTAATGGTGTAGCTGAAATTGACCTGGTTAAAAAAGGAATGTTTTTATGTTCTGGCATCATGTTGACATGTTTGTAACTACACTGAAAAATAGAAATCTTGTTTCATGCTCACTGTGAGTGAAGTTCTTCATAGATGTGATGCGTCCAGTGATCACTACATGCTCAGTAAGTGATTTGGAAGGACCCTTAAACTAACGAGACCCCTAAACCTCAGCCCAGTCTGTGGGCCCCTGTTGGTATGTCAGGGTCAGGTCTCTGTAGACGAAGTCTGTGTCATTGTTCACAGCTCTGACAAATCAGGACAGGTGGAGGCATTTCTCTGTCTTTGCCCCCCCCTTTTCCGCCACCACCCCTCCTCACCATCCTGAAACTAGATCTGGGAAGTCGACTCACGCGCCGCAGTTCTTCATAACTCAATACTACTGTTGCTTGAAGCCCTGTTGCCTGGCAACCAAATGTTTTGCAACTTTGCTTTTATTTTAACTTTTTTTTCTGTCTGCCCCCAAACACGCCCACACAGCCTCCTCGCACGCTGAATTCCAGTATCTGAGGAATTGCATCACTAAAATGTGTTCAAAGTCTCCCATGAATCATAACAAAGCCCATAATACCACACATTTTCTTGTTTTCCCTTCTAATCTGCAAAAACAAAATGTTTTCTACATCCTGTGACAGGCACCTTTTTGTATTTACTTACTAACTTTTTTGATCTACATCTACATCAGCTGTTGATGATCAGGGAGGTGTGACCAGCTCTTGTTGACTGATGGGTTCTGTGTTTAACACAGATTCTGTAAAAGAGCAATGCATCAGTCTGCAACTTGGCAGCTATAAAATGAAATGAGCGAAGATGAGTACTAAGAAAGCCCTTTTCCTTTGAGTTGTCGGGACCACCTCTGATTACTTCAAATACAGAAAGCTTCCGCTAAAGATAAGGAAGAAGATCTGGGGTCGACCAAAGTATTACTGATTGTACATGAGTCTTCATGCAAACACAACTATGGATGTGAAACTCTTCTCCTGTCATTTACAGGTTAGTGTATTATAGTGTTGACTGGCAGTCTCTCAGACTTTGGAAGTCATTTGCTTTTACTGCAAAACAAAACAAATCTCTGTTTGTGTTTAGCAAATGATTTGGTTTGTTTAAGTTGATGATCCCTATAATCACACTCCATTTACACAAGAGGACATGTATGTTTAACATGAGACAATTATTCATTCAAATGGGTTTTGTTACATTTCAAACCCCACATTCAGGTTTAATATGAGAATATATCTAAATACTGAATATCTTTGACTAAGAGCAGCAAGCAGTATGAGAATAGGTCTTCAGGACAGTGTGTTAAGCTCACACTTTGAAGCTTGGTACAAAGAGCAAGTTCTCATGAGAGGACGGTTAGGGTGGAGGAATGGGCCAAACTTTAACAATGCAATTGGTCTGCATGTTATCTAATATTTCACAGGAAAATAAAGCACAAAAATGACTAGAAAATAGTACAAGTTAAGTAATCATTTAAAAAAAATAGGTTTCTATCCTTTCTATCTACTTTTCTTGCAGTCTACATTTTCCCTCCACCACTTGTCTACAGAGTGTACGGTTCAAGCAAAACATTGATATGACAATTAAGTGTAATCTTGACTTTTGAGGTGGGATACAAACATTTCAAATACACAAGAAACTTAATTTAGCTTTACTCGCCAACTTGACTGAACCTGTCACTACTAAGTCACACCAACCAGTGACCCTAAAGACATAAACAAGGGAAATGTCAACAGTGGTTTATTGATCACAAAAGAAGATGACAGTGGCTTAGTATAAGAAGAAAACAGAAAGATGTCAGACAGCAGAGAAAAGGATACAAGTGATACACAAGTCGCTCCTAAAGCTGACAAGAACAAACTCAATTGCCCAAACTTACAACAAATAGGATTTTTATTTAACTAAAACAAATTTCCAAACAATAACACAAGATAATTTCTGACAATAGAGGAGAAAAAAGTGCAGAAATAAAGACTCTGCATTGCTAAAAAATAAAAAAAAAAAAATAAAAATAAAAATAAAAATAAAAATAGGCTAGGAAAGTAAAAAAAAAATTTTTGACTTGGATTAAAAAAAACTCTGACCTTAAGAAATGAAGAGGAGCAAACATAAGGCAAAGAGAGACACAGACCATTTATACACAAGGTAATTAGGCACAGGTGGAAACCATGAGAACAGGGACAACAATCACAAAGGCTGGGAACACAACTCTGTAACAAGAGGAGAGATATGACAAACTAAAACAGGACAAAAAAAATCACAAGATTGAACTTTAAAGTATGAATATATATGATGAGACTTAAAAAGACTAACAGAAAAAAACAGCTGTTGAAGCTTTGGATGCAAAGATGAGAGTTAAAATGTAGGACACAATAACAAACTGCAAAGAGAGTTTTACTAACCTGTGATTGGAGGATTTCACATGCTCAGGTGTCCGATATGAAAGCTGCTGCTTGAACCATGGAGAAATGTTTCCCTACTTGCTATAAAACGAGCACCATACACAAGCAAAGCTCACACTATATTCAGTGAAGATAAGCAGAGGTGTAAGGATCACAGTGTGTAGTTTGTGGCTTTTGTCTCTGTGCCAGCTCAGAGTCTTGGATGTTGGAGCAGGGGGTCAGTGCCTTAGACCTCAGAGGAGGGGGTGAGTGGATGAAGGGGTATCAGGCTGGAGCGATGGAGGGATGTTGTTGTGGAGGGAGGATGAGGTCAGAGGGAAACAGATCCATCCATTAGGGGGTATAATGAGAGGGAGCAGCTGCCTGCCGCTGGGTCAGACAGCACGCAGATGTGAGAGAGCCTCAGGGTCCGACAGAGTCGAGGGGTCTGCTGGACCCCCTCTGCCATGATCTCATTCTCAGAGTCAGGGCTTCGACTAATAGCACCGACCCCGGCACCACCAGGGGTCCGCTGGCTGAGGATCTCTACACCGGCAGCTCACCTGACAGACCTCTGTTTGCAACAGGTTCTGGGTTTTTCCTGTGGTGCTTGGCTAAACTCTGGCCGACCTGGAGGGTCACAGAGAGCCAAAGACTGATGTCAGCATCACCTCGTGGACCCAGCACTGACTGCTGAATCAGATATTCTCATGGGTGGCTGAATTTTTTCAGCTTTGGTAGAGTTAAATGAGGTGTAGAGTACATTAAACCCTTCATGTATTTTTCTTCCATGTGGAGAGGTCAACAGAAGTGCCAGTTGGTGTCATTCTGCCTTCTGGACATTTTGTCCTGAAGAAAGAAAGCTGCTGCTGGCAGGCAGAGTTCAGACCAACAAAACACTTTTTCAAACACTTTTCTTCTGCTGAACTAAATTGACTTCCTCTCATGCTTTGATTTTTAAAGCTGATGATGATTCTGAACATTTCAGCCCAGCCACTTTGGCAGAAGAAAGCTCTAAAAGACTGTTATATCTTTTTAAGTGCTCATCCTGGGAAATGAAAAAGAAATGATTGAGTCTTTATCACACTTTTCCTCATTCTGAGGCCTGGAATCACAGTGTTTTGTGGGAATCACAGACGTACGAGTCCTCATCTTTCATAACAAAGCATTTCCCCCAGCAGCCGTCATCTTGTCATGCTCAGGGTGGGATGTTCAGATGTTATCATCATGCCTTTAGTCCAGCTGTTTTTATGGTACACTGAGGTAAACACTGAGTATTTAAAGTGATATATGTTTAGATAATATGATTCTCCTGATATGGCTGGCTTCATCTGACTGCATCAGTGATATCACCACCACTTCTCGTTGGTGAAGAATTTCTCATCCTCCACATCTCAAACTGCGGCATTATTGACCTACCAGATCAGAAATACACATAACTGTCTGTGCTTTTTTAAGGCTTTCATCCTAACAGCAGTGTTAGTGAAGGATTCTCCACAAGATACTCATCACTTAATTTAGGTCTCGGAGAAAACGTCACTTTTATTAGGAGATGAGAATCTGTGTGGATGGGTGGGTTACGAGTATCCAAAACTATCTCCTTCTCTTCACATCTCTAGTTTTCTGCTTTTGACATCTATCACCTTGAAAAAAAAGAAAAATAAACAAGCCTTTCTTTGCTTCCACAGAGTTTGTGATGTAGGCGACAGTTTTCAGAGCTCTGTTTGCCCTCCAGGCTCCAATACTGGTCGGGACACCACGAACAATGAATCATGGTCATTTCACAGCTTCTTGAATGATTAGCAGTCGCAAAGACAACCAAGGTTAAAAATCCAGAGAGAGTTTGAGCCACATTTTGAGATAAAAACATGTTTGACAGCCCATTTGTCAGAATCCTGAGTTTTATAATTTAGTTTAATCACAGAAAGCAAGGTCGTACTTCTCCTGTGAGTTTGTGCGAATGTTCATATGTGTGTGTGTGTGTGTGTGTGTGAATATGTGTGTGTTTGCTCCCTCCCCACTGACTGCTGCTACAGATGGAAGATTGGAGCGTCTGGTAGATGACTGGCCCAATCAGATCTGGTAATTAGGCGGCCAAAGGCTGGCAGGAGATTTAATGTGTCTGCTTGGCATGTTATGGCCCAAAATGTCACAGCAACCCAAAACGTAATGGAAGAATTAAGGTAATAAAACTCAAAATTTTATAACTGATCAAAAATTTGACAATTTGTTACAAGTTGTTGTGTTTTGAGCAAAAAGTCATACGTTTGTGGATACAGCACTGTTACACTTTGGGTTTTGTTACTTTTTTTTTGTTTTACTACATTTTGGCTCACCCCTTTTTGTTACATTTTTGGTTAATTCATACATTTCAAGATTTGTTACATTTTGGGATGTAACACTGGCGTTTCATTGGACCTTGTACTGAAGTTTTTGTATGTAGAAAATTAAGAATTCATGTTGGTTACATTTGTTGCTGACTTTGACTCCAAAGTGAGGCTCATTTTAAAAGCGCCATCTTTGTTTTACTGTTAGTTTTAGTTTTGTGTACAGTTTATTTTACATTGTTGAAGGCCTTTATTTGTTTGTTTGCTTAGTTTTGAGAACCCATTTTGTTTTTAACAACTTCCCCATTTCTTTAATATCACCACATCTAGTTCATGTTGCCTCATTTTACCCCTAAAAGAACTGTTGGACGTGGAGGAGTAACACTGGTTTGAATCTTACACAAGAGTGCAATCAATCAGTGTTAAAGCCATATATGAATTGTGGCTTAAACATTAAGCTTAAGAGAAAAAAATGTAGTGATAGTATATTTAATTGTTGTGTCATTGAAGAAGAAGCAGACAAACATTTCACATTAATTTGAACACATATACAGAAAAAGTAAGGACACATTTATGACTCTGAAAAAAACATCTGTTCTACCAACAGGGGCGTAAGAGAATGATAGATGGTGACACATATGCATGCACGCACATGCACATATCTGGAAAAACATCCTGATTTATATCCCTCAGATCCCTCACTGCTGCTATACACTCAGGTGACGACACTGTTCACACACATCTCAAGTAGGGACGGTGATTCTTGGGGGTGTTGACACACGCCGCTATTTCAGATGACTGTGCGGCTGACAGCCGGTGGTGGGCTGAGTGTTGTTACAGGCCTCTACAGAGTCCATCTTCCTATCTTTCTCTCAGATGACACCCAGCTTAGTCACTCAAGTGTTCCTGCTTTGTAAGCCATGTTCACTTGTAGCTGCAGCACTCTCCAAACAAACCTGGAAGCGGGTCTTTGAGGACGTTTTAGTGACTTTATCTCTCTGACAAGGACAAAGACTGACTCTAAACTTTGTCTGTATTTATAGAAGCTTCCTCTGTTGTTTGGGTGAATAAAACAGATCTATAACTGTGTTCAAAGGTCTCATGTATCAAATATTTGACCACAGGTATGTGTGTCAAAGGGGTTTAAATATCGTAGCTCAGGCTCCTGGTTGGAGATGTTTGAAGAAGCATTCATTTTGTTATTACTGTAATTAATATTAGTTGCCATTAAAAAGTTTATCTTCATGTCTTCTATTACAAACTGAGATTTGCAGGAAGCATGACGTCTCCATTGAGCTCTGAGACTCGTTCTTACAAAGAGATTAACCCTAAGTTTGGGTCTTTTTAGCTTAGTCACAGTCTACCATGGATGTAAAAGCCTGTGATCCACTGGCTCTAATGTCATGATAAATACCCAGGTATGTTGTTACAGTGGGTGTTGGATATATAGTTGCTTGGCAACATTACAATATAAAGCGACACAAGCGAGAAACACAAGCTGATCTAAAAAGAAAGCCAGCGAGCTGTGTTTGGGTCACTGAATACCTCTGTGTTTACAATGAGCCTGGAGTGGGATTGACGCTTCGATCCCCGCCTCCTCCTGGGAGTTTTTCCACCATGATATGTGCAATGGGGAAACTTAAGCCTCAGCAGATCTCCCAAACAGGAATTTTCACTTCTTCTCTTTATAATCCCATAACCCCCACTGCCTTAAAACCACTGTGTGCATGTGTGTGAGCGTGCATGAGTGTGTGACAGGTCTAAATCTTCTCCAAACAGCAAATCAGTACAGCCTACTGCTCAGCATAAGCACCAAACAATGAAGAGCAGGCAGGCAGCCAATCAGCATGAGGCTGAGCAATGATGGGACATGCTGTTGTGTGAGTGCTCAGGTGAATCACACAAAGACCGCCGAGTATTTACTGAATAGTGATGGAAAGCACCACCACTGCTTCTTTTGGCTGGCATGTATGAAATGCTTACACAAAGTAAACACTTTGCAGATGCCACATTTTAATGTGAAATCTTTATTATAGTCTTCCTAAAACAGGCCCACACACAGGGATCATTCATCAGGGATCATTACAGGCAGTCTTTGCTAACAGAGCGGGCATGCTAAAACAAACTGCTACAAAAAAATGAACATTTTTATGAGGTGGTTTGATGCCAAACTGATCAGGCAGTAAAACTTTATTTCAAAGATCCAACAAAATCAAGCCACACCTGAAACAGAACCACTTAAAACTGTCTCTGTCTCATTTACTTTTCTAAAAATCTTCCCTGAAACAGCTGAAACAGGACTTCTTTTGAGTGCACGATGGTTTGCACTCCATCTCCACTATGCCTGTTTATTTGCAGAGAACATAAGTAGTAACATTGCACTGTAATCAGACTGAGAGGAGTAAAATTTTCAGCAAACAGCCATAAATCTCAGGTTAGGGAGCTGGAAAAGAAAAACTGTCATTTGGCCACAGTGCAAGCAAATCCATCCTGCACATCTGCCCCCGAATGGCAAAAGCTAACACACCAGCTAAAATGCACATCAGAAACACACATACCATGACCACAGAGGATGCCAAAGGTAAGCTCAGCTTTCTTTTCAAAAAAAAGAAAAAAAAAACATCAAGAGCAATGGAAAAAAGACTTAATAATGTGTCTCAGTCTGTGCAGCAGGTTGGATTAAGCTGTTCATGTCTTTATTTTTATCCCTTCAGGTCAACACTGAGCAGCAGGCGTTATGGTGAAAGACAGCCGACAGATTAGGCTGCAAGATGGCAGAGAGGAAATGAGGTGGAAAACAGGCTGTTTACTTCTCACACACACACACACACACACACACACACACACACACACACACACACACACACACACACACACACACACACACACACACACACACACACACACACACACACACACACACACACACACACACACACACACACACACACACAAACACTTGCACATTTTACTGGCTAACTACCACGACCTCCTGCCATCATCAGAAATCTGGTACACCTCAGAATTACCAAAACATAGGAGAGAGCTCTCTATTACAGTCTTTCCAGTATTACACAGTTTAAATCCAACGACTACATTGGATTTTAAAACGTGTCACCCACCTGTTCCAGGAAGTGGAGATTACACAGCAGGCTGAGAAAATAGGTACGTTGTTGTTTCAGTGGAATGGCTACTGACAGGAGACCCTCTGAACTTAATGTCATGTTGTTAAAGCGTAACCCAGTTTTTGAAAACACTGTTATTGTGAATAAATATTCCATTACTTATGAAAATGATTTGTAATTAGGAATTTGAATTTAGGACCATCAATTTTACACATTCAAAAACACGCGTTAAAAGCTCTCTGGGAGTTTTTCAAGTTGAAAAAAAAAAAAAGCCAAAGAAGCTGAATTAAATGTGATTCACTGCTGCAGATAGAGCAAGCATTATCTCCAGCTGGGTTTGCAACAGCCTTAACTTTTTAGGGGAGTCAAGACCAATTTTTTAATAGCAGATTTTAAAACAAACATGGTTGACCAAACTGCTTTACAAAGTAAAAGGGACCACAACACTAATAAAACAACTAAACAGACGTAAAATCATTTTTAAACGCAGGGAAATACTTAGGAATAATGATGTTCTCATTGCACAATTAATAAATACTCAACTGAGCACAGAGGGCAAAACTTATACAAAGTGTAGCCCATTCATGAACTTAAGAATGTTTGGTTCCTTGAGCTACATTAAATGGGGGATTGTTTCCTCCTTTTCTCCAAAAGTGAGACTTGTTGGTCTGTTTTCTCACAGTGTTTGTTACATTGGAGCAGCAGCCCTATTTATCATGGTCATCTATTCCCTGTTCCAGGTGGAATTTGAACGCCGAGACAATGATGTACTGAGACCTGCCAAGTCCTGCCTAATCGGTTTGAATCAGATAGCAACCGCATTAACTAAGTGTGTCGACCAAGCCATGCTCAGTCCATTCTCAGTTCGACTGAGATGTTTACATACATTTTAATAGTTCAGTCTCATGCTGACTAAGCTCATTTCATCTCTTAAGCTGCATGTAAATGTAATAAGTGTGTGAATGTGACTGACACTGGTCAAACAGACTAGGGAAGCACAATCAAAGTATCCAACACTAATCCAACACTGCACCAGCTGAGGTATCAATATGGAGAAGTTTAACTGTGAACAACTGTAAACTTACGGTGCAAAACTAGCAGTGAAGTACTTTTTGGTATTTCACTCTTTTTGTTTTCCGCACCTGATATTTTTCCTGCATACCTGTGTAAACCTTTGTGGGTTATTATATTAAATTGAGATTAAACTATTGTGAAATTGAAACTTTTTTTTTTTTCCAAAATGTGTTTAACAGATCTATGAATTTTTAACACAGCTTTTTCCAAACATCCTGGTTTCATTTTGGACAAACTAGACCTCTCTGGCCTTAGAGACAATGCTCATGTTTGAAGAAAGAAGGAAAACAGAGGTGCATAACCCAAAAAAACAGTGGTAGAAGTATCATGCTGAGCGGGTGCTTCAGTGCCTGCTCTGAAACTGGGAATCTCGCCATGCTTGAAGGAATCATAAAGAAAGGGGGATGAGTGATTTTGGAAGAAATCTGTAAGAAGTCAGCAGCAAAACTGTGTCTGTGTCATGGCTTTGTCTTCCAACATGACAACCAAACCAAAACTTATGTGGATCCTTAGCTGAATAGCTACCTCCAGGAAAAAAAAAGTGAACCATGCTGACTGGCCTGCACAAAAGCCTGATTTGAATCCCACAGAAAAACTGTAAGGAGGCTGAACTAAAGACCAGGGTCCATGCTAGAAGACCATCAAATCTTAAGGAGCTTGGAAGATTTGCCAAAGAGGAACTGGCTGGGATTCTCCAGGGGCGTGTCAACACTGCATGTTGTTATCCAGCAAAAAGGAGACACAACTAGCTGTTAGCATCAGAGAGGGCTAACGGTTTGGAGCGTGGTAGCTTTTGGTTTGTGAAATAATTGTTTCTGTTTGCAAAGAAAAATTAAGTTAGCATCCTAAATATAAATAAAACTACTATGTTTAGAAAAACTGTGTTTAAAATTCTTTGATCTGTAAAACAGTACTTTGAAAATTTTAAAAAATTAACGTTAAAAAAATGTAATGGGGGGGTTGACTTCAACTATAGTTCATGTACAGTCAGAAACTGAAAAACCTACTAAACCAAACTCAAGCCCCACACCATCACTGTCTTCCTTAGGATCAGACAACAAAGATAATGTCAGGTATTTATATTTGTATTTTTTTGTGCTTGGCTGTCATTATGTTGTATGAATGATTTATATCAGGTCCAAGCGTTTGCCAAGTCTGAACAAACTCTCACAACCAAACCTTCCAGTAAAACATTTTGATTCAAACATATAATTAAACAATACAATCCTCCCTTGGGTGAAGCCTCACTTTGCCTTTGAACTACAGTACCCATGAGCCTTGACGGATTTGGATGCATGGTTAATCCATCCATTTTCACAAGCAGGCACACATCTGTGCAAACATCTGCGCACTCTCACACACATCTTCGCAGATGACACAGATCAACATAAACCTTTTCACCCGGATCTCTTTGTGTCAGTCAGGTCTTTCTGTGTTGATCAATGAAACAATTAATATGTTGAGGGTAGATTAAGAGGCTTTCGTGGCAAAAACAACATCTCCCACAGTGCCTCAGCGCCTGTTGTAGTGGAATGCCAACCTGCCATTAGCAGGAGCTTACCTGTAATCTCGTATTACTTAAAACAGGGTGGAGAGGCATTCATGCGTGACATCTTCAAAAATCAAACTGTGCTGTCAGCCGGGCTTAAGACTTAGCGATACACAGACTCATGTTTGCAGAGAAACATGCCTGCATTTGTACCCCGGCCTGCTTAGTACACAGAGCCTGAAAACAACCACGCAGACATGGTTTTGAGCTCAGACTTTAGTGTCAACACGACTCAAACTGAACTCCTGTTGTCTTTTGGGATAATAGCAGTCTCTCGCTGAGGGATCAGCCCATAAAGACCTTACGATCATCAAAGTGTTAAAACAGTATTTATGCAAACACGGAAAACTGCATGGCAAAGTTTACAGCACAAATCCCAGCACATTTATCAGCAGGAGCGAAACGCCAACTGTGCCACGAAAACAGACGCAGGAGACGTGTAAAAACAGAGCAGCGGTGTACATGAAAATAATGCAACACTACTCTCCCTCTTTCTCTCCCTCTCTCGTGGATAATTGCTGTTTTGTCTTGACTGCATGCACTGTTATTTATTTGCACAGGAACTGAGACTGTTTCCCTCGGGGCAGGAGATGTTTTTCAGCAAGGAGTGTTCCTGGTGTTGTACAAAAAAAGGAGACACGTGATAAACACATATTTTAATGGCTTCTTTAAAATCCATAAGTCGTTAGAATTTCAAAAGTTGAATGAAATGATGACCTTAAAGTTTTAGATCTGAAGCTATGGAGGACAGGTAGCTTTGTGTCCTGCAAAGCCAGAGACTGTTTAATCCAGACTCAGGTATTTTGACTGTGACCACAGCGTTTTCAGACTTCAGCCACAGCAGCACAAACTGGAAACACTCCATGTGGTTGGAAGGGGTCACATCTAACTTTTACTCTCCTTATCCACCATGAAATGAGAGAACTGGGCATTGCAATGGGAAAGAGGAGGCAGTGGAGGAGAAAGGAAGAGGTGGAGTTGTTGGAGACATGTCTGTCATAAATTAGACGATCCAACAAGCATTTTAAGCAGTTGATATGACAGTCATAAATAACAGTGTAAACCTATGAGGCCACAAAAGGGAAGATGAGATCATGTCTGCAGCTTTGTATTGCTGCCACCTTGTTTGTTGTGGAATCTGATATTTTTCATGACCACAAAAAACTCAATACTTCCAAACCTGTTTGAAGATCTATCCTCATTAAGCATTCACTGTATGTGCTTGTTGAGAAATGAGGCACATTACTCTGAGTTTATCAGTGCTCTGATATGAGTTTGACCTCCCTTTCTGAGGCCCAGATGTCAACTTCAGCTCCCAGAAAGTGAGTGCACTATTGGGTGGTGTCCATAAGACCGGCACATGTCTGCACAGGGAAGCGGGTGTCTCTGACAAGCAGGGCAGGAATTTGTGACAGGCATCTCCCCAAACAAACGTCAGGGGGAGTGAGGATGAACAGGACCTCAGATGAAAGGGCCGCTGAAGCTGGGAACCAAGTTCCATGTCCTCCCGTCAGTCCCCAAATATTTCATTTCCTCACAGGCTCGCTGAATGAAACATACCGCTGTGACAGTGTGTGTGTGTGTGTGTGTGTGTGTGTGTGTGTGTGTGTGTGTGTGTGTGTGTGTGTGTGTGTGTGTGTGTGTGTGTGTGTGTGTGTGTGTGTGTGTGTGTGTCTGCTAACAACCCCATGTGACAACAGACGATGCTTAGGAGCTGACATTGTCTAGCTCTCTACACTAGTCAGTTTCAAACAGTTAAAGCCTGTTAGAGGAGAAGTGAAACTGCCACAGAAAATTTGACCAAGTCCATTTCCTTTTGGATCAAACTTCAAGGAAAACAAGCTGTCAGTACCACAGATGAGGTTAAAACCAGACCTTTGAAAGAGATCCA
Organism: Halichoeres trimaculatus; assembly: GCF_033239565.1. Taxonomy (NCBI): domain Eukaryota; kingdom Metazoa; phylum Chordata; class Actinopteri; order Labriformes; family Labridae; genus Halichoeres; species Halichoeres trimaculatus. The sequence continues at coordinate 19,012,956 of NW_027437183.1, forward strand.
CATGAGGTTTGAACCTGTCACCTATATAAGGTTTTAGTCGAACATTCAAATAATGTCCAGGTAAGTTTCAAGCCGGACTAGGTCGGATTAGGTTCAGATCAGATTCAAACCGGATGTCTGGATTGGGAGCAGATTGGGTTCATACCGTCCATCTAAATTACATCAGGATTGGGTTCAAACTGGACGTCGGAGTTACGTCCACATCAGGTTTGAACCACACGTCTAGACTAGGTCCAGATCAGAACTGGACATCTGGATATGTCTGAGTTGGACATGCGGATGAGGTCTGGATGATGTTTGAACTTGATGTCCACATCCTCCTTTTGACCTGAGCATCCCTCTCACCCTATTCAACCCTGACGCTGGAGGTGGATCTGCAACCACCTGAGAATTAAAAGGACAAAGCGACTGCTGCCCCTCAAGCCCCCGGCCAAACCCTCAGCCTCCCACCTGAAAGCCTCACTCTTAACCCTAAGTGGCCTAGCAGAAGGCTGTCTGTGCATAAACTGTTTCATCTCACACTGCTGTGAGTGACTGTCAGTCGCACAACAAACCTTCGGCACTGTGCATGTTGCCAGGTGCAGCCTGTTTTACAGCTACCATCAGACTGCTTAATGCAGGGGAAAACTCCAGGAGGGTCCATCCCTCTGCTGGCATCGTGAGAGGGTTAGGAGTCAGTACCACCAGAAAGCTCTTATAGTTCAGCAATAACTCTAGCAGAATCTTCCCTTGTAGCATTAGAGCGATATTTTATCCCTTGACAAGCTCATCACCCTCAAGGTGATAGAACTGGAGAACATCTGATTGGATGCAGCCAAATGACACACAGGCTAGTATTCCCTGTAGCCACTCATCAGATCCTATGGCTGACTTCAACAGTTAACAGAAAATTTCCTAGCTCCAGGCACAAATTTGAGTGTCGATAAAAGGGGCACAAGCATTCGAAGAAGCTGAAGGGGGCACAGCACTTGAACCAGGCATGGCAGCAGCCTCTCATTATCAGCCATTTACTGCAAAACTGAAATCCCCGTCAAAAGGCTCAGAAGGCTTCAAATTATTATTTAATACCTATCTGATTAGGATATTTTAACACTGACAGATAAATAAAACAGAAAACCAGGATGCATCAAACAAAGTAAATCAAAGCTGTGTGATGTCGGTGGAGACGACCTGTGAAATACCCCTCAAAGTTGATACACAAGCACATATTTCCTCAAAAACTTTCTTCACAAAGTTCCTGCATTTAAAAGCTCTTCATGTGACATTTGGTGTACAGTAATGAAACCACAGGTCATGTGGATGTAAAGCCTACAAATTTTCCCAGCAACAGCCCGGTGTGCTTACAGCAATCATGTCTTGATTTATATATTAATGACTTATTGATGTAAAAATGCTTATTTAGCACTTTTAACCTGAGGTGTTTTAGTACCACGAGAATCCATGTCCAACTACACAACACATGTTTTGGTTTGATTAGCAAACAATAGCCTTCATCAATCACAAAAGGTTAAAATTGGGTAATAGCCGTCAATAGAGCTGCGCTCTGCTGGGCTTGTTTAGGTTTCCTGAATGATTTATCAGAATAACAGCTGTTTGGTTAATGGTTTGAATTGAATCATCAGTCATATCACTTTGCCACGCCTCTGTTGACATTCAAGTCTCAGTGGAACCATTTTTCAATCACATGATTAATTTTGTCAAATGGACAAATTGGGAGAACTTTCCTGAATTTGTTACTCTTATATAAAACGATTGTAATTTATTGCACAATGGATCTGATCTTGATGTATATGGACCTCATGCCATTTGTTATCGAAGGAGAAAGAGAGAAAGTGGGAAAGGTTCCACTGTAAATAAGGATCCCAGGTCTTATTTTTCATAACTGTGGTTAAGTTAATGTTTGGAGTTTGAGAGGGACCACCTGGGCAAGAGGTCTGTAATCAGAGAAAAGGTTTCCCAACCCGCTGCACAACTAATGTTTCAAATCTCCTTACTCTCACATGCACTGTGCCAAGATATCAAAGCAGCAATAACTCAAACGTAGAAAGGGATGTGAGAACTTCCACATGGCCGTAAGGCTCTAAGTCGAGTAGTTGCTTTTCCCTAAATGTCAACAAACCGTGTATGTGTGTGTGAAAAACAAACACAGAGTAGAAGATGCTTCATGTGTGCTAGGTAAATATATTTCACGGGGAATTAAGCACAAGGAATTTTAAGGAATTTTGCCCAGATTTCTCAGAATGATGGTTTATAATTTGAAACTTTTACTGGATAAATGTTAAGAATAATATCATCGATGAAATCCTGGAATATTAGTCATGAAATTACATCAGAGCATGCCGTGATATTAAATTTATTAGCGCATAAGCTTTAAAATTATTGATACTGGCACAGACAAGAATGTACAATCCATTCACGATCCAGAAAAAGTGTTTTGGCAACAACGGTGAGGTTTCTAACATGTGAAAGAGTTGTTGCGTTTTTACTGATTGATTCAGTTCTCTTTACATGGAATTACTCATCTAAGAATTAGATCCTCTTTTTGGGTGAATTAAAACATTATACATGCACAGGTAAAACTAAGGGAAGCAGCATGAAGGGCCTCAAGTAAACCCAGGTCCCAAGGGTTTAGAAAAAGATCTGCTGAATCTAGTTGAGGATGTTGCCCTCACACTGAAAAATCCTTTTTTTTTCTCAGTCATGTAGTGTGTATGATAGTTCATCAAGCAGACAAGTGAAAACACAGAATGGTGTGTGTTTCGTGCGTGTTTCTTCACAGCGCCTGAAGCTTTAAGTCTGACCTTCTCCCTCTCACCTTTCCCTCTCCATCTCCTCTGCCCCGGGGCACCGATGGGAGGGTCTATAGGAGGAACGGTCCAGGGGGCCCCTGGCATCACCTAGACTTAAAAAAAGAAACAAAAATCTCATAAGATGATGGCTAGCCTTGACGTAGTTGGGACAGTGCTCAGGCGAGGAGAAATGAGGTAAATATCGATGGCGGTGGTCTCACATAGCCCATTACTCAATGTCTGCAGTCGCTGTCTGAGCATCAGCACGGAGCAGCCTCAGGGTTCACACCACCACCACTGTCCTCCCCGAGAATCGTACCCAGGCGAAAATAAAGCAACCCGAGCTGCGCATAAATCATTAGGAACATTTGTTACCTCGGGTAATTGTGCTTCATTCATCTTCAGGCCTTTTTTCCATTTGTCAACTCCCAAAGGCTGCTGGGTGTCAGCTGTGCAGGTCTGTGCTGTCGGTTAGCATGACGGTGCCTAACCAGAGCTACAGCAGAGGAGGTCTGCAGGGGAAATCCTACAAATACAGAGGAGTGAAAAACACAAGGCCAGCATTCAGACCCCCTGTACAGAGATCTACGATAACAATGATGATCTATTGGTGCATCTGTAACAGTGGATTAGCTCTGCAAAAGAATCGTCAGTGGTTGGAAGACAAGGGAATTGTACTCCTGTGCTACAGTTACTACCTCTGCTATTTTGTCTACTACTACTTTTTATGGTAACTAAGGCTCAAAGATGAAGTATTTTGAGTTTAATTTCCTATTTCACAGTTTTTTTTCTCCTGTAATCCTTCATTTCTGGTGGTTGCTTATCTTTTGTCTCTGTCACGAGCTGTGTTGTGTTTTTCTAACATTTGCATGAACATATGGCAAAAATGACAATGATGAAGCACTGGTTTAGCCTAGTGGGTGTGCAGGCCCCATGTATGGAGACTCCAGTGGCTGGTTCTACCCTTGGCTGCATGTCATCCCTCACACTCTGCTCCCCACATTTCCTGTCTCTCTGCAGCTGTCCAATTTAAAAAAAGCTAAAATTTCCCCAAAACAACTTAAAGCAAAACAATTACAATCCTGACATTGTAGTTCAGTGTGCACAAGCAGTCTTTTGCAGTTTGGAGTTGCTGCTGTTGCTGAAAACCTGGCTGACTTATTTTACATCATCCACTGATCCAAACCTGTCACAGCCACTGGGACAGGAGTGAGGAGTGACATGTGGAAGATGAGCTGAGGTTAAAGTGAAACCCCCAACAACCTGGAGGATTTAACCCAACACAATCTGAAGAAGGGCATAGAAGTCCCAAATAATTCAATAGTCTGTTAAATAATTGTTGTCATATCAGTCTGAACTGAATGGTGTCAGAGATTATTCTGTGTCCTTTGAGATGCTGTGCACTTAGAAAGTGGTTATCCTCAGTTTTCCTCTTTGACACAAAATATAACTAATACAGAACATGGTAAATAAACCCAGAAAATAATTCATGTAAAGGAACATCCTGAAGCATTCAGCCTGAGCAGAAGCTGCTGCTGTGTTTAATGTGTGTGTGATCCACTCTTTAGGAAGGCATCTATTAACACCAATTGTAACGGCTCTGCCTTGGAACCTGTCTTCAGCTGTTAGCACCCTGACACCTCCATTCACCTCAGTGACACTCATGTCTTTGACACATCGTCCCCTGGAACATAATACACACACACACTCACAAACACACACAACACACTTTGATTTATGTACACATATAAAAGCACCAGGAGTGCTCTCCTTCTCTGAAAGCCATCTTGGATCTTCTGATGTTTCTCTGGCTCTTATTTCTTCGTAACGCTCCTCTGCACCTGACTTCAAAATAAAGCAGCACAGCAGGAGATCTAAGACATGAAAAGTAAGAGTATCAATATGATGTGAAATGAGAACCCTGCAAAAGCTGTACATACTTAGTAACACATTTCTATTTCCTAACAACTGACAAGCACTTTTTTTATATACTTCATTGGAAAATTCCATCTTCTCCTTACAACTAAACAGGTGCCATTTTTGTTTATATCTTAAAATAAGACTATTTAGTTTAATAAGACACTTTAAAAAAGATAAATCATAAACACCTGCTAAGATTTTTTTTTCTTTCAGTCCAGGGTTAAAATAAATGCCCTTTTAAAATCAGCATTGCTAATAGTGTTGCAGATGTCACCAGACTAAACTTTTCACCCTGCCAACATTGAGTAACTGTTTCAGTTAACTAATCTACAACTTTTCAAACTATAATGGGTAAAACATTGACCAGAATCACCCTCAGTTGTATCTTCGCATTTTAAAAAAAGTTTTAAAAAGCAGTGTTTTAGAAAGCATGCTAGCCACATTTCAAGAACTTTGCACTAAAACATAAAGCATTTTTCCTTATGAATGTACAATCTGGACCCATGAAAAACAAACTGTAGTACTCCATCCTGGGCTGATATGTCAGCATACGTTTCATCACAAAATGCAATACTTTACAGAAGCAGCTAGCATCACCATGTTAGTAGCATTTTTTTTCAGTTATTGATGCTGAGTTCAGAGCAGCTAGTTCTGGCTGTGGGTGCTTGTTTTCTTCTGGAGAAAGGTCAGATGATAAAGGCATTAGAAATTACAGAAGGTCCGTTTGTTACTGTTAAAACTCTATTAAGCATTTGAAAATTAAAAGAGGTAAGTTTGTTTATGAAGGTGTCCTTTAAAGGCACTCTAAACTATACAACTAGTGCCATAATATTTATTCCAAAGAGCAACTTCCAGCCAAGAAATTGCCTTAATAGGCTGATCCAAAACAGAAAGCTGATCAATAGAAAATCAGACTACCTATGGGCATATATTGCCATGTTTCCTGAATTAATCTGCCTTTACTGAAACCATCTTTATCCTGGCTTAGTCACCAATCAAAGCCAAGAATTCAACTCCTAATTTTTCTATATATTGCAACAAACAAATTGTAAATAGCTAAATTTGGAAGGCATTTTGCAAGCCCTACTTTGGGACCACTGGCATAAACTATGCACAAGAAATGCAGCGAAGAAAACAAAAAAATATGCATGAAAACGTAAGTGTAAAAAAGGGCATTGAGCATCTTAAACTACTTGATGAAAACTGTTAAAAAATATATTTGTTTCAGATTATTATTTTTAAAAAAACAGATTTGGTATAACAGGAGAAAATTAAGTTTGAGTATCTGCAAAAAGAGAGGATGAGTTTCAAAGAAATGACATTTACACACCTTAATTTAAAAAAAAAAACAGCAAAGAGATAGGTGTGTAAGAGATGTCACTATGAAGAGGAGAGGACACACATTGAGGGAGGGTTTTTGGCTCCTCTGAGAGTCGAACAAATGGCTGGGTGGCTTCTGCTGACAGGTTAGGATGTCTTTTATCAACAGCTGTTAGGAAGCAAGTGGAGATATGAGGACAGATAACAGAGGCAGGCAGCACAAACGGCTCAGGAAGAGAGAAAGAGAGAAACCACAGACAAGGTGTGCGCACAACCACAGCCACATTCTCAGCCTGCAAACACCCTTTCACCACTTCCAGTCTCACCTCCTCCCACACACACTTATCTCCCCAAAATCTGAAGGAGGCGGATGCTCTGAGGATCGACACGTTGCCTGCACCAACATAATTAGCAGAAGACGTGCAGCCAGCCGTTGCCCGAGCTCACTAAAGCACGTTTGGTCCCAAAACAAACAAGCTGATCTGGAGCAAACAATGGTAATGCCCCAGAGCCTTTTATCAGGAACTTGTCACACAGTCACAACCTCTGTGCATGGAATATCATCATGAGTTACATTACATAGATACACAGCAAAACACAAAGACAGATAAACATCAGCATGTAAATTTAAAGAAGGTATAAAATTTTAGTATATCTGATTATTGTGCATCTGAAATGTCAGTAACATCTTTCTAAAGTTGCGCATAAAACTTAAAAAACAAACAATATTCTAACATTACAAGTACACTCGTCACATTCATGATAAAACAAAGATACCCATTGTCCTGCCATGTGGGCATATTAGTTGTTTTGAGACATTCAAGCTGCTGTAGTCCCACCAACAGGCACAACCTCTATATCTGTCCCCAGGGAAACAAAGTTATCTCTTGGTGCACAGGTAGCAGAGGGAGGGGGACACCCAGGGTCAGCATCCTGCTTCTAAACCTGGAAGAGGAAACTAATCCAAGGTCAAAGAGGGCCGTGGTGTTGAGTGAAACTTCACATAAGGACAAGCTTTTCAAAGTGTACTCCCCTCTCTCTGACTCCACCGTCTTCATTAAAACTCTGCACCTGGGCCCAGCACTGATCCATGGGGAACTCCCTCATGGCCACAGCCAGTCAGGCCCCTAAATCTGTCCCCAGCCCCTTATTCACTTCCCACTTATCCCTCCTTCCTCTCATACTCTTCCTTCTCTGGAGCTTTGGGTCAAGCTCAGAGCAACAACACTGAGCCGGTGAGGACAGGAAGCGGATGAGATGGGATTAGAGAGATAAGTGAGGGTCTAAACAGCCTCAGAAAAATTATAACTGGTGCCGGTTTGTTGCCCTCACAATCAATAATGGGACGTAATCAGAGACATTTTCAGCACTTCTCCTGGGTTTCAGGAGCATGGCTGCCAGTTGTCATCCGGTGTTGAGAGGGTGACACAGGCCTGGGCCCAGATATCAGCTGCCAAAAAGTCTCTGTTGGGCTTCATCTCACAGGAACTCACAAACACAACCAATGAAATTCACATGTTTTGGGACAAAACTGCAACTATTCATGTCCTTTAAAAGCTGGAGGAAAAAAAAAACATAAATCACCTCTTCTTTGTGTTTAAGTAAAAGCATTTTGTCATCCAGATGTAGACTTCTGTGATGAAAGCTGGAGCAGTGTTTGACCCTGTTCACTCCCAGTCTGCATCACTATGGAGCCTTAAACCAATTTTTCTGTTGAAACCTAAAGGTTGCCCTGCAGACTTGTCCTGTAAACAAACACAGCCGCTGTTTACATATAGTGTTTCCCACCAAAACACATTGTGTGTGTTCTTAACAAATTTGTGTAATGCATTTCCTCTGGCAAAAAAACATTTACAAAGCTGACTTTCCTTTTTTTTTTTTTTTTTTTACAGGAAACCTGCATGATTTACAAACTTTCAGCTAGCTCTCCTCTTACACTGATGTTGCTTGGATGTGTGTTTTTTTTACAGCTTTTTGCTTGATTTGGAGATCAAAATCATGACACAGATGATATTATTGTGTATCTTATCACCATCAGGTTTTTGCAAAGAGCAGTAACCTTCAGTAATGATATTAAAAAGCTCAATACATCAGATTTCCATGTCATCCAACTTACAAGTCAAATCTTTCATCAAAAGTGCACATATTTGCAGCTTGGTAAAAAAATAGGCTTTTGAGGAGTCAATTTCCCTTTATTATTTTTCTATAATATTGGAAGACAGCAGGCCTACAAGTTTTGCATAACTTGGTGTAATTAGGACAATGGCTGACTTAACTGATGGGTGGACACCTTGAAGCTGGCCAGGAGCCTAAAGGCCAGCTCTGATGTTACCATTTTGCCTCTTACTCTGTTAATCAAAAGTTGGTTTCAATCTTTATTCTGATAGATGTCAGTTTAAGGGCTCTGCATGTACACAGGCTGTAGTCCTCATAGCAGTGGTTGAATCCCAGGCTGTTTCTCTCTGCTTCCCGTATTTTCTGTCTCGCTACAGCTGTCCTATGTAATAGTGAGCTGAAAAATACATGGAAAAATTATTTCACATTGCTCTATTTATCTCTTTAACTCTACAAGGTTTCTTAAATTTACGAGTGTTGTGAATGCTTTCTGATGTCAGTTACAAAAATCTGATGTGTTGATCTTTATCATTCAATTAATCAATCTTTATTGCATAACACCTAAACACAACAGATGTTCTCTCAAGATCCTCTCCAAAAACATTAACGGGTCTAGACCTGCACATGTAATATCATCAACAAAGACTCAACATGAAGACTAGATAAGGAGCCTGATCTTCTTTTAATCCAGCATAAGGAGGATAAGGGGAGCAGTTAATAAGTTACAGCAGTAAGAGCAAACTTCTTTTAACAGACAGAAACCTGGAGCAGAACCAGACTCATGTCGGACAGACATCTGCTCAGACTGTGTTGAGGTTAAAGAGAGATGCAGAAAGAAAGAGACATAGACAGAATACATAGTTCGGGCAAAGTAGTAGCCATAGTGGCAAAGCAACAGGCCGTCCACAGCAGAGATAAGGAAGGAATCAAGGGACAAGAGGGCTCAGGGACTCCCAGAGAGATCTACGATCAGTAACTTTAATGGAGCATCAAGATTTAAAGTTTATGACTGACAGACAAAAGAGACAGGGAAACAGGAGTTCACTGTGTCAGTTCCAGGGCCAACTCCAACTATAAGCTTTATCAAAAAGGAAAGTTGAAAACCCACTATAAAGCAGCAAGAGTGTCTGCCTCAGGTAACAGAGCCTGCCAACATACAGAATGTAACTTTAATTAATAGGTCAATTTAAATAGTTTTTTGGGTGATCAAATGAAGTTTTAAGGATAACTAGCATTAAATTAATCAGCTGAGTAAAAGGGGATCATCTAAAGTGGGTAAGTGGTTATGCAAATTAGGATCTCAGATGTAAAGCAGGACAGTATTAACTCACTTAACTTTCATCAAAACCACATCAGACTAAAGCATCTCTGTAGAGACTGGTAACATTGAGTAGTCTGGATTGCAGGGAAGAGATGTAAAGAGTTTGACGGCTCCTCAGGCTGCTACTACATCTTTATTGAGTTTAACAGTTTTAACAGGTTTTAGCAAAAATATCCCTCACTACTCCTTCACCTGATTTAATACAGCAGGTGTGAAAAGGCAGTCCCTGAAATCACTTTCTCTGGTGAGGATGAATAAGCATGTTCAACTAATATAACATCTCTTTCAAGACATTTAAAAGCTTAGACTTCATTTGATCCTGCTGGCAATAGATTCAAACACATTTCATATTGAAGTTGACATATTAAAAGAAAAGTAATTTAGCTTTTTCATCAGACATGACATTGACATGCTGATTTATGGCGTTAAAAGAATGAAGTTGTTGCAGAAATGTAGTCTCTTTCGCCATAAGTTCAACCTATTTTCAATAACATTGTGGCATACTGTCTCATGTGTACCGTCATTCCTAAGTGTTGTAAAATAAGCAGTGTTATCTGATACCACCTTTGTGCTCTTTGTTTTTATTAAAATACTTGTCTGACACTTCTAATATTCAAATGTGTATGAGGTGTGGGTATTTATTATGAAGTATAGCAGCTCAGAGTTATTTGAGCTCGGGTGGTATGGTGAATACTGCAGCTATTCTATATGTATGTCTGCAGGCCCGTGCCATATGTCCCGTCAAAGTGTTTACAACGAGAGCTATTCCCACTGAGTCACTCTTCAGCCAGCCAGCCAGCAGTGGCGTCATGCAGCTGCTCCAGCTTCAGCCCAGTCTGGATCTGTGTTATTGTTTCTGGTAGCATTACCACGCTTAAGTGCGACAACATAATTTGTAACAATAAGAAAAAATTTGCCCGATGCCATCTGTGCACAACATGTACCTATAGCAGGAGAGCAACACAGAAACACACACTCACAGAGGAACAAAACTGCACCCAAAACACACGCTAGCTCGACGTCTCACTACAGTTTATCTTCCAAACACAAGCAGGCTCAGGTTTCAGGTCTTGTGGTCTCCAAAATATATATCGAAGTACACATCAGGCTGTGTGTCACCGCTGTTTACAGGAAAGTGATTTATGAGGCTTTTTGGGAGAGTGGAGAAGGCTGATATGGGCTGAATGTATTTCAGTGAGAGGCTGAGAGAAGGTCAAGCTACTGTGGTTATTTAATAATCACCAGAAAAGTCATTAATGAAGGTTATTAACCCGAGGGAAAAGGTGTTTTCTGTTCATTAACACACACAATCACATTAAAGAACCATTAGGGAGTTTGTACATATTTCTCTTGTGGTTTTTCAGATGTTGAACCTCGCTGTAATGCTTGTGTAAATGCCAGGCATAGCTGCATGTGAGGAAGATAAACACAGTACGCATGTTGTCAAATAAAGCAACCTGACCAGACTGTGGATGATCTATGCTGCCTTTACATGACAGGCCCTTTGTGTTGGACTACACACACAGCAACTAGTCTGACTGGTACGTTTCCATTTTATTTAGACCAAACGCATGATTCAGTGTGTGTGTGTGTGTGTGTGTGTGTGTGTGTGTGTGTGTGTGTGTGTGTGTGTGTGTGTAGCAGTTTGAATCCATGCACATGCAGCACATGGTGAGACACAGCACATGTGAACACTTGATGGGCCCCCTACTGTGTATTCTAAAAACACCGAGCTCTTTGGCAAATACGCTGTGATGAAGGCATGGTGGTGTACTGTCAGGAGAGATAGAGAGACAGAGATAACATCTCTTTTACAGGAAATTGAAAACTCTTCACTCAGAGCTGAACAGATGAAAGGAACACTGCAGAGGTGACAAATTAGGGCCTCAGCCTTTTGAAACACATTCATCTCATACAGAGCTGTGAAGAAAGACTGGATAATAACTGGTAATGTATGTGGAGAGAAAATCAGCTTTTTAGGAGCTACAACATTATTCCAGTTGTTTGAACGGTTGAAGAGGACAATTAATTTGAAAGTGATCTGATTTTTCAGTCCTCCAGCAGTTTTAAGTAACATTAATTTTGTGATTCTGCAACTATCTTTCACAGCTTTTCAAAGTAGGGGTGGGGGGTGAGTGGAAAATGACTTACATGTAATCTTACAATGTCAACTATTTAAAGGACATTATAAAGGATATATCATGCTAATATATTGTAAATGTTGATTAAAAGAATAAAGATGTGTTTTCCAACTTGATATTCAACTGTTAGCATATTCTTAACATTATTTCATTGCTCTGTTAAATACTTGATTCTGACTGGTCATTCATGAATAGCACTGTTATTTCTTAAAATTTTAACCTAAAAGCTCACCAGTTCTATGTACAGCTGTGTTAAATATGGCAGACTACTTCTAATCACATCAATCCATCAGAAGAAGTCTGTTTATTTTGAGGTAGGAGAGCGGAAAATCAAATGAGAACAGGGAAGAGAGGATGATAAATGTTGAGTCAAATGTGAGTGATAACTTTGTATGTAGCTCAAAATGTGACAAACAGAAAGTATTCAGCAAAAAGATTTAGAAGTATCAAATCAATTTAGTAGTTTGTAAATGAATATTTGAAAAATGACTGAATGATAGGAGTCGGTGTGCATATCTTAAACATGGATATAAAATGACAAAGCTGGATATCTATACTTTTCAAACTAACAAGCTGCAACATATTCATATTTTGTAATATGTAGCTTGTGTAATACTGTGTTGGTAAAAGCGTCAGATCTTTTTTTTATCTTGTTTTTTTTTTGTTTGTTTGTTTTGTTTTGTTTTAGTTTTTCAATGTAGAACTTTATTTAACCATAATGACAATACAGAAATTCAGGCTCTACATAAATTAGAAGCCATGTAAAATAAGTACATAATAAGATACAATATTATTCATGAGCATATGAACATAATACATTCAAAGTGATCTTCTCGAGACTTGCTAAAATGATGAGGTCATCACATAAAGATCTTCTAACTGGTTTATGTCACCAAACACCAAGGTCTTCCCATATTTCAGCCCCTGACAGGCCTCTAGAGGGCTGGCCAATCAGAGAGAAGGGGGTTTGTGGAGTGGGAAGCCTTAAAGAGACAGTAGCTAAGACGAACATTCCAGAAAAAGGCTGAAACAAGGGTTTTCTTAAACGCCAAGGTAAGATAAACTACATTGTTTTCAGCTGGTATATTATGTAGAACAACTATGGGCCACCAGAAGGACAACACACTACAACCTCTTTAAGATTGGATGAAAGATTTGAGTCATCTATAAGAAACTAAAGTACAAAATTGGAATATGTATGCAGAATTCATAAATGTTATTTTCATTGTAAAAAAAAAATAAATTGTCAGTTAAATATCTATTCATTTCAGATCAAACATTAAGGTAATTGGACTTTACACTTGAATTTGATATCAATTTATTTCTGCAGGGAGGCTAAACACCACTTTGCATGTCAAACAAATTATCCCCTGCTGATCTTTATGAAGCATTTTTGAGTCGGATTTGCAAGTACTGAGATTATGTCTCTTCTTTCCAACACAGAGCTGACTGACACAGCACTGAAGCGGTGCTCTGCACTGAGCTCAAACCAGCACCATGTGTCAGTACGTTACTTGGTAGCATGTTGGCATGTCATCCACAACATAAGGACAAATTACACTCCATTTATTGTTCTTGGCGAGTAAATCAATTTAGATACTGATAATGAGTTTGATGAGGGTCAAACTGTGAGCAGAAGAATATGAGCCACATGTGCCTCGCTGCAGTTACAAACCACATGAAACAGAAGCAGGCGGGGTTGAGAGGAGGAGCAGGGAACCAATTCAATCCAGATATGTCCAGATTCAAACATTCAGCGGAAGGTGGCCTGGTCTCAAACACCAAACGACCACCCCAAAGCCACCCTGTGGTCTCACCAAAGACAAATGAACCACTCAGGCTCAGTGGCATCAAATAGATCCAGTTACAGAACAGCTCAGTCATTCTCTGCCTCGGTTTAGGTTTTAACTGTTATGTTGCACACTTCCTGCTGCGAGGTATGTGAGGAATTTTAGCAACGAAGGAAAATAGCATAAGGATGAAAATTCAAATCACTCCATAGGTCGTTGTGTGCTTTGGCAGAACAGTAATGGTCTTTTTCCATAGTGTGAGATGAAGAGGTATATGGGTGGGAGTGTGGTGTTTATTGGTTTCTGCCAAGCCAGTCAGAGAAGCAAACACAAGCAGAGTGAAACCTGATCGACTGGCACGCAGCCTGGATCAGCGGCGGCGCGGTGCAGTGTCAGGGGAAAAACACTGACAAACATACATAAGCACAGGACCCAGGTCTCCAAATAATCACAAGATGAGCAGCCAAGCAAAAAAAAAAAGGCTCCAAACACTTCAGGGACGTTAAGGCGCAACTTTAAAATGCCTGAGCACGTTTTATGACAAAGCCTGAACAGGAGTGTGCAGGATCTTTGTGAAAGTCTCACTGAGGATGACTTTTAAGTGATGAGGGGAAGTTTTCCGATTGAAGTCTACTAATTCCATCCCCTTGATCCCGTCCCACTTCGCTTTTCTAACCCCCTCCAACACACACACACACGCAGAAAAATACACACACTCTGGGCCAGCAGGAAAATCCCTCTGTGGCCAGGCATTTCTTTTTAACTTGATATGCTTGTGAATCACCCCCAGTGCTGCAGTGCTGCTCCTCTAATGAACACAGGGCCCACAGACGGAGATGTCCATGCCCTGCTACGCTCCTCGATCACACTGGAAAACAGGATCCAGCTGCCCAGCGCCCTGTCATTACAGCCAAAAAAAAACACCCTGCACACCCTCTGCTTGCCCCTAGACCTGTCTCATCCCCTGACCACATCTTATACTCAACCAGCTTAACCTTGGTAACCTGCCTCCACCTTCAACCCGGGCCCAGCTGTAGCAATAACCTGCATCTCTGATTATTAGTTTCTTCTCTGGATCAAGTGTTTTTACTGAAACACCACAACCAAGCAGTCCCACATCTTTCACCACACACTGCTGAACAACACAGAAACATTTAAAGTTTAGATAAACGTTTAATAAATGTGATCTGTGAGAAACTGATACAAAATCATTAAAGTTTCTATCCCCCTGATATTAGGTTTGAATTAGACTCAGAAAAGTATCCGCTGTTTTAACATTATGTAGACGTACTGATTGTAAACTAATAATCCAGCAGGTAAGACAGTGTGCTTATGAGTTTGTATTTGAGTGTTTTGTTGGTGTGGACGTCTGAAAGCGTGTCTGTGAAGCTCACACTGTTGAGCCTCTCGTGCTCCTGCAACCCTATATCACTGTGTAACATCAATATGAGGATCATAGTATTTGTGCAGGTTTTGGCACCTTTGCAGACAAACTACCAACCTCTTATCTCTGTGCTTATCTTGTCCTGTACATGTCTTCCTCCTGCTGTCTTTAACCCATCAAACATCTTCCTTCCTGCAAGTATTTAATGTGGGAAAAAGTTGGAATCACTATCTTCTGTTTGCTGTCGGTCATCAGGTGTAAGACCTTATCCCTCACAGTGGTAACAGGTATTAAAAGGATATAAATGAAAAGCCATTTATTATACTGATGGTTTTCTTTGGTTTTGTGGGTCTTTCAAAAAGTTTCATAAGCAGTTAAAATAATAATAAAAAAAAAACTCACTGAGGCGTTAAGGTTATAATACTGAGAAATCTAAGTGTGAAACAAAACCCTAAGATTTAAAAACATACATCTTAGGTAATGTTGAGTGGTAATAGAATTTGGCAAAGATTGCATTTGTAGCTCATTTAAAGGCATCAATTTCAATCAACCATCTGCAACTAGACAGACCATTTCAGTTACAAGGAGTAGGTATCAGGCCTGAAGATTGACAGCATGTTGAGAGAAAAAAAAGCTATTATAGAAGCAGAGTACATTAATTTCCTTTTTTGAAAAAAAAAAAAGTCAGTTGATAATTTAATTTAGTTGCAGGATGGAGACTCAGTGCTGCATTTTTGGTGATTGTTAAGTATCGTGGGCTTTGTCTCATACACACAGGTAGTATGCTGCACTCTAAAGGAGTATAGGTTTACCATTATCTTACATTTGGTGGGATGCATTAATAGTTTGACAGGGAACCCTTATTTCTGTCAGATTTTTTAAAACCCCAAACTCTGTTTTAGAATTAAGCTTAGAACCATTAGTTTTTGACTATATGTGTTAATTTATGTATTGCCTTTTTTTTAAATCACTCAAGATGTCTCTGTCTCAAAGGCAGAGGCAAAAGAAAGAAGGAGCAACCATGAGCCCACTGGCACCAGTTTAAAATGTAAAGCCATATTGACTTTAAGGCCCCAGTTACACAACAAAGTTTCATCTGAAAACACTTAACGCTGAGGGACTGCAAATGCTGTAGTAAGCATGCCAGGCCTGTAGAAGGAGCTATAACTGTCTTGTCCACAAGTGGCTTTTAGGAGATCTCCACCGAAGTAGAGTTGTTGCAGTCATCTAGCATATTGGTGGTAAGTGCAGAAGTGGAGCAATAGATTCACATTTTGTTGAAAGACAGTCAGCAGATTCAGCAGCAAAAGCACAACATGGTAGTCCCCCGACTACGGTACTGCTGTACTGTTGTATGCACTTGCGTGAAGGTGAGCGCGACATCAGTGTTTTCCATGAAAATACTGGCTTACTGTTTACATGGCAAAGGTGGCAGCAGTGTTTCAGATAAACTCCACTCTGGAGGCGGTTTCAAAAGTTTGCGTTTTAGGTCGGCTAAAACAGTTTTTGTGTAAACGTGAGGCTGGAATGCAACGGATCTGGGCCCTGTTCTACGAAGCAGGATTACTGCCTAGCGAGGTAGCTTTGAGGATAGGTTTCGGATTCCCTGTTCTACGACACGGGATCACTCCTCAGCGAGGCGAGTCTCCATGGCAACGTACGCTGAACGGCTAACCTGCTCCGGGGTCGGTTAGGTTCCAGATTGAACTCGCGGACTATTAAAACCCTGCCCACTGACCAATGAGCCCTCACGAAAAAATGGCTTGTCCGTTCTTAGGGGATCCCGTGGACATCGGAGCCTGACCCACTCTCTTTTTCGGATGACCACCTTTATGAAAGTTACCGCTTTTCCAGGGAGGGGTTGGTAGTATATGACACTTTCTACAGGTAGTTAAAGGGAATGAAGAACTCTCATTGTCGTAATAAGATCTTCAATGCCAACACTGCTGTTCCATGACAATATTTTATTGCCCGTATTAAAATTGTGACAGGAATTCATGTAGGGCTCATGTGGGCTACATATCACACAAAAATGTAAACACGATAGGAATGAACAAATGAATAAATTAATCTAAGAAATAAATTAGGTATGTTGCATGTTACAGTAAAAGTGCATGGTGAACAGTGCTATTTCAGGATGATAATGGCACAAAAGATTTTATTTGCACTCCACCACTACACTTACGCATTTAGACTGTCAGCAATTTTCTGCCAGCACTCCTTCCGTGCTTTAACAGCGGCGACGGTGTTGCTTTTAACGTTAATCACGTTTCAGCTCATCATACTTCCTCATGATCACCTCCTGCTCCTCCTGTGTGAAGTATGCGGTACTTCTCTCTCTGGCCTGCTCTGACACTCCAGACTGCTTCATGTTCGCGATTGGTTAGATGCAGCGGGCTCTGCCTTATATGTGTGCACGCGCTCATTGCCTAGCTGGATCCACTTATGAGGTTGATAACCAGCGTCGTAAAACCGTGTAGCGAGACCGCCGGCTACCGCGCTCAGTTCAGCAAGGTAGCTCCAAGGCTATCTCGCTAGACTGAACTTGCTTCGTAGAACAGGGCCCTGATGTCAATTTGTTGTTTTTGTTGTTATTTTTGTTTATTTATTTTTTTTGTTCTATTTGTTTTGTTTCTATTTATTTAATGAATATAATTTATTATAGACATTATAAAAATACTCTTTAATTTCATTATAATGAGGTTTCACTTTGTCCACATGGGGTGCCAAAGTCAATTCCAGCAGGAAGTCCCTCAATGGAGCTTTAAATGAATGATTCCACTTTTCATGGCCTCTACATCTAAAAAATCCTGAAATGCTGTGAACAGCAAAATCAGCTCTTTGTGCTTTAAATTTTAAAATAACATAAAAAGTATCTTTTCTCTAATTTTTTAAAATGTTTAAATGACTAAAGTATTTATATTATATGTGTATTTAATACATCAGACCAAACTCCCCGAGGATAAATGTCAATATATTAGCAGTCTAGGGACTCAGGCTCATTGTTGTGCCTAAAATGCACTTTATTTACATGCAGCGAGAGTGAACATCTTCAGCTAAAAGACTATCTCTGCTTTCACACACACCACTGATTGTTGTCTTTATTTGTGTTTATGCAACATGACTGCAGACTATAGTGAAAGCGATAAATCTCAGCGACAGTCCTGGATCTGTATCTGTGCCAGACACCAATATAAATACAAACGTGATGTTGACAGCGGGTGGAAGAGAAGATGAATGAGGAGGAGGGGAGGCGACTCAGGGGGCTGGCATGAAAATTCCCATCTGATAAATTCATCAAAGTGCAGCGTTTGTGGCGTGTGAGTGTTGGCAGAAGGATGGCACGGAAAATGGTATATGGACACACACACACACACACACACACACACATACTCTTCTCAGTATGTGCACGCTAAGACGCAGACAAAGGCAGACACACATGTTAAGGTGATACCAGCATCAGGGTAGGGTGAAGCCATATCTAATATGCTGAGTGAAAAGTAAACACGACTCTGTGGCATCAGGGCTTCTCGCTCACAGAAGAACCATCTGACTCAAAACAAGCCTGAGGCAGAAAACCTTCCAGGAGGCCGGGGCGGGGCTGACAGGATGAGGCTGACTGGCCATAAAACACACGTGCTTACAGTCACACAAACTGTCACACAGACATACACAAAACAGAAACAAGTGTCAACCAGTCATAATTGCCCCGTTGTTGTTCTGTCAACAGCAATTATAGCAGAGCTACGACAACATGATTTACAGAAGGGGATATTGAAGTCCAAATTCCTCCCTTTGGTAAGCTGGTGCAACCTGTCGTCAGGATTAGCAGCCACCATGCCAGGGTTAATGACTGTGAGATGATAACCATTATGAGTTTTGAGCTGCACGCCACCTCACAGTTTCCTTAAGTAACCCTTTTGATGGAGAACCAACTTGTTCTTACATCCAAGTGGTCATACAGCAGCTTTGTCATGAATGTCAGCTTGAGGTAGTGACTGACATAAGACATGAGACTTCTTTCCATGCAGGAGTTGAGGGATTTGATTTCCCCAAGAGAAAAATAGTGTTGAGTTAGTTTTAAGGCATGGGTTTCTCTTTAACTATGGTTAGTGTTATGATAGACAGTAAATGAGTTACCTGGGTAGCTTATAATCATAAGCACTGTTTTCTGCCCAAACTGGAACCCATTTTTAAATCCTAACTCAGCAGTTTTGGTCTCTTATCTTGAACAACAGCTGTTTTGCAACATATTACAGGTGGCAAACTTAAAACTTATAAAATATGCAATTGTTAGCTGATTTAGTTTTGTTTTCATTTTATGGACGTTGCTCATTATGTTTCTTGATAGTGACTGGTAACCCTAAAGTTTGACTGATCTGCTCCTTTGATAGGATCACTGCAGTTTGAGAGTTTACATGTTGCTTAGCCTACTAAATTAGCATGCTAACAGAAGCTAGTGTTTAAGCTACTTGCTACAGCAAAATGATGCTAACGGAAACTTACTGTTACACTTCACCTTATTGTCTGTGGTGTCAACAAACAGGAGCTAAATGTATCAAAACACTCTATCCATGGATTGATTTTACATGTCTGAGGGGCCATTAACATGACATGGATAAATTGCAAAAGTATTGTAGCATTTCAGCCTCTGTTGCACAAAACAGCATTTTAGCCTATCTAAAAGGGAAACTTTCAAAAACAGACTCCAGAGTGGAGTTTTTTTGAAAGTGCAACAGTCACCGTTGCGGTGGAAACTGCAAGGGTTTTTCAGTGGAAACATGGACATCACTGTCTGCTTTGCGCAGTACAACAGTACCGTTGTTACACTTGTCAGTAACTACAGTGTTGGGCTTGTGCTGCTCGGTCTGCTCAGTCTGCTGACTATCTTTCAACACAATGTGCATCTGCTGCTCCACTTCTGCAATAAGCATTCGCCATTACACCAGTTGACAACTTCAACTCTACTTTGGTGGAAATCTTCCAAAAGCTGCTTCTGGACAAGACAGTTACAGTGTTGTCTACAGGCCTGGCATTCTTACTACAGCATTTTCAGCCCTTCAGCGATTTTCATGCAAACGCAGATTTTTTTTTCACTGTATTTGTTTTTCTTTGCATTTTGGGTTGAAACATCATGTAAACAGAGCCTGATAAATTTATCCTTTGCTCATGTGGGTTAAAATTATCAACTGTTGTTATGGTGCTTTGACCGGTCAGAATAATCAGCATCTCAGACAGCCAGAAGATTAGAAAGAAAGTCAAGTTAAGTAAAGTCAGTTAGCATGCGCAGATGTCAGAGCGGCCTGAGGAGCTACTGGACCCCAACCATCTCTGAAAAGAAATAGTGGAGTAACATCCTGTCCTGCAATCCAGATGATGACACCAGAGCTGCTGAGCACATCTTTAAGTTTTTTTTATCACTACAAAATAATTCAGACTCTAAGTTTCAGTAAAAATATCGACAAAAAGAAAACAAAACCTCAGAGGAAGAAAAAGTAAAGAAGACAAAAGAAGACAAAGCTGCTGCTGCATTTACACAATGTGCAGAGTTTCAAGGTTATTTGTATTTTACCTTTTGGCATACAACCAGTTTGGAGCTTACTTCCACAGACAGAGCTGACATTTGATCACATCGGTGTGAAAACATGAACAGTGTGTTCTTAACCTTTGTGGCACATGACCTTTAAAAATGAAGCAATGTTTGCTTCAAGTTGCATGAGTCAAGGAGTTGTGCGTCGAGTCAAGTCACTTTTATCAGCTGGAAATCACACGGCACTTCAAAGAGCAGAAACACCCTCTGTTCATACTGTGTGTGACATCGCCAAGAGTTTCAGCTACCCTCTGTCACATTCAGTGACAGTGAAGCGAGGTCTCAGACATGTAACAGGGAACACGCATTAAGGTGCGTGGAAACAAAACCAAAAAAATAAAAGGTCAGTAAAGATAAACGAAAGTCAGATCAGGTAGAAACGTTTCAAACACACTTTTACCAGAACCTGAGGAAGACAAAGACCTCTCTTACACTGGTCACTGTTAATTTTAAGAGGCTGAAACGTAGATAAGAGAAAAATATTTTACAAATAGTCTGAAAAATACATTTAATGATGAAACTCATTAAAAGCATCAGGCCACTCAGCAGCTTTAACTAAAGCTTATACAACTACGCCCATCGATATCTATCAGCTCCAAGTGTCAAGACCTTTCAGGCTCTGACAACTAAGTCAATCATTTGCCATGTTAGCACAGTAGCTGTTATGTGTACAACCAGAGCTCAGTTCATAAGACTCGTCACCCTTGGTAGTTAAGCTCTGAGACATAATGACACTGTTGAAAGTATCTTGGGCTGGGACAACAATATCATATCCAAAGTGAAGAATGAATTATGATTCGTGCAGAAATGTGATGTCATCCCTCACATCTTAAAAATAATTTGTGTTTTTATCAAAACCTAAATTTTTTTTTTTAGACACATTTGAAAAGTGTTATGTTGCGTTTGGGTTCTAGACTTTAAAGAGCTGTTAGTCCTTAACACCAGTGGATCTGTCCATTTATCCTGAAGAGTGACTGAACTAATCATGACCAAGGCAGGTCATCGCCCACAACTACAGCACCAGGAGGATGAGAGATGGAGAGACACAGTGATCATCCAGAATAAAGTGGGCTGGGTTCAAGACCATGGTGTGGCAGCTGTGGCTAAAGGTGCTTTTCAACAGCAGGAACTGGACTCTGTATTTGGTTCTGGGGTAATTGATCTCCCCCAAAGATCAGCCCTGCCTGGTGGGTCTAAAAGTCTAGGAACTGTGGTGGGCAGGAACTACAAGAAGCTGAATGAGTCTGATGAGTGGTGCACCCATAGACTGTATAAAACATGGACATAGCCTCTGTGATGTCACCCACCTGTTCCTGACACTTGAAAGGAAGCCAATCTGTGGATGCAGCCACATTTGATATGATGCCGGTTGCGAGTTTCCTTTCGAACAGCTACAGGGCACTTGTCAGTCACATGGCCTGAAGTGTGTCTTTGATTGGAAAAACAAACTATCCTAATAACTTCTAAACTGCCAAGTTGGACAGAAAAGCACCCACCGTACAGTGTGTGCACAATAGGATGACACTCAGCTGTGATTGACTTTAAAAACTCCCAAACAATGGTTCCTCTTTGAGCCTAATAGTGTGAAATAGTGACTCTTTAAACTGGAGACCTTCAGCTGAACATATCAGTGGATATCCAGTTTAAAACTGAAGAAGTTGGGAATGCACCCAAGTTCAGTTTTAGATTTGTGCAAATGCCAAAACCATCAGATAAGTATTTAATGACAACCTAAAGCTGTTTGGTAGGATGTTTCCCACGGAGGGTCTTCAGTTATTGGACTCGTCTTTTACAGCAAAACATTTTATGCTTCAGGTGGCAGAATGGTCTGGTTCACTGGTATAAGACATTTCAGGGTTTATGAAACAGCTTCGGCAAGTGATGGTTTTGCCACTACACTTGTTTCCTTTCAAGTGTTGGTTCAAAAAATCCACGTGCAGTGCAACAAATAAGGATCAAAACCAGCACAGACTACATATCCACCATGCTAACATGCTCTATGAGAAACAATCTGTGCCAAACTCAAAGATGGTTTAAGAAGGTTTTTTTGTTTTGTTTTGTTTTTTTTTTCAAAATATAGTTTGCCCCTAAAACTGTGAAAAGTCAGGGAAAATCTTATCCTGGTCCTTAAAGTGTCCACTGTAAAGAAAGTGACAGGAGAGTCTGCTAGAATGAAACTATAAGACTGATCAAACCTGCTACCAAAGCTGGCATCCTGCAAGATGCTTTGAAGAGGCTGAATACATTTTTTGCTGAGACAGGTGGCATAAAATAAATAAACCAGAAGCATTGTTTTACTGCCTAAGCACTTTGTTCGCACATATGATAACATGTTACAGTTTTATTCTAATTGCAACTATGTTTATCTTATATTCCAAACTATTAACATTTTCTAAAAAAGCTGAACATGTTTTTGAGTGTCCTCAAAAGTTTTTTCCTGTCAGGAATCTTTCCAAACAGAGAGCACTGATGTTTTCATCATTATCATCTCATTCCTTTTGTATGGATGTGTAAAGAGCAAACACCTTACTGCTCCATGCTATTTTGACAATGAGTCAGTGTGTGTGTATGTATGCGCGTGTGTGCGTGGCTGACTGGCATTTAACAGACTCCCCTGCTGGCTGTGTTGTAGTCATAATAAAGGAACCATCAAATGTGGCACACAGGGGGGCTCTGCCCTCTCCTCCACCCACACAGGGTGCAACACATCGCTGCAGTCTGTTTGTGGTCTGAAAAGTTTCACAAATCATGTTAACAAATATCCCCGGCTGAGCATCCAGTGGTTTTTCACAACCAGAACAAGGAGTCCCGAGCTTTTGTTGTGGTCTCAGAAATTCAAGACGAGCTCACAGGATGCCAAAGCATGTGAAAAATATTTGTAGCTATAAAGAAGGGGCCAATTGGTATTAATGGTGTGGCATGCTGCAGAGGCCATGGGAAGTGTGTGTGTGTGTGTGTGTGTGTGTGTGTGTGTGTGTGTGTGTGTGTGTGTGTGTGTGTAGGTGTGTGTGTGTGTGTGTGTGTGTGTGTGTGTGTGTGTGTGTGTGTGTGTGTGTGTGTGTGTGTTTCAGTGTGTGTGTGGGTGAGGGAGCATGTTTGGTCTGGGTCAAGCAGACACACTTGTTTCCCAGTAGGATGGATCAGATGGAGGCCACAGGGCAAGGAGCAGACAGATTCATCAGAGGCGTCATCTCAGGGTGTCCGGTATCCCAGAGTGCAGCGCTGCAGCTGCCAGGCCTGCAGTGGCAGCCATGATGGGCTCCAGGTGGACGGACAGACAGCTTCACTGATACAGGCCCATCAGGGGAAACGGTGTGAAATGCTGCTGAACAGGAACCACAACACACTGACTGCTGCTAAAGGCTGGGCATTACCATTTAAGAAAAGTCACATATACACTAAGACAAAAACAGCTGTTTTTGCGGCAGAAATAAACAGATTTACAGCCTGGTGAGAAAAAATATGTCTCCCATCTGAACCCCTAATTTCACTATCTGCACGCACAGATGGCTCGCCAGTTTTGACGATATTAAGATTGTGAGTTCGCCCAATCAGACGCACACCTCAGCTCATGTGACTGGTGGGCGCCCCGTAGCTGTTAGTGCGGAGACTCAAAGCCCGCCCCACTTCCGATATGGCTGCGCCTGCTGATTTGCTTCAAAATTCTGTTTCAGAAACAGACGGGTGACGTCAGTGAGACTATGTCCTTTTATCATATGGTCTATGGTCTGCAGCCAGCACCAAGTGGATGCTTGATAACACAAACATTCAGCCTTCATATTTTGAGATCAGCGGTTGCATCTTGGTTAAACTGTAACCCTGCAGTTATTTCATCAAAAGTAAATCAAAGTTTTGAGTTCCACCTTAAACACTCATTGAGGCAGAGGGTTGGTGAATGTATGCCATTTGTAATGCACAAACAGTTTGCTTTTTATACTGTTATTTATATTTGTGAAAAGCTCAAAATACGAGTTTGCTATTACAGATTATTGTCACAGTACATTCTTTGTCAATTTTTTGGAAAAGTGCGGGTAGGGTGGGAGTGATGTTTTCAACAGAGCCTGCTCAAACCCACAGCTGGATTGTAAATCCACTGGAGGAGACTTTTACTTGACCCCTGTGAACCTTTGTCAGAAAACACATTGTCATTTCTAACCCTTGTATCCATTTTATCCCCTGCTGTCAGTTAATACACACAGAGCCTGGTCAATATGTATGTTATGTAAGTCAAATTGTAAGATTTATGCAAAGATATGATTAAAAATTTGACCATGTCAGTAAAAATGAGTTTTATGTGAAGCTAAAAATGGTTTAGGAGTCTGCTGCATGTTTTTATCCTCACATGTGATTCTTTCAGCTGCAATGAAATGCCCTCATTAACACACAAGCTAAATGTCAGTTTGCGCTTAGTGTGAGGATTTTTGTAAGATCTTTATCCCAGATTTGAAACGCAACCTTTAGCAGACTTTACGGATTTTTGTCTCTCCTGTCCTTCGGCGCAGGATGCCTTGTTAAATCCGGAAATTTGTGACAAGTTTGATTTAGGGCTATTTGGACTGCAACAGCAGAAGCTCCTCACAGCAATCCATCAAATCAAACTGAAAGCAGTTATTTTTCTAACCTGACATGCATCACAAAGGTATGAAGACAAACCTATAAATACACCAGCTCAGCTCACACACCTCAGAGACAACTTGCACTTACTCATGGAGGGAGGCACAAACATGGCTCTACGTCTCTCTGACTCTTTTTCTGTGTAGGACTGAACTCCTAACCACTTACTGAGGATTAACACTGATGATTTTTATATTCAGAATCTGATACGGGTGACAGGAAATGAGTTTGATCTTTAAAGTCCATGTTTACTCAGCCAAACCCCAGAAAACTGGCACTGCACCAGGCATCCGGTTTTGGCTGGCAAATGTTGCAAGTTATTAAGATAATCTGCAGTTATACGTCAGTCTAATAATGAAAATGTCACATAAAAGAATGCTTAAGAGCTTAATTACAGTTTGTGCTTTAACTGACAGTGTCATCAGTTTGTATGTCCGTCACCAATGAAAGACGTGCAGCCTTTGTCACATATCCCTCAAAAACGCCTCCAGCATGTCACTTGTTGCTTTTTCATTCACATTCACATTCCTGGATCCAGTCCTAACCACTAATGGGACAAATATTGGAAAAGAAATCATTTTAGAGCACGTTTTCTGCGTAGAGGCAGCTGTGCCTCAGAGGTAGTACTGGTTTCCTACCACTGGAAGGTTGGCCGTTTGATCCAAACTTACCCAGTTTAGACTTCCATTACCTGAGCCTAAGTTTAGTCACGTTTTGTATAGATGAGTTTGTCATCATTGCTTGGGGTGTAACGTGCCTACAGTGGTAGGCAGGAGAGAAAGCATTACAAGTGGGAATACATACCATTCTAAGTCATGTGGAGTGTTTTGCACTGATGTACGCTAACGGAAAATTCATGGTCAACTTGTTTGAAGTTATCAGGCTGATATTATTAAAGAGGGGTATTGTGCCTTTTAGCAGGCTTTTTACTGTTCCCAAGACCCCTGTTGCAGTTTTACATGATTCACAGCTCAAAAAATTCCCTGTTTCCTCACACAGATGTTTTATAAAACCCTTATTTCAGCCTCTGCCTGAAACGCTTCATTAAAGCTGCTGTCGCTTTAAAGCTACGTACTTACCTCTGATTGGTCAGCCCTCTAGAGACCTTTTGAGACTGAGCTATGTTGGAACAGATCTTTGTGTCTGAAGCCCGCCTCTTTAACGAAGAATGAAAAGTCAGAGCAACCTTTGTGATGACTTTATCATTTCAGCAAGTCTCATGAAGATCTCATGAAACTTAGTACAGAATGTTTTAAGCATTTTACGGACAGATTCTGAGATTTCCTCAACATATGAAAGTAGGTTAAGTTAGGTTACTTTACTTTAAGTACTTTATTTTTAACTGTAGGTCGATTTGTTTTACAACAAGATGATGATGATGTTCACTTTGACATTTTGTCATTAGACAACATAAACACAAAACCCCAAAACAGTGAGTATTGGCACACTGTTAAGACACTAAAACATATGCTAATAATAGTTAAAATGAGAAAGAATATAATTGAGGAGAACCATCTATGAAAATAAATAAGATAACTAAAAAGTAGAATGGAGCTGTAATATGTAGAGGAAAAGCATCCACCATTGTTATTTATCCATGTTTAAAATATGAGAAGGCATGACACCCCCTCTTTACATTGTTAAAATACAGCGCTGCTGCAAATCAGCTTTTTGTTGCCAAGCCTTACTGTGCTAACATTTGGGATATTTTGTACACAAAAGGTTCAAGGGTACAGTGTGTAGAGATGTAGAAACTGTCCTTTGTGGTCAAGTACTCTATTCTCATCTTCTTAAAGTAATTGTCGAAGTATTTTTTTTGTTTGTTTTTTTTTGGTTTGTTTTTTTTTTTTTTTCAAAAATGTTTTATTTATTTATTATTTGTTTGTTTCCTAAATCAACTCCTTGTGCAGGAAAAAAAAATGAAATCCAGACATTCAAGGCAGATGATATGAGGGTGTGAATGCAGCATGATGATTCTGCCAGGTGGAGATAGAAAAGTGGGTGCACAGTGACCGACAACATGAAGGAACTAGAAGAAAAGAAAAAAAAATCATTTAAAAAAAGCAGAAAAGTGATCAGCTAATAATGTAGGAGTACCACTGGGCCACTGAAGAGACTACATGGGCTTTAGTTCAGTAAGAAAGAGGAGAAACAGGCTACAATTGTAATTGCAAATTAAGTCTTTTTGACTAAAGTTTATGTCCAGGTCTTTACTGCAAAAGGTTCACAATGCACACACTTTCTCAGCTAACTCATTTCATGTTTGCTGAGCTCTGAAAGACTTGAGATAATTCAACCTAAAACAACAGAAAAAAAAGACATTTTTCACCCTTCTTAGTTTTGCAAAACTCTCAAATGTCTGATTGTATTGTACTTGTATTTTATGTTTGTAATTTATTGGTCTATTATTGTCTCTGTGTGCTCATAATATTCCAAATTAAATTACCATCTGTTGGCTGTTGATTGTTATGTGCTTGTATTACCCTGCTGATACAACATGATGGCTGTTGTTTGCTGTATCAGAGATGAAGATGGTGATTACTTAACTGAGTGAGGGGATCTCTACTGGCAGGATGTTCGAGCAGTTTACAGAATCAAAAAGTGAAAGGATACTGGAGTGCATTTAAAATAACTGGCACACATCTTTCTTTAACTTTTGATTTATAATGTAGTGTTTATGGAAAATTAGAACTTGCCCAAACCAAACCATGGATAACTAGTTTTCCTCAAGACACATTTAAATTATCATAGTGAAAGCAGGTGTCACCATATATTAGTTTCTGGGTTTACTTTTCTGGTGTAAACATTTTTAATCCCATCAGTTATAATTAATGTTGAGAGAGAAAACTTTTGGTCAACATCAAATAAGTGTTTTTAATTAGAACAGTTGTGATGTGATGCAAAATCAACAGTGTCACAAATGACAGCCTCAGCTCTCTGACATGATATAGGAAAAGGTCCCAGCTTGAGCCAACAACTGTGACATTTACAGTGTGGATTCTCAAGGATATCCTGAAGACAGGCTTGGCTGGGTGAGGGATGTGGCCTTTCTTTTTTTCTTTGTCTAGTTTTAATAACCTTGAGGTAAAAGATGTGGCAGTAGGGTAAGAAAACGGTGTTGGTATTGCATGGCTCATGGCCAAGAGCAGGCAGTATATAATTGTCAGTACAGGATGCTCAGCTTCCTGCCCCTCCTGGAGCAGGTGCTGAGAGACGGCGTGTAGGTGTAAATGTGATCATTGTACTCTGTAGTTAAAGTGTGCTAATGGCAGGGCTTAAGGGAATTACAGCAGGTGAAATGTAGTAAGGAAACCATTCTTTTCTTGTGTTTCCCAAACAGAAAACAGTGCAAACAAGAGCAGTTTTATGGCAGCTTTGTTTATCTAGATGCTTGAGTTACCAAAGAATGAGAAGTTCACATTTCAGCATAGTGCACACACTGCATACATGCAAGGTCTGCCTTTTTTTTCCCTTTGTTTTTAACTTAAGAGTAATCACATATTTCCAGTAGACATTTGTTATTATAAATTTTTAAAACCTTTTTTTTTTAAACTCTACAATTTGTAACTATGTTGCATGTTTTATCAATGTGTTGAACAGGGAATTAAATCATTGCAATAAAATGTACTTTAACATGTATAGCTTATGCTGTATCAGTTACCATAACCTGGAGGGAGCAGACAGCTTCAAAGTGAATATTTTTTTAAAACACAGAATTATTTTTTAATTTTCTGAATTAGTTAATCTGTTTGGATATTTGGTACAGCTAAGGCTCCAGGATTTAAAATTTTTGCTGCATGCATAAACTTAATCAGCAGACACTGTGGGTGACTTTGGCTTCATTCACAGGTTTTTCTGATTCACATACTGTTGCAGGTGCTCAGCATTGTGATGGAGTTACTCTGCACCTTTACGTTTAGATTCTTAGTTTATTTCTGGAGTTTTTCAAGCAAAATGGCTTAAAGTTTCTCAACACCAGGATGTACATAACTGTTTGATGATAGTAATTACAATGGATTTATCAACAAGTAACAAAAAAATGAGCTCAACTCAAGAGGCGCACAAGTTTGAAGCAGGCGAAGTTTTCCAAGTTATAGGTTTCAATCTTGGACTATCAAAAAGGGAAACAAAACACTTAAAGGGCTTAATGTGTGCAAACTGGCTCAACGTCTGACATCCTGCAGATGTTTTATTTCTAATTTCTGCATTTCCTCCTCTGTCTTTTCTTCACGTCTGCTGACATGCTTGATCTCATTTTCAGTCAATTGTCAAGCTTTGTGACTTGTTCTTCTGATCGTTTGCTTTCTACTTTGTTTAGACTTTGTAAATCTGGAAATTGTGCACAACAATGGAGAAATGAATGAGACAGGTTACTTAGAATTTTTGAGCAGGTCTTAATCACTATTTTGTGCAGGAAACACTCCCTCTTTGTTCATACTTCAAAGAAACACTCTGACTCCAGACTGCTGGTCATTGTGGTGACAGTGGTCAATGTAAACTCAAAGAAAGGAACAACCCACCCAAGTCTCTTAAATGTATTTTTCGTACCTTATAATAACATTAATAATGGCAGTAGTAACCACAGTAATTTATTTTTTAAGAATGTTTAATCAAATTGCTTCACATGGAACTCAAAGTAAAAAAAGAAAAAAAATCTGCATATTTGCCACACACAGAATACTTGTTTGTGACTTAAAGCTACACAAATTTTACTGAGGGGAATCAGTTTTTAATTGTATTGAAATGATGTGAACAGGAGTCATATGCAGATAAGTTTTATTGCACAATACCTTAATTGAGACTAAATATCATGATTTGATTTGTGTTGTAAACATGTTTCTGAGTGTGTGTATTTGACTTTTTTGACACCAATTAAATGCCTGAAACAGAAGTTTGAGATACAAAGAAAGGGCAATAAATCGAGTCTAACTGCCTTTAGAAAAACAATCCAAAGGATGAATCAAGAAGAAACTTACTAATAATAACTAATAACAGCAGATGCTTTATGACCTCAACATTAGGGAAAATATTTCCAAATCTGTGTTCATCTCCTTGGCAGCTGGCGTGCACTGAGGAAAACATGCACCAACATGTCTCCATGAAACAAACACAACTGCGCCACTAATTCAATAGCAGCTTGTATTTCTTCTCTTAACAGGCTGGATTTGTAGATCGGATTTTCTGACCCAGAGCAGTTTGTGGGAGCAAAGCCCTAAAAGCAGCAAAAGCATATGTGTGTGTGTTTATGAATGTGTGTGCATTTATGAGAGATGGAGACGGAGTGGGAGAGACAGAGAGAGGGCTGACGTGGGATCCTGATCCCCACTGTAATGTAAAACCTATGAGACAATGAGGGGCTGTACAGTGCTGAGCCTCAGCCGGGCCAGGAAGTGCAACCAACATGTTGTCAAAGCATGAGGAATTTATTACTAATGTTGGTCAGCTGTAGCGACAGAGGGGCGGGGGCTTTTTCCAGCGCGGAAAAAAAGAAATCATTAATTATCTTCACAGTCAGCCTTGATCATTCCCTGAGCCTCAGCTGAGTTTATCTCTGAAGCGTGCATTTCCATCCCAACTGAGTCTCTTCAGCTAGCGTGTCCATTTATAAAGCTTGTGGCTTAAGAGCGAGGTCATACACTGACCTCAAAAATGACAGGCGATGGTGTGAAGGATTGGAGGTAGAGAAGGTGGAACAAAGAAGACATGGCAGCAGCACATGTGCTTTCATCCTGGCCTTAGTCTTCACGTTGACCTTTATAATGCTTTTTGGATTGGAAACAAAGCTTGGAGCAGCAAAGCAGCAGAGTGGAGAGGACCAAAACTTCCGACCTGAAAACCAGAATACATTCTACTGAAACAACAGTGAAGTAGCTGTCTGAGAGCAGAGAGAGCACAAAGGTCATGTGGAGGATAATGTGCAAGTTCGTGAATGTAAAGACCTTGAACAACCCTGGGTTTAAGTAAATCCAAAGGGCATGTCGTTTCAGGTACCAGTTATGATGAGATACTTCCCAGTAATACCTCTTCTTGTTTGGAAAGATGCCAGAAAATTGTTATTATAATATTAACTGTACAAATTTATTTTTGCCCTCAAAGGGAGTTGAACCCAGCAACCTCACAGGCTGGCATGAGAGGCAGCTGGAGTTTCCAACTCAATGCTACTGTCTGGACTAAGGATGGGTACTGATAAGATTTTATTGATACCAATGCCCTTATTGATTCTGCATATCAATTCCTTCTGTGAATTTTCTCTGAACCAAAAGTGGGCTTACTGGTTTTCTGTCAATATTTTATTAAGTTAATGAGTAAATAAGTATGATATTGTTCCCTGGATCTAGATATCTCTGGATGTACATAAATCAAAACACGTAAAAAAATCATGTCACATGATGTTCATGTACTGTTTTGTTAACAGCATTGAGCTTGCCGTAGTTATGCTAAAGTCAGCCATGAGTCCGCACATACCTTTTGTTCTATCTTTCCCTTGAGTTTTTTGACATTTAGAGTTCTCAGTGTTGTTTCCAAAAAGTAACTGTGCTACGTTTCTTTGATGAAAGTTGAATTTCTGGTTTGAAACCAAAGTTATACAGATTAATGCTAACTGCTAGCATATCAATGCAATTTCTTTTATATGTTAGCATCAAGCTACTACTGTATTGAACTGTTTTGAAAGGAAACTGTTATCTATCTGCTAAGCTCAGATAGCTGCAGCAGACTAGCCAACATCAAGTCCAGCAGCCCTGGCCTAATGTGAAGAATGGATAAGGGAATGGTTAAGCATAAAGGCCAAAGATGTCCATGTACTGAATCATTTCTCATAGATTCTGAATAGAAACTGTTTTTTGATACCCATTCCTTGTCTGGACTGTCATCCCAAAAAAGCAAACTAGATTAAGTCAATAAAAAGTGATCCAAAGTGCCAAATCACAACAAAATGTATCTTATAACTTAACAATACGACTCCAACATTCCATGTTTTTTTTCTTCAGAGACCCATCTTCAATCAACAAAGAGAAAGCACTTAGCAATGGTTGTGAGGAGTGACCTCTTTGTAACTGACCGAAACCTGAAACAGGACCAGATGTGGATAGACAGCATAGATCGTAAAATATACAGTTATACAGCTATACAGTGGGATCATTTCTGTTTCAAACATGCCGGTTCGAGCATGATCTGTTTGATCAGAAAGGCTGAAATCCACTGTGTCTGCCTGCAGGTGCACTTAGCTCTTCAGGGGGACATGATCAGACCCACTGATTAGCTTGATTCACCCAAAACGCACCTTTGAATGTTCATGGGACTACATCCAACTTGTGCCCTGATTGTGTGCTACTCAACCAGCAAAATGTGGTTAGACACACCCTAATCCACTTCATGCCATGTGCCTTAGACTGTGCATCTAGATTATTTTAATAGTGCTCCACCTGTTACAGTTGTTGACATTGTTATAATGTTCAATGTTTGACTAAAAACCCATCAAACCCACATCATATCCCCGAGGCCTCTCAGAGCCCTGCTATCCCATAATGCTCCCTGACACACCTCGTGGACACATACTAGTTCACGCTAATACCTGCTTATTCAGAGGATGTAGGAGTAGAGGCAATAAGATGAGGACACCGGGTAGTTATGATGCTAAACTGCACCAGCAAGCTAATAACTTTTTTACCATCAATAAAATGAGATAAAAGAAAGCACGCAAAAGACATCCTTTAGCTAACAACACTGCTCATCCTATTTTGAAATTTGTGTTTCAACTGGATATGGTTGGATAGTCCAACACTCCAGAGCCTTGTGGTTGAGGTTGGCGTTTTCACTGGACAAAACTCGTAAAGCCATTACTAATATGCTAGGCCCATGTTGGTGTCAGACTGTTTCTGAACCAATTTTCACAAAAATGATTGAGTTTAACCCTGCAAGTCCTTGGTCTTCTGTGTCAGACTGTCAGTAAGTGTGGCTCAGGTGTAATGGGCCCTGCTTGACCATGTGTTAAACCACATCCTTAGCTAATTCGTGCTTGTGTTGGAGCAATCATGTTTGTTGTTGCAATGTCAGTTTCTAGGTTCCTCAGGGGAGCTAAATGTATGGAAACTAGCTGTGAGAGACATGATTCAATCCATCCTTTGTATAAACTTATAGCTTTCTGAAACTCACCAAGACAAAAACACTAATTCTAAACATTAAGATAAAACATATATTCTTAAACACAATAAAAGCCAACACAAGTTGTCTTGATGAGTTTTCAAACATAGTTGAGAGATCTTAGTCCAGACAGAAACAGTGGATAGACAGGTGGATGGACTCCCCTCCTCTAACGTCTGCAGCGTTACATGACAAGGCATTATTGATCAACTCAACGGTGTAGGCGCTCCTCCACGCACGTTAGTTTCCTTTCCGCATCACTTACGACCATGGCAGTTTCTAACTGTTTCTACACCACATGATATGGAGAGGATCACAAACTTTAACTGTGATATTCCATTGGCTTTTTGTTGGCTGTTCCAACAGGTTTGTTTGGCAGATTGACAGATTATCATTTAATGCCTGTCTCAAGTTACATGGAAAAACAACCGTTAAACCTGAAATTTATTTTTTATGCATCATTACCGAATATTTCACACTGTAACTGGATTATTTGATAACTGCAGGTAATTGCTTGAGTGTCAATCCATCCATATCATTTTAAACATAATGCTGTGGGTGCAAAGTCAGTGTTGGATCACTGTGCCTGGTTTGTACATGTGGTGACCCCTTCGACGAAAGTCATGCTTGGCCTGTAAAGTACAGGTGTTTTTCAGCTCCCGATCTTAGTCCTGCTTCATTTCAACATCAGTTGTATAACCCATAAGCTTTTCAATGCTAACAACCCATTTCATAACCTGCTAATACTGTTGACAGGCACTTTAATGGCAGTTTAGCAAAGAGGTGTTGAGGAGTATATGTTACAATTCAATACAATATAAGATACCAGAGAATGTGTTGTGATGCAATGCTATACATTACAACTCAATACATTGAGATTTGATACACTTCATTAAAATAGGAAAAGATATGATATAATGTATCACATTACTTGTATGGTTATGTGATTGAAATGCATAAAATACAAGTCATTAGGATGTGGTACCATGCTGTGCAAAATATTCAGTGTTTGGGATTACATAATGTAAGACAGTATTGATGCTAATTTTGTGATGACAGTGCTATGTGCACATTACTTTGAATTTGTTGTGCTGATACAATAGAAAAATGTTAACTCTGCCAA
Organism: Halichoeres trimaculatus; assembly: GCF_033239565.1. Taxonomy (NCBI): domain Eukaryota; kingdom Metazoa; phylum Chordata; class Actinopteri; order Labriformes; family Labridae; genus Halichoeres; species Halichoeres trimaculatus. The sequence continues at coordinate 19,047,205 of NW_027437183.1, forward strand.
TCGCAGAGAAGGGGGTTTACTGAGTGGGGAACTTTAAAGAGGCAGCAGCTAAAAGAAAGTATTTCAGACAGAGGGACAGTATAAAGCATGGGGGAAAAAAAGCCCAATCCCCCTATTTAACGAAAAAAAAAAAAAAGAGAGAGAAAGAAAATGGTACTTAGGGCTTAAATTGAGTCAAACTCAGAAACTGACACGAGTGTATGCAGTTTTTAGTGCAGTGCCTTGAAATACTTTTATACTGTTGGGTCTACTATGTAATTTTGAGTAATGTCACAGCAAAATATTTTAAAGGATACGTTCGGTTAATACAGCTTTTACATTGTTTATAGAATGAAGTAGAGCAAAATACTCACTCAGAAGGCTTTCCTGATGCAAGCAGTGCTTTGGGAGATATTTAGATCCAAAATCATGCAGCGGACGTCCGCATAATGGGATCCATCAAGGCATAGACAGCGCCCCTCTTAAAACTGCATTAATTGTCCAAAAACTCATTAGTTTCACCAGTATTTCATCATGGTTTGCTCGCATTTCCCCTCCAATGCAGTTTTAAGAGGGGCGCTGTCTATGCCCCGATGGATCCCATTATACGGATGTCCGCTGCACGATTTTGGATCTAAATATCTCCTGAAGCACTGCTTACATCAGGAAAGCCTTCTGAGTGAGTATTTTGTTCTACTTCATTCTATAAACAATGTAAAATCTGTAATTACCGAACTTTAAGTTGCTGTTATTTATTCCACTACTGTAATCTCAACATCAAACTTTTCCAGGCATGTGCTAACACAAAGCTAAGGGCTATAGAGCCCTGGACCCTGAGTGATGCTCAAGAAATGAGCATAAGACTGGCACAAACTGAACATCCCAGGCTTAATTTTTCCACTGTACAGGTACAGAGAAAAGCAGAAATGAAAAAGCTTGTCAGCAGCAAACATGCAATGAACTGAGAGCCCACCTAAGGTGATGTTTTGGAGGAACTGGCTGCCTATGAGCAGTAAGTAAAGTAACATATCACTGTTCCTAAAAACAAGTATCAAACACTAGTAGAGCATTTCTAAATTTGAGTAACTAACCCCCACTGGACACATTACAATAAGATAAGATACCATCAATGTGGTACAAACAGTGCAAGCAGTCTGTACAATGTGACAGTTCATGTTATAACAGAATATGATATGGTGTGTTACAACATGTTTCAATATGACCCATCATGATGTGATATGAAACTTTAGAGGTAATTGGAAAAACATGTCCCAGACTTAAGTTCTGCGCGTAGTTTTCTTCCTCTACGTGACATTAACAAATTAAAAAAAACAGTAAACATCAAATTCCTGAATTTCCCCTCTGGGATGAATAGAGTATATTCTATTCTATTCTATTCTATTCTATTCTATTCTATTAATACAACTTGCAGCAACAGGTGAATCTGAGTTGCAGGTCTTACAGGAAAAAAAAACTGAAAGGTTTCTTCAGTTTCCTTCAGCTTAAAGGAGCTATGATGACTGTGAGGGATAAAGACTCCATTTCCCATGAGCACTATCACTCACTGTCATGAGGACATGACTCTGACCATGACGTGTATTTGTTTTGGAAGCAAATGGATAGAGAGCTACATGCTACATGCTGGAAATCTATCTGGCCCTGGACAACCGGCACAGGGGATTTAAGAAATAGCATTATCATTATTCTGATCAGGCATATGACTAGAGTTTAGACTTTTTCACGATTACTTAAAAATCCCAACAAAGACTCAAAAGCAGAGGAATAGCTCTAAGGGATACTGCACGAGTGTGTACATGAATATGAGGTATTGCTTCCTCTATAAAGATAATTCTTATTTGATGAATCTCTTATCAGGCACCATGTATTTGTCCACTGCTTCCCTTTTTATTTGCACACTGTGGTGACAATAGAAATTGCTGAGTTTGACCGTTATCAGTCATAAAGGAATACAAGCAAACAGGCAAGCAGGTAAGCAGGTAAGGCGCTGGCTGCCATCCAAAAGCTGTGAGTCACAGATCACAGACAGCAGATGGTGTGATAGTTCAGCTCCTTGTTAACTTTGGCAGAGAACCACAGAGCGCATCACTGGAACCCATCCCATCCAACCCCCCCTTCCTTTCTCCTCAGCAACCAAACACCGTCAACTGCACATCATAGAAACAGGGTCATAAATCACAAACCGCTTAAATAAAGTTCATCAGGAAAACAATGTCAAAGGAAAGTTTATTTTTGGACTACAGATAACAGGTGTGCATGTGTATTGAATTGTTATTGTTGTAACTTTGTTGCTTTTCTTGTACATTAAACATAATCCCTGTAAAATCAAAGGAACGCAGACAAATGAGTCTGGAGCACACTGCCAAGCTCAGGGCACTGTTGCATAACTTTCACTGCTGAGATTTATTCACGACCTCAGATGGAAAAGTAAGAGAGCGGCTGATGCATTTCACTTCACCGGCAGAGGAATCGACAGCTCTTAGCTCACCTGACACCTCTGAAAAGACAAACTGTGCATAAATAACCATTGTGCTCCAGGCAGACACATTCCAGATCAGACGACAAATAGCCATTACCTGCTGTGTTATCAATCACAATGGTACAGTGCACTGTCACTGCCTCTTTTCATGCATTCCCAATGACAGTCATAACTTTGACCTGACATACCCAGTCAGCTTGAGCAACTTCCACAATCCATCACAGCTGTCAGGGGCGAAGCACGCCTTTGTTCTGATTAATTACAGCCTTGCTGGTAGGAGCTGTCAGTCTTCCAAACAGGTGATATACACACACACTATCAAGATGTTGTGAATGAGCATGAATGAGTGCGGGTTGTCATGACTCAGCCGCCAAATATTCAAATGAACATTATGAGACTGAGAGAGAGACAGAAAGAAAACAAGGAAACCATTTGGCAGCCCCGCGGCAAAACCATCCAGTCTTCACTGTCCAGGAAAGCAGAAGAAGTGCTACTAGTGTCAGAGGATCAGAGCTGCTGTGTTAGAGTGACGAGTGAATGCAATTTCCCCTGAGAGAGCTCATATCATAATGATGTCAGTGTCTTTTTCCGGGCATAATATGTTTGAACAGACCTGAAGGGGACCCCCTGGGATCTCCTGCATGCAGCAGAGTTACATTAATGTGTTTAAACTGGCAACACACTCGTGGAGCCCTGCGTTTCCTAGAGAAACATTTCAGAGCTCATAAACTAAACATTTCCACCCTCACTCTGTCTTGCAGATCATGTTGGATTGTTCTAAATGCGGCGCATTAGCATAATAAACATCTATTCGTGGTTTGTTGGCAGATAAAGAGGTAGCTCTGCAGATTATTCACTGTGCAATGAGATAAATGTGCACAGAGTATGAAGGCTAATGTGTGTGTCTGTGTTACTTTTCCATGTGTGTGTATTTTAATGTCCTATCTGGGATTTGGCTGAGCAGAATGGGCTAAACAGAGAACAAATCTGAGTCCTGATTTATTATTGTTATTAAAGACTTTTGCACTGAAGATGCCTGCTTATCTTGAGGCTGCTTTTATTCAATCTGAATATGGCTAGATGAAATGGTTTCCATGTTGTCACTGGCTTTTCTGTCAAACTAAAGACCAACAATGTCTCGAATCAAGCACTTTGGGTTCACTTCCATGTAAAACATGGCAATAATGTGACAGTGCTGCCACCAGGTTCTTACCACCAACTGAAAAAGTTGGTGGTAAGAAGTTTTTTTTTTTTATATATTTCTGTATGATAATAACTGATTTGGAAGTCATATTATGGTCATTGGATTAAAAAAAAATGGAGCCACACACTTTCCACTTAGATTTTTGACTATGTCAGAATAAGCCAGGTTTCTTTATTGCAATTTCCTCCAAAATCGTCATGCTGAATCCAATGCCATGTCCACACGTAGCCAAATATTTGAGAAACCACATACATTTTGATATATTTACGTCTATCATTCACATGATTCCGCAGATTTGCATCGCTTAAAACGATGTTTCCTGAAAACTCCGTCCAAAGTGAAGATTTTGGAAAACTCCAGTTATGTGGTTTTGTGTGGACACCAGAAAACAGAGCTTCTGGTTCTCAAACGCCACAGCTGAATGACCTGGCACAGGTTTTATGTCTGGAAAACACTGCCAAATATGGGTTTGACATGCCTTGGGCTGCAGTTAACAGCAAATTTGCCCGCTGCATATGCATGAAAGTATTTTTAAAAACAATAAGGGGGGTTACCCGTTTTTGAAATTCCCTACATATGGACATGGCCAAAGACTGCAATGACACAAATGTTTTAGGGGTTGCTGGGCTTTTTAGGCTTTATACTGTCCCTGTGGTACTCCTGTTTTTTCTTCACACTGGTGTTTTAAACATAACCTTCTTTCAGTTTCTGTCCACAACACTTTTTTTTGCTGTCTCTTTGATCCCTCAACCGTCCCCCAAAATACCAAAAACACCTGTTAAAGGCATCTCCGAATTACATTAGATGCTGCTCTTGAAGCCTCTGGAGCACAAGCTTTAAAGTGATACTCAGGGATGGAACAAGTTGGGTCCTATCACAAGGTTTAGGGCAGAAATTACCCCTACAGCAGTGTTTTTGTGCAGCAGAAGCCCAGGGCGCTCGCACCAAAGACCCCCTCCCTGCTCCTCTGCCAGTTTCCTCTGCATTCAGACGGGGCCATTTTTTACTTGACCAAAAACACAAATAAACAGACTCCCACCAAAAAAATCTGATATCGGTCTGCATTCACGCTTTATTTAGAGAATTTTCAGCGCGTTACTTTCACACAAAACACCGCTAAATAAGGCTCTAGTTCTCATCCTGTCTCTTCGTCCTGGCAGACTACCTGCGTTTGTTTATATCTGGCACGCTGTGCGCGCGGACTGATACACTAAGCGGCGAGCGCCTCGTAGCCAGCTGTGGCTCTGCAGCGGAGGTAGCGCCGTTTTACAACACGATGAGAACTAGAGCCTTATTTAGCAGTGTTTTTGTGTGAAAGTAATGTGCTGAAAATTCTCTAAACAAAGGGTGAATGCAGACCGATATCAGATTTTTTGGGTGGGAGTCTGTTTATTTGTGTTTTTGGTCAAGTTAAAATTGGCCCCGTCTGAGTGCAGAGGAAACCAGCTGAGGAGCAGGGAGGGGGTCTTTGGTGCGAGCGCCCTGGGCTTTTGCTGCACAAAATCACTGATGTAGGGGTAATTTCTGCCCTAAACCTTGTGATAGGACCCAACTTGTTCCATCCCAGAGTATCACTGTCATACTCCAGAGGGTTCAAGAACAGTGATGAAAGAAGCACCAACAACAGTGGTCAGCTGATCTCTACTAAGATCTCAAAACACTCAAATAAAAGCACACAGGTGTCCATTCACACCATGTCAAGCTCTGGATATTTTTGGCTCTAAAGAGACAATAGATGACCCAGTTTGTCAAATGAGGTGTCATTCAAAATAACTGCTATGGTGACACTATCTACAAGTTCAATGCTACACATCTACAAGGCTCTGTGCTCAAACTGAAGTCAAAACAGCCTGCAGGTGTGTCATTACCAGTTACGGCTCCCAGCTCCACATGCTCCTTCTCTGCTTGACTGACCAGCTCTCTGAAGTCCTGTTGGGGCGGAGCAATGGGCAGACCTTGGTGTTTGAGGCCTTGTGTCCTGAGCTAGCTTGGAGATCCTCTGCAATAACTTCATCATTTTAGCAAGTCTCATGATGTTCTTGTGAAGATCTGGTGAAGTTATTGTCAAGTTATTGTAAATCTGCACACGTTTAGCATGAGCATCCAGAGTTGTTAGTTTAGCATGTTTAGAGTGGAAAAGCAGAATACCCCCTCTTTAAGATTCAATAAACTTTCCATAACTCCATAAATCAACACAAAATCTATTCTGCTGTGGACTGAGAGATGTTTAATGTTTTCTCTGAAAGTTTGATGTGTGTTTTGGTTTGTTAGATCACTTGGCCCCAAAATACAGCTTCAATGCAATATGGCAGCATCCGTAAATATGGCGTTTTGGCTTCAATTTTGTAATAATGGAAGGAGATAGAGGGATGCTATCCATATTTAAGTATGAACAGTCAGTGTGGTTGATACACTTTAATATAGATACTGTAGGTAGATTTCATATCAGCGCACAACAAGAACCTTTAACCACTATTAGTTGGCACAGGAGCCAAATGCTGCATTGTGCCAATAGTGTTAGCATGATAACATCTTTACAATGACAGTGCTAACACGATGACTTATGGTAGAAGAAATATAAACAATCTTTACGATGTCAATTTATAATGAGCCCGGCATTTAACAAACAATTAAGCTCAGTCTACTAAGGTCATGGTTAATTGTTGGTTGATTTTGATTCAATGATGTAACTACATGATCAGTTTTAAAATATTTGATCAAAAGGAGCAAAAAAATACTCGAGTTTGTATAGTACGTATATTGTAATTGGGAATTTCACAAACATTTGTGGTATTTCTTAAAAACTGATAGTTAGCATAATTTACTGCTCATCATTTGTCAAAGAGCACAGAGGTCAACAGATCAGATCACTTCAGCAGAGAAAAGTCAGTCTGGCGTATTTTTTTTTCTCCAACTTTAGGAGTTTAAGCTTTCACTAAGAGGATCTTTGTCTAACGACTGCAGTGAAACATGATCACTGAATCACTAATGCTGAGGAGCACTGTCTGAGTGAATCCATAACTCACCTTTACATGAATCAACAAGTGCTCCAACAACTGCTCAGTGTATGTACGTCAATGAGGTGTCTCACCAAACACGCAGTTTGCAAAGTTCGCAGTGTGTGGGTGTGAGTTTTGTATACAGCAGGTCATCCTAATCCCCTTGTTACCCAAAACAACCAGAAGTACTCAGACTAGAAGTTCTACATGTAGCACATTTCACCATCACGTCAGGTGTAGCTGCACAAAAACGCTTAAATGCTAAGTGTGCTTGAGTTATATTTAGTCTCCTCTGCACTTTCACAACAGAAGGATTCTCACAAACTGTCAAACCAAAACACTTTCTCTGTCATCTAATTGCTTTCAGTGAGGCAGCTGCTGAAGCGAACAGGACGTGAACATTTACATCCAAGGACAATGTGTCTCTGTTGATCATCGCCAACCGGCACAGCGGCTTTAAAAGGCTAAGTGTAGACCACCATGATGCAGCCGCAGAGAGTTTCCAGTGTTAAAACATGTCTGGAAGCAAACTGAGACACTTGAGTCTGTGTGCTCAAGGGCCAGCAGGTTGTCTACATGCTTACACTACAAAGCTCACAGTACAATCACACCTCCTGATCCTTATCTGAGCAACGCTGATGCAGACCTGCTCTAAGAAGCTTTGCTGTGCTCCGCTCCACAAGCAAAAGCTTTTTAAAGATTGACTTCTTTGTGAAGAGGGGGAAAAGCTCTGAAGCTCAAAGAAGCAGCACAGTCCGGTGTTTCATTACATTGTGTTTCTTCAATGGCAGAGCGCTTGAAAACAACTTTCCAGCTGAGCAATCCTGGCATTAACAAGTCGTTCATCTTTGATGATCTCCATATGCAAGAGAAAAGACGAGGAAAAAAAAAAAAGAGTCTGTGATCAGAGAAATAAAATCATATGTGTATTCTGTCACGCCTCACGTCCTGTGGAGCGCAGCAGAATGTGGTGTGCTTGAAGGAAAACAAATAGCATGTCCTGGTACAAGGCTGTGTTTGTTTCTGCTGCTTTCACTGGAATCGCAGAAGCAAATGTGAGCCTTGAAAATGAATGTGCAGCTCAGACCTTTTTTTTCATATGATTTATTTCTCTTATGTTGGATTGCAGAAATACTTTGTCTTATCTGCAGGAAGTCTCTCGGCCCGCTGCAGGGACATGTCAGGAACTAACATCTCTCTTGCTCACGAGCTGGTTTGTTCCCTGCAGCTGTATTCTCAACCTTGGGTGGTCACTTTACATTTTCTTTTGCCTTCTTTCCAACTCCCACTGTTTCAGACATTACAACACAGTTTCTTAATGTCAGTTTGATGTTCTTCATGCATCTTTTCCTCAACTAAAACCCCTCTATTTCACTCCCACTCTGCACTGAACACAAACACAGCCATGTCATACAGAATCTGCAAGACAAAAAGGCCTCTTACTACCTTCCTACCCCGCCCTGATTTCACAGTTGACAGTCAAGTTCTGGGTCAGTCGAGCTGGCAGGAGCTCAAATCCGCCTTGCTTTTTGACACACGTCACAAATGGAAAACGAGACAAACGAGATTTCCACATAAAGGGTTGGAGGGTTTATGGAGATAAAGATTTCTAAGGCTGCTCCTGCTCAAGTACACGAGTACAGATTCACATGCAGGAGAATATTTTCCAAAGATTTAATTTTATGTATTTACCCAGATTCTTAACTGTGCCTTTTTTGAGTCCAGTCATCTCAGTTGTGAAGCTGTGACCCTGCCAGTACAGCATATTGTGCATGTGAAAAGCCAGAGCAGCAGAGCTGAGCTCCATGATATCAGCATCCTGTAGAAAATGTTATGCTCTGGACGTGTTTACTACGTGCCAGTGAAAATGGAAACATGGATAGAGTCATCAGTAATTGTGGGGTGACCGTGGGTTCATAGTGAGCCCCCCTGCTGCTCACCCCTTTCATCAAGCAGCCCAGTTGTTGGTTTAACTCAGGCCCCTCTCAGCAGGCCTTGGCAAAGAGGAGAACCCGTGGCCAAAGAGGATTTGGTCAGAGGAGGAGAGAAGTCTGCTCACACTCAGCAAAGGCAGCTTTTCCAGCATCAAGCACCACCTACTTCCAATCATGCGTTACCCCCAAATCCTCTCTGTGACTGCAAAAACCAGCAGAGCCAGACTGAGCAAGAGAGGCGCTCTGGTCTAAATATATCCTTCAAGTATGCGCCGAGAAACAAAGAAACAACCTCATAACGCAGAATCACACCTCTCAAAACACTGAGTGCGTATCCGACGAAGCTAAAAACATCAATCATGTTTCCTTGGAGACATCTCGGGTGTTATTGCTGCGTTTATCTTTTAGCGGTGCAGTGGTACATCACAGGCGAGGAGATAATGACACGCTTTATTGAAATGGAGACGAATGCACCCTCTCCTCACCATGGGTGGTCCAGTCAGGAGCGCTGCATCCAGAAGATCCCCAAAGGCAATTAGCATGCAAGCTAGACTGAACATATCTGGTTTATGCATTACACACAGCTGGGCTCAAGACATCACTCAAGATACAAGATATTACTCAGTGTGTGCGCCAGTGTGTGTGTGCGTGTGTGTGTGTGTGTGTGTGTGTGTGTGTGTGTGTGTGTGTGTGTGTGTGTGTGTGTGTGTGTGTGTGTGTGTGTGTGTGTGTGTTTGAGCAAGGAAAACAGAATCTGTTTGTGTGAAAGGCCTGTGTGCAGCAAGTGTTGTAGCACTGGGAACATTAGCTGTAACATGAGTGAAATTACATGGTTGTCAGCTTAAACATGATTGACCTGATTAAGCTTTACGTCAGTAAAAAAGTTCTCCTTCCTCAGTTGTTAGAGTTATTTTTCAAAACCCTACACATGGGAGATTTTCTCGTGACAGAATCAAACAGGACCAGCAGCTTGCAGACATGCAGAGAGCTCTTTAGGAATATTTTACTCACAGCTCTGTGCTGGCTCCATGATAACATGCAAACAATAACATTATCACTTGTGTTAAAGCAGATAACAGTTAGATATGCTCACATAAGCTCATTAATACTACAACTCCACTCTCTTCATGCGTATGTTTATCCCCTCCCCTTACACACACCTGCTCCGCTGCATTTGCCGAGCAATGTCACACACACATACACACACACCTCCTTACCTGTGTTTTCATAGCTGTTGTTTCTACTGGAACACACAGACTGCAGGGTCTGCAGAGTCTTTTCACATATTCGCAGCATCTTTATGCATCTTTTGACTTTAAACCATAGATTATATTTACCTCTGCCCCTTGGCAGAGGTTATGTTTTTGGGAGTTTGTCAGTTTTTTTGTTTGTCTGCTTGTCTGTGAACAACGTAACTGAAAAACTGACCAACGGATCTTGATGAAATTTCCAGGAAATGTTCAAAACGTGATAAGGAAGAAGTGATTGAATTTTGGAGGTGATCAGGATCACAGTCTGGATCCAGGATTTTTTTTAAGGATTCTTTATCATTGTGAGATAGGGCTGTTTTCACCATATGTGTATATAACTCCACGATAAATGGTCGGATTGCATTGCAAATAATAGCCTACAAGACAAGGTCACAATAATTTCTGACAGATGCAAAAGTACGATCCAGATCCTGGAAATATTCTGGATATTAAGATCCAGAATATGAAATTTGTACTAGGTCATTGTAATTTCAACACTGTCAGGTAACAAATTATTGTACAAACCTGCAACTAACACCAAATTGTAGCAGACAGTCTGCTGAAAGGAAGTATAACATTAAAGTAGGATTTAAGTGTTGCGTGACAATCACAATATGCTTGGCAGAGGTCTGTGCTCTCTGAGTGCTTTTCTAGTTTAAATAGTCGTAGTCTCCATGACGTCACGTCTGCAACAGAGTTTTGAAGCAAATTGTTTGAGGGAGCCATAATAGAAATGAAGCAGACTTTAAGCCTCCATACCAACAGCTATATGGCACCAGCCTGTCAATATAGTGTGCCGTTGAAGAAATTAGTAATTCAGACAGGAGATGTTTGTTTGAACCTGAGTGCAATTTTTTTTTTTAATATAATTTGTTTTGTTTTGTTATTGTTTTTGTTGCTTTGAAAATGACCTTTTGGCTTGTTATATATGTGGTTTCTCGACAAACTGCAGACTTTAGCACTTTGGTGTAGCCTAATTTATTCAATGGTTGCGGCTTGCTTTCCACACGCAACTTCTCTGGACTTGTACTTTATTCATTTATTTATCCCCAATCAGTCACTCAGCAGGTTATAACTTTTTACCTTCATGGCATCCCTGAGTTAAAAAAGTTCACATTTGGTTTTGTTCAAACATTTTTACCCACAAATCTTAACTCATATATACTGTTACCTTCATAGCATGGTCTCTAACAGCATTAGCGACGTCATTATTTAGCACCATTATTCCCAACACTGTCCTTGAAGCCTCTGTGTATTTTGGTGACAAACATTGCATGTACAGTTTCAAGATACCCTTAAACAACCATTTTTCTTGACCCACGCCAGGAGATCTAAAATCCATTTTTGGATACAGGGTCAAATTGGACCTGAAACAGTATGTAAGGATAAAATATGTCTCAGTCATTCTGGTTTCCCCAAAGTTTACATATTTCCTGGAAGCAGATTAAACTCTTTGCTGTATTCAGCACATAACAGCTGTTGGTAAGTTCAAACACTTGAGGAAGAGCAAGGACAAGAGTTCACTTTTTGCTGAAACTGGATGAAAAGTTAAAGGGACCATCAAATTCATTACAGTTATTTTGGGAGGCAGATGAATGTCTTTCATTAACTCTGGTTAGTTGTTGAGATATTTGAGACTGAGCGATTTGATGAACTGCTAGTTTGGCTAATACAGGCAATTCTGAGATCACACAAGTGATGGAATAAAAAAACAGGGAATAAAGACCAAAATGGTAATAGATATTTCATTTAGAGTTTTTTTCCACTTCAATTATGAATTGAGTTATTTATTTCAGAAATTAACAAAATAACCTACAAACAAGCAGAGAGACACAGAAAAGATACTACTGTTTCATCAAATATATTAATTATACTTCAGTCAGGAACACTCTTTTCATAGATTAAACCATTCATTGCCAAATGGATACAGTTAGAATTGTCGTCACAGCTTTTCAGAGCACTCCCTTGGTTAGCCTAGCAGCCTGCTCGAGCTCTCCAGGGAGTGCATAGCAAAACCCCCATACGTACATACAGATTAAAAGAATGCATACAGACCAACAGGATACATACCTGGAGCCTTAAAGGAAGAGGCTAGGGTGGAGGAGGAATTATCAAGACAGCAGGAGCTGGGTAGCAAAGATAGCAGGGATAAGACATTGAGGAGTGATGACGTGATTTAAATACGCCGCCTTGTCGTTAGGCACACGCTGTGATTGGTTGAGAGGGGTTAGTGATTGGACATCAGCCTGTCAGCTGATCACAGCTGGGCGTATGACAAAAAGAGCTACAGTTTTGTTTCTTTTTGTGCTACATTCTGGCTCATGTACAAAGTTGATCAACAAATTAATTTTAATTTATTAGTTTATGTATTTACTTTTTATGATTTTGATGCATCTTTTTAAGTATAAATGAAATTATACCAAAACATTTTCACCCACTTTTTCTAGAGATGAACGAAAACTATTTTTTAGTTGGAATATTTGCAACCTGGAAAACAGGTTCTTTTTATCTAAGCCAGTCCCAATTTATTGGGAAAAAAAAATTAAAAAAGAATACTGTGTTTGGATGCAGTAATTCATGTTTCTGCAGATTTTTACTTACTGTATTGTTTTCCAAGGTCATACCATGAGCTGAATAGACTGCTGCACAGGTAACTTCTGCTTTAGTAACGTCTTTAGGAGAAAGGATGCTGTGCTGTATTGCACACCTTTGTTGTTGTGGATTTCTGACTGTTCTGTGTGTTACAACAATAACACAAAGTGGCAAAATCATTCCTCTTGACTTTCAGATGCTCACCATCCCACAGGTTTTTAAAGATGGTGAACATTTTAGCCGTATTGCTATGCAGCATGAATTTGATTCAGTCTTTGCCTGGTATTTTGCCTTCAGTAACATCAACAAGCCTTAAACCTGCTCTGCATAACCAATGATGAGTCATTTCAAGGGTACCTGCTCTCTAGCTCCCACCCCATGTTCTTTACTCTGTGCAGTTGCAAGCAAAGACCTCTACGGTGGCTGAGAGAGGTAACAGTAGGAGCAGTTTAAGCTCCAATAACACATTAATCATGTTTAACTGATGACCGGAGGAGGGGTGATGATCAATAGTTGACTGATGATGCAGAACTACATCAACTTGACTGAACAGAATTCCAGCATAGTAGATCTTTTCACACGCCATGTATCAGTTAACCCTATTTACACAGAAATTTATTCTGTTTTCTGAAACCTATCGAGTGTCCCTGTGTGTATGAGGTGGGATTTGAGACCGGGAACACAATCTCTTTTTCAGTCTGAAGTGAGCTGCAGCCAAACAGTGAATAAATGTGCTTCTTAATGGATGTAAACGCAACACAATCTGCAACTCTACCTCCCCTACAAAAATAAAACTCCTGCCAACGATAAAGAAATGCCACAATGAAGTATTAAGGCTGTGGTTTCTGCTGGGATGAAATTCATCCGACGTGGGATTACGCATGTTTTTGTCAAACTTCTGAAATTACAATAAAAGAAAAGGAAACACTTGTCTCATCTCAGCCTGATGCTGCTGAAAACCATACTTTGTAGGAAACCCCGAGCCAGAGAAGACTTTATTTTAGGCCTGAGAATATTTGAAATTTGTCACAGAGATCAAATTCATTTTGAGCAGCACTCTTTTTGTGATGCAGATTTAACAAGTATAAACCAGAGAAGGAACTCCAGTAGTTTTCATCAGTCACTTGAGGCTGCTCCAGGAAGAAAAACAGAAGAAAAATAGTAGTAAGTCTGAGAAAAATGACCTACATAACTGCCTGTGAAAGTATAAATCCGAGGTAGTAGGTTTGTGTGTGTGGCCATCCTGCTGGGAGATAGCACATCATTCATCATCTCATTAAAGCAGCTTACCAAGAGGAAGGAGACGGATGGTTGGACTCACTTTCCTCAGACTCATCATCACTGGATGAGCTGTGGAGTGGGTGGGACATTGTGAGCTTCATTCTTCTTCATTGGTGAAGTGTCACGCCTGCCAGTGACGGCAGCTGATCTCAGGGATTGTGCAGTGTCAGGTGCAGCAGTCAGTCAAAGCTCTGGCTCCCACTCAGGGAGTTGGCAACCCGCCTTGAAACTCTCACCCAAAGCCACAAGAGATACCTGCAATTTGTCACCCCTATAAAATAACATTCTCCATTCAAATTGTCATTTCAAGGCAGAGGAGTTTGTGCTCCGATGAGACAAGACATGCAACCCTGGGTCTGTGTTTCTAACAAAGCATCAAACTATCAAAAAAAAAAAAAAAAACGCTCCAAACTCCCAGCCTGATGTTTTTTGTAGCATTTGGCAGTGGAAGAGGAGGGTTTTAGAGGAGTCGTGTAATTTTCCCTGGCTGCAAAGCTTTTATACAGTCAGTGTAAAGACAGGCAGGAAAAGCCCCGCGGCCAGCGCATCGATGCTTTGTTTGACGATGGGCTTGGCAGATCGCCAGGGCCTGATTTTTCACACCATGCATGCCACAGCACACCTGAGGCTCACAGACACACGAAAAGACTGACGACTGAATTAACATCTTAAAATTTGACTTTGTTCTTTCACAAAACGTGTCGACCAATTTGTCAATCCAGGGAGAGATTATCATGTATTCTGAATTTTTAAACGGTGTTAAACATTTTCTGTAAAATCCCTGGTTATTGCTCTGCAGAGCCTGTCCATGAACTAAATGTGATAACCCTGTTGACCCTGTGCAAGTTTAAAAAAAAAGGTTCTTTTGGTTACTGGAATTCAATAATTAGACTATTAATATAATATTTATAATATTTAAATGTATATATATATATATATATATATATATATATATATATATATATATATATATATATATATATATATATATATATAATGTAAAGTCAGTGTGTGTATCCAGTGACGTCCTTGCAGTTAAGTGTGTAAGTGAAAAAACACCTTTAGTGTGAGTTGTTTTTTTTGTTTTTTTTCGATCTCTGCACTCACATGCTCTCAGTTGTAAAAAAGAAAAGAAATAGAAGCGCACGCACGTCAGTAAACTCTCCATCATCATACAATTAGAAACACGAAGAGAAGAGATAAGACCTCTCAGATCGACATCTTGAATACCAATAACATAAGTTCATCCTGAGGAGAAGCTCTGGTACGTTATCCAGGTGTCGAGCTGCTGCAAATGCTATGATGCTATTTCATGTAACTGTATCTATGATTTTTTTTATTATAAATTTCCATAAAGTAAGAGAAATCATGGGAATTGTTCCCCTCTTTGGAGTATCAGTAAGTTACAGTGAGGAGCACCCTGAAATTAAGGTTATAGGTGCTTCCAGAGCAATACAAGTGAACAAAAACAAAGGTACCAGGTGATTCAGGCTCTTTGACAGTTGTAATCTCAATAAATAATTTGTTGAACTGTTCAATGGTTATAGATTTTGAGTTTTGTAGGATTAGGTGCACATTTACAGAAAGAAATCAAAGCATGTACTTTCAGCAGGTAAATGAGTCAATTTACGTGCTGTACACACTCATTTTTATTTTCAGTTCTTTTGCTTGTTTTTAACAACTTTATACATTGTTAAACTTAAAGACTTAATAGCTATTGTGCTATTTTTAGGCTTTACACAGTCCCTCTGGTACCCTTATAGTATCTTCATATAATTTACAGCAAAAAAAAAACTTTTTTTTTCTCACTCCAGTGTTTCGAAAAACATTATTACAGCCTCTGTCTGGATCTTTTTGTTTCAGCTGCTGTCTCTTTAAGACTCCCAGCTTCACAAACCCTCTTCCATCTGATTGGCCAGCCCTCTGGAAGTCTGTTGGGGGCAGAGCTATGGGCAGGCCTTGGTGATTGAGGCCTGCTTTTCCAATGTATCATGAAGATATTAGGAGAGCCTTATGTGATGACCGCTTCATTTCAGCAGGACGCGCTCGCCCAACTTTTAAGAATGGAGCATTTGATCAGTTTACAGTCAGATTCGGGGCTTTGTACATAAAACTATACTATGTGGATGTGACGCAGTTTTAAAAACTTACACATTCATAGTATGAACATCCAGCATTATTACTTTATATCCACGTTCAGACTATGACAAAGAAAATATCTCATTAAACAGATGGAATACAAATCACCCTGGGACAGCAACAACCAGCTGACAGGTCCTGCACTGATCTATCTGCCATCTGCTTGGTTCAAACTTTAAGAAATCAAGCTAGTTAGTCCTTCTCATGGTTTGTGTCACTATACGATTTCATGTGTCACCAATGAATGCATGTTCTTGTGATGTCTTTCTGAGTATTATAATATGATAATTTAGTCTGGTTTAGTCTTTAGCTTTGGCTGCAGCATCTTTAGCTGCATTCATGTGCTCCTCAGATGGTCCTGGTTTATGAGCAGAGAGGTTGTTCTACAGACTTTGATTTGTTGATGCACTTTCAAATGTATCTGACTTGCAGTAGAGAGTGTAATACTATAATAATGTAGAAAAAAAATAGCTGTCATAATGAGTCATGGTCAATCTTGTTCCACATTACAATATCTAACCTTGTTTACCCCCCAATGATGAGTATTCCTGTTCATTTAAATTCTCAACTGTTTCTTGGGTGTTGACCTTTTATGAGCGGTTGTCACACGCATCCTAAAACCCAGACTCTGCATGATATCTCCACATTTAAATAAATAAGAGATGAAAAACACTGAAAAAGTCTATATCAACAGCTGGATATTGGTGTGATGATAGAAGAAGGTTAGGAAGGTGAAAGACAGTGACATGTTTTATCAATATTTAACTTGGAGTGCAAGTCAGGTCTATGTCCTAGAAGCAGTGCACTCCGGTACAGGCCCATACAGTGCAGATGTATGGGAAAGGTAGTATGCTCCAATTTTTTTTTGTTTTTACAAAATTTATGTTATCAAAAGCATCAAAGACAAAGTTTAATCAAAAAAGGCCAAAACAATGACATCACATTGATGTATTTGTATAAATGCAGGATCAAACGAAACCATTGAGTGTATCTGGAGAAAAAGAAAAATAAGTGCAGGGTGCTGGTCAGATTTCAAGCAGCTCATATCTGTACATTTCAGGATTTTTCTCCTTCCTCGTCTGGGTTCTTGTTGTCATGGGCCTCCACAGGTTTGCACAGAGGATCAGTTACCATACTGTCACCATGAATGATCTCACACGTGTTGTCATTCATGTCCACGTGCGCTGCCTCACGTATCTGTCACAAAACATGCAGATACATGGAGCAGTGAGACGATTCAGGGGTGTAAAGTTCTCGGTGGCATACCTCAATCAATGGAAACTCCCCTGAAGGCGTCTCTCTACAACAGCTTATGTTCCATAAATGACTGTGTACAGTTTTAGATGTCTATTTATTGTATGGTAAAATGCACGTTGCTGTGTGCTATGTTTTGTTTGAGGCTCCAGAAATCAATTTCTGGTTTGGAAATCTATTTATCTTTTTTGTCATTGCTTTGTGTGTGTCAGAAAGTGACACAGAGTAACTCCTCTCTCCTGCAGGATCTGTCAACCATATCATGAACAATCAACATTTGCAGAACTTATTACCTGGTTTACACTCCCCATTAGTCATCACAAGCCTCTCTCTGTGCTCCCACGTTGCAACAAGAAGTCAGCTTGTCATGGTGGCATATGTACTGTGTGACTATACTATGATCCTTCTTAATGTCAAGTCAACACGTTTGTCTTACTCCAAACTGTCACACCAAAGCACACACACACACACACACACACACAAGAACAGAGGGATTGCAAATGTAGTATACTAGTGGATAAGTTCACAGTGAGTACGATCAGAAACGCGTCCATTGTTTTGTCTGTGTAATGAGTTTCCACTTTGGCCTCTTTGATGTGACAAACAGTGTTCCTGCTAAATGTTAGCTACCTGTGTAGCTACCCGGCACATCTATCACTGTAGTAACATCAGCTGAGTTATTCTCTCCATCATTTGTCAAACTGTTGTATCTTTTATTGGACAAGTTGTCTGATCACTTGTGTTGCTGCCACAAACCAACAAGTTGGTTCCCCATAAAAGTCTGTTTACTTTACGCTCTGATGGTTGTGCTTCCTCCTTTAGTAATCTAGCTTCCTGATTGGCTACCACACGACTCAACGTGATAATCCACAAATATTTCTTTCTCCGAGAAGATTTTAGTATGTCAAACTGCTCCTAACATACAACACCACAGGAAAATCAGGCAAAAATTATCTCCAGGACCATCAAATCACAGAACCTTTGCAGACTATACGTGAAAGGTGAGATTAAGGCTAATGGATGAAACACACTGGAGGTCCAGCTCTAAAAGGTTATTACGCTGGAGCCGCTCCGTTGCTTTCTTGCTACGTGGTGCCCAGTAGGTCCCAGTTTATATGCAACAGCCCAGTTTGGCCAGATGCCAGAGCTGTGACGTATCAATACACCGTACGGAAAGATTGAGGCGAACAAAAAGTAGTGCACCAAAACTACCAATAAAAAGACAGTTACTTCCAATACAAAACAAACCATGTCAAAACCACCAACAACTGGCCTGTTGAGAAGCCAGACCAGAAGGCAACAGGTTTGAGGTTTTACAGTCCTACATGAATGGATAGATGCCCATCAGGAACCCCAAAGATAAGATCCAAGTTAGGCACATCAGCTGTGGAGCAACACTGCATATGACACTGAGAGTTAATAACTATGGGTGGGCCAAAAAAATGATGCAATAGCATAAAGTTGTCTTGATCCTTGAGGTAAAAATGGGCTTTTTAGTAAAATAATGCACTTTAGATGGATCACCCTGTCACTGGTCTCACTGAATCATGATTTCTCCTTCACACTTTTCTGACACCCATCCATCTACTATTTGTGCCACTTTTTCCTTTCTAGGTTACAGGGTGTTGATGCCTATCCCAGCTGACTTTGGGTGAGAGGTGGGGTACACCCTGAACAGGTCACCAGTCTATCACAGGGTGGTGTTTCTCACATGAATAAGGGAAATACTAAGGGAAGTAACATGGCTAAAAAAAAAAAAAGTTTTACAGCAGAAAAACAGAAGAAATCAACAAAGGGATGAAGTCTGACAGGGGTGAAAAAATTAAGAACAACGCAGGTTTGTATGATAATTTGTTACCTGACAGTGTTGAAAATTATGATGACCCAGTACATATTTCATATTCCAGATCTCAGTATCCAGAATATTGCCAGATCTGGATCATACTTTGACATCGGTCAGAAATTATTGTGGCCTTGTCTTGTATTGTTTTGCAAAACACTTCAACCATTTGTCGTGGAGTTATATACACATATGGTAAAACCGGCCCTATCTCACAACGATAAAGAATCCTTTAAAAAGTTCTGGATCCAGACAGCAATCCGGATCACCTCCAAAATTTGATCAGTTCTTCTTCATCCCATTTTGAACGTTTCCTGAAAATGTCATGTCAGATCATGTCTGTCAGAAACGTTCTGCTGTCACTTAGGTTGCTCTGATCTCTCTTAGGGTTTGTCTGAATGGAGACTTTTCTTACAGTGACGAACATTAAAATTGTTTGTGAAGCTACAGAATGTGAGTGAGAAGGATAGTTTAAGAAGTTTGAGAAAAAAGAAGTGGGCAGAAGTGTGATGCAAGGAAATAAGTCACCACTCTGCTTGGATGTGCATCACAGCTTCTGCATGTTGGCATTTGGCCCTCGTGTGTGAAATCTGATTTAAAAAGTTTTAACAGAGAGGACCAACTTTGTTTCAAACAGCAGGTCAGATGAGTCAGATGTTTAAAACTAAACTTCCAGGCCAACAAACAATTATCGATAATTTAAATGACTATTTGTACTATTTTAGTTTTACAGTGCCAATACATAACAATTGATAATAACTCTACATTAGTTCATTCAACTTTAATCTAAACTGGGTTGTTGTGTTCAAGTAAACCTTTCCTTTTACTTTTTAAAACCTGTGTTTCATCGGGGAGCTTCTTGTAATTTTATTCTGAAAGAAGCCACAGCAGTTTAAAATAAACTGATAAATGAATGGGATAGAAGCTTAAAGCTAACAGGGAATCAATAGAAACCATCTCACGTAAAGCAACTGCATTCTGTAATTATAGTGATCATCATCAAACTGTTTGCTGACAGATGATGATAAACTTTAATTCTTCTGATCAGAATGATGCGCTACTCTTCCAACAAGGAGAACTGAGCCCGGAAGCTTCTTGGCAAAATCAAGATGTTATCTCACATTTCCATGTTGACACAGGAGTGACAGACACACTCACATGCACACATGCTCACATGCACACACACTCACACACACACCTGGAAAAAAACAGGCAGGGAATCCGTGATAGTCTCTTCTGCCTGAACAATATGATTATGTGCGACTGAGTGTGTCCAAGATTATGAAACAGGGCATCGTCAAACAGGAGCATGTTTACTCTGCAAACCTCCCTTTGATGAAGAAAGGTTAAGACAACAAACAAGTAATGGAGACACACAGATGTGCATTATACAGAAGATGTGTGCACAGGTGCGAACACATAACTGCTGCTGGTTGACTCTGAAGAATTAATGAACCGTAATAACTTCTTGCTTTGCTGACGGTTGCTTCAGATGTGGCTGATATTAATTCGATCCTGTCTTCCTCACCCTTCTTAATAATAACTTAGCGGAAGCAGCACTTAATAAAATGTTTTATTGAACATTACATGACCATGACCCATGTTTGTTCCTACAGAGTCTGAACATAATGGTTAGGTTTGCTATATTTCCGAAATGAGCAGCATCTGATGTGGCATAAACACTACTCAAAAGTAAAATTAAAAAATAAATAGTTTTAAACATTAAATTTTTCATAAAGATAAAAAACAGGAATGTGTTCAGAATAATAGAGTAGTTCAGTGAAGCCAAAATGTTACCTCTGTAAGTACCTGCCTTCTTTGATGCTTGGTGTCAGTCTGAAGCATTTCTGTGAGAACTAATGGAAACGTATGGGTTTTTGGATATTTGCATTGGTATAACCCCAGAACATACACTGTGGCACATGTGCAATGGAAACATTTGTGCATAACAGCATGAGAAGAAGCAGATGATGATTGGCAGGGCCCTCTGCAGGGCAGACCAGCCGGCCCACTGGCCAACTGGTTTGGGGTTTTCCTGGTCTGCAGCTGGAGAGGACAGAGACACGGGTGAGGAGAATGTGCTGGGGTGAGTGAAAATAGAGAGAGAGGTTAGGAGAGTGGCAGACAGAGCGTGGTGCCAGCGATTTTCTCTGCTGCTGCTTTGGGATCTTTAATAAACACATCCATGCTCTCGCTGTGTCCCCATCTGTCTCCTGTGGCTGCCAGGCGGATTGAGACAAGGCGCATAGTGAAGGGTTAAGACAACCAAACTCTGCTGGTGGACCTTTCTAATTGTTCGCATAAATATTTTATTCCGATTTCTGAGGAAATCAAAGTCAACAGTTCCGAGAGACCTCAGAAAATTAAAATTACGTACATGCTAAGGCGCTGCAAAAGAAACATGCTGCAAATCTAGACATGACAACAAACAAGCTTTGTTGTTAACAGGAGAAAGAACCAATAACTCAATTTACTGCATATATCAATTCTGGTTGCACTGATTAAAATTTTTCAAAGAGTCAGGTTAAGAGTCAAAGTTAAATCAGCGTACAGTATAATAAACTGTGAAAGCTAAGAAGAACTAAGGGGTTGTGAGGAGTTTCTAAGTGATTTTGAGAAAGGTCTCACCTCTAAATATATGCCTGAAATTATTAGCACCAATATAGGTTACTCCTAAATGCTATTTCTCAGCTTCCCTCTTTGACTGATTTGCATCCCATCAGTGTCTCTATGACAACATCACATCACATGATGAAGTGTTTTTCTCTGCTGAAAATTATTTCTTGGGGTTGATTTGTAATAATGGTGGACACTGGAGCCTAACTGGGCAGAAACAGGACAGAAGAGCAAAAGAAAGCTAAACAGAAGAGTGATAGAGTGCGAGCTGAAGGCTAAAACATGGGATAAAGATTAAAACATGGGCTAGGCTGTTCATGATAATGTCCATTCCAACCCACATGAAGCAGTTATTCTGCAGTGGTCTGTTCAAACTTAGGAGTCTATCAATAAAATGAAGAGTGAGGTTATGTTAGCTCTGCTTGGTAGATGACTGGCAGGACATAACCAGGATTTACTATTATTACACGTTACAGATACATCTAAAGCTGCGTTTCCACCAAGCAGTACGGGTCGGTTCAGTACAGTTTGGGACGGTTTGGGACAGTTAAGTCTCATCCCGTTTGCGTTTCCACAGCAAACTGTGCCCTCTCGTGGTGGGCGGCATGTAAGCCGCATGCCGGAAGTTACAGCTGGTAAACAATAGCGCGACGCCGTAGCAGCTTACCCCGCGATTAAATCCAACAAAGAGAAAGAAAATGCGACACAGTAAACAAAGAGCACGGATGGAAGACATGCAGCATTTTGTCCTCTCTGTGATTTTCATGAAACTCTCTATTACAAAGTGCAATCAAGCTTCGTTTCAGAGAAGTCTGTGAGCCGCAAGGAGAAATGCAGCCGCTGTCGGGGTGAGTGACGATTCTTTTGACCAATCAACCGTCTGCAGTGTGTTGCTCCACCTCCCGAGAGCGGATCGGTTCAGTCTGGCACCCATACGAAAGGGTCCCAAAAAAGTGGGACGGCTCGTCTCGGTTTTTAGGTATCCGTCCCGGGATGAGTCTGTGGAAACGCCGCTAAAAGCGCACCGTACCGAGACGAACCGACCCGGACTGCTTGGTGGAAACGCGGCTTAAGATCACTGGGCCATGAGTGCTGGATATTGACAGATACTAAACTATGGTACAAACTGACAAAGTTAACTTGGTGTCACATTTCAAACTGTAGCACTACATAAGTGTTGGTTAATACCTTACCTCTTTGTGTTGTATCTGGTAAAAAGTTGTATTGAACAAAGAAAAGTGGTGTAAAAAGAAGATCTGATCTCCATTACTTTTTTTAAAACAAACATGTCATCACAACAGTGTGTGTGTGTGACTTGGGCCAAAGGTGTCCCTGTAATTTACTTCAAACTGATAGTCCTCACAGTCCCTTTACTAAATCTTCGTTTCCAATACCTTTATTCAATAATCACAAATGCATTTCTTTGTTATCTTCAAACAATAAGGTCCATTCAACTCATGTTATGCGATTACTTATAACTACTATAACTACTTATAAATTATCCTGCCTTAACCTGTGAGACCAGCTGACTAAAGACAGTGTTTTTTGGGGGGAGAGAGCGTTCATTAACATGCAGCAATGTCTGGGAGTCCAATGCTAAAAGTCCTTAACTTGTGTCCACTACTTTAACCCCTAAGCTAAGACAGTACCCTAAGTACAAGGCTACTGTAAAGATGAAGAACCAATCTATGATTGGGTGATTAGAGATCCTTATTACAACCTTGATGGTCAGCACCATATCTTAACAGTCACATTGCAAATTATGTCACTTTTAGAGCTTGTTTGAGGTAAAGATACTTCTTTTAGTTGCCAGTGTTGTCCAGTTACAATCATTACATGCCTATTTGGATCTCTATAACTCATAAGTGCACTCACTGTTGGACCTTGAGGCTTTACATTGCTATCTTCTTTTAAACTGTGTTGTGCTGAGGTCTTAAACACCTTTTACGCCCGTTTTTTCCCATTGACTGACATTATTTGATTTATGCAGTTCATTGGAGACATGACAAGCAATCTGCTGGTTTCTTGATTCTTCAGTGTCATCTCAATAGTACGGCTCAGCCCAAGTGAAAGGTCTTGCACTTAAAGCGTCCATGGCCTTGACCTGGAAGCACTCTGTCTGTAACCTGCTGATCTCCATTCATTCCTCACTCTCCCCCCTCGTCCTCCATTCTCAGACACTGCAGCTGTCCAGGCTTCCTCTGGGGTCAAAGGGAACATCCTAATGCTCATCCCACTTGAGGCTGGCACCTGTTGGACGGTCTTAGCTCTGCCTTCATAAAGACAACAGAGAATTCAATAAAGTGGGCTTAGAGGCACGAGGCTGGACGATGCCTCTGTTCACTAAGTTGTCACTGCTTTTCTCCCTCCTCCTCACTCCCAGGGATACGTGAAGTGGATGCTCTAGCGCTTTCAAACAGCAGCTGGCTTGATAACAAAGACATTAAAGAAAACCCCAAAGTAAATGTAAAGAGGAGCATTGTTTGACGTGCTGTGGGTCTGTGACAGAGCGTGTTGCTGCTGGAGGAGCCCTGCATGCTGAGACTTGTCAAACAGTGGAAACAGTTGTTGAGAATTTGGCAAGCTTCCTTTCTTTCTGTGTATAAATTAATATGAATCTGTCTGTAGGGCTTGGGATAAAGATAAGATCATAAAAAGCAAATGTTAAACCATCAATTTATACACCTGCTTGTCAGTGTAGATTTTATAGGTGTGATTTCTGAAAAAAAAAAAAAAAAAAAAAAAAAGACAGTTGACATGTCGCCAACAACTGTCTCTGTCTAGTTTCTGTCTCAGATGTGCTTTAAATTCTAGGTGCATGATAAATACTGAGCACAGCTTGCATCATTAACCAGCAACCTGTCAGCTTTAAGACACCGAACCTGTTTCTGTACAGTTAGGAAGCTCATTTTCTCTTATCTTAATTCCAGATTTATGCACAGCTGTCCGAGAGTGTAATTAGAGGGGAGATGGATCCTACTGCGAAGCTATTACACCGAGGCTGGAGGAAAATTGGTCTGATTGTGACTCCGACAATGCCTGAGTCATCGCTCTGATCCTCTGGTTCATTAAAGCAAATCCCTGCCACAAAGACCAATGCAGAAAAGATTAATCTTAGTCTGGGAGGTCCGCTTCTAAAAGTCTAACGAGTCTGTGTGCGTGTGTGTTTGTGTGTGTGTGTATCGTGTCTGTGATGTAATTTGAAATGTTTCCGATCCTTTTTTTCCTCCTTTCACTGTGTTTCTATTTCCCCCTCTTCTAGCTGTCACTCACACCCCTCTGCTCGACTTATAATTAACTACAGTTGTTAATGGGCTCAAGAGGAATTTAGCTTGTAAGCTGATCCCTCAATTAGGCCCTGTTGACTTTGCATTAATGTTAGGGGGTGCCCTCCCCAGGGGCACAGGGGCAGGGGCAGGAGAAGGGCTTCTTTGAGGAGCTGCCAGGCCTGAACAGACCTCCTGAGATGTAGGAAGGGGAAGTGGGGTCTCACACACACACAGAGCAACCACTTCCACCGGTCCTCCTGTGACTTCCTCGGGGTCAAGAAGGAATGTGTTGGTAAACGGCAGCTGGAGCAGGTCAGTTCTTCATCACTAGATAACTCTAATGGCCTTATCACACCAGATCTGTCCATCTCTGCTTCATTAAGACAATAGTTCAAGGCTCGTGTCAGATCCAGCAACTCAGAGCCAGAGGGAACCACAAGACTCCTAGTTTTGCTAGATGTCAGAGCAACAAGCATTAATTTGTACAGAACAGACTGAGTCGAACAGGAAGTCGGGCTCTTAAAAACAATAAAACATTAGGTAGATTTTCAAAATAAAAGACCCTGCATTGACACCAGATTATATTTCAGGCCTGGGGTCAACACGTTTTAGGTTTTTAGAGGCCAGTATAGACAACAAGAATAAGGAGAGGCTCATCATCAAGGCTGGAAGCACAGGGACACTTAATCACCCGAGTAAAGCCGTCCAGCAGTGTGTGGTAATGGACGAGGAAAGACGGACCCAAATTGCAATGGGACAAGATGGAACAGACACAGATCTAGTGTGTGTCTGTAATAACACTGGCATAACCACCAGAGCCTAAGGGGTTAAATGTCTTGCCCAAGGACACTTTGGCATCCAGACAGCAGGACCTGGGTTAAACACCTGACCTTTCAGATGAAATGTTGTTATTGTCCCACTACTGCTGTAATTGTGGTCACTTGAGTCTTCTCAAGTGTTTCTGAAAGTGTTTATCATGTTCAAGAAACAGTTTAAAGACTACATTAAAGACCCAAGCAGCTGATCAGTGTGCTACATGAAAAAGATGTATGTGTTGATTTGGGTTGGATCTTAACATTATCTAAATTGGTAAGTTAACGTGAACCTGCTGATGGCAGCAAAAGAATTCTGTACAGCTTATCCAAGACTGTTAAAACACTGACCTTTCAGTAACACAATTTATTACTGTGTAAATGTGTCTCAAAGAAAAAAAAATCCTCTTCAAGGTAGAGAGAAGTGTAACCAGATCTCGGTGACATTCTTCTACATTTGAGGACAAAAACCCACAAAGTAATTAATTTACATTGTGTGTACTGTGTCAGGTGTTTTGATAGATAGCCATGGTGGCATGGAGCTCTCTTCCATGAAAACAACTTTGAATTTCTATTGCAAAACTTTTGCAGAAGCAAAATATTTTATAAGACACCAAGTTTTTATTACAGATAAACACATGAGACATGGAAACTCCTGCAGGATCCAACACAGAGATGGGGTTTTTCCTTAAAAGCATTTCATGTAATTGCTTTTTTATCTTTAACTGGATGCTGCGAGTTACAACAGGAGCAGGAGCATGTTCCATCTCTCTTTTTTTCCTAACCTCACACACTGCTTACACACACTGCTTACACACACAGAGCTGAGTTGAGAGTATTGTTGCTGAAGTGTCCTTATGAGAATGTTTCCTCTGAGACATGAGTCTGTCTGACTTAGGACTGTGAAGCCACGTGGTTTGTTTGTGGATCAACAAGTATAAAGATGCAGGTCCTTGGACCAGATGTCAAATATGTTACTCTAAGAATCACTCTATTGATCATTCAAATGAATGAAAGCTTTTCTTTTGCCAGTCAATGTTTTCACATTTTAACGACAGAATGAAACAAAGTGTGGTAGAGTGTTACTGTTTTTATAATCCTACCCTTTGATGTTGATCTAAAGTGATCTTATCAGAGCAGATGTAGCTGTATAATGGATGATACTTAGAGTATAAGGGCTCCATGACTCTTCTCTTTTAGTGTCACTGTTGCACAAGTAGCCATTTAATAGTAGATTTAACTGTTCATATCATCCCATAACTGTCACTCTTGTTTGGAGAAGCTGCTTGTCGCTGATTAAATACCCTCTTAACTCTGGGCTAAGAGTCTTAAAAAATTTGTTTTTCTTTTTCTTTTTCTTTAGTTTTGGTTTCTATACAATATACAGCTAATTACTGGCATCATTCACAGAGAGGTGATGTAAATCTGCATCAGTTCAAACCAGTGTAAACTGACTTTTGGTCTACTTCCAAAATGACTAACATTGTACATCCTGTGTCTCTAATGAGGTCAAAGGTCAGGGTGATGGGGTAAATGTGATGTATTTTATGATCAGAAACATTTAAGTTTTTATCAAGTTAGTGTATTCATGTTTTCTGTCCTCTGTTAGATGGCTGGGAAAACCAAACATGGAAATACAGTTGAGAGTGATTTATGTGCCTTGACTTTAATTGCACAGGAACCCTAAAGAGATGAACTTGTATCCATTTATATATTATATATTTACCATTTTGTTTACACACAGAATTTGGTGGTAACAGCTGTGCACACACAGAGACACACAAAAGGCTCACCACACTTTAAATGATCAGCATGTGAGGTCTTGAGCTGCTGTGTCAGAGAGATAAACAGCAGACGTATTCTCTTGGTACTCACTGATGATTACACTCAGACCCCTGCTTTTCCAACACCACCCCAGCAGACAGCGTGTCAATACCCTCAGAGGGACGATTTGGGCTGTGGAGGGTGAAACAGAACGATACATGTCATGTAACACAGATCAGGAGAGTGTCGGCACTCTGCTGCTCAGGCAGGTCATTTTATCACCATCGTTAACCTCAAACAGCATTCAGCAGCTTGTTTGTCAGGCTGTTCATCTGGTTCTTCAATTGTTTTGGTTTTTATGACATTGTCGTTTGAGGACATTGACAGACTGAATGACACTGTAGTTAGTCAGGTGACTTTGCACACCTTTAAAAGACTTCAACTGCTGCAGGAGTCAAAAAAAAATCCTGTAGGGCGTCAGAGCATTGCTGGTCATCTCTTCAGAGAAACCACAAGACCTGATGACACCAGACAGATGGCCAGTTCCTTTTGGATGTTCCAAGGTCTAGACATAAACAGTGGGGAGACTGTTCTTTTGCTGTTGCTGCATCTACACTGTAGAACAGGCTGCCTCCAGACATCCGCACCACCACAAACTTTGATATTTTCAAATCTAAACTGAAAACTGACTTTTTTAGAATGGTTTTTACCCCTGACTAAGGCTTTTAGGTGTTATGCTCATGTTAGTTTTATCTTGTTTTATCTCTACCAAAAGGTTTTTATGCACCCTGCTGCTGCATCACACCTGTCGTTGCATTTTTGGGTATCTTTTTCTTTTGTGTATTGTTCTTACAGTATTTTTTTTTTTTTTTTTTGCTTTTATCTATAGTGTTCTTATTCATTCTCTGACACTGCTGTAAAGCACTTTGGAAGTCTTTTGGGTTCTGTAAAGGGCTTTAGAAATAAACAATGATTGATTGATTGAAAAATAAAGTATTGGCTACATTAAATAGTAAAGATCTCTCTTGTAACATTACAAGTCAAAATGACATTTTTTTATGAATTGTTTTTTATAGTATGAACTTTTTTTCTGCTAGCCTTAACTGGTGCAATCTTTGTGCAAACAAAAATTGGCTTTTCTCACATATTTTCAGCCACCTCCTGCATGTTAACTTCACAAAGATACTGTTGGTTGAGTTTTACCCAGCAGTCAAACTGCTTGGATTTCTGCTGCCACATTCAGATGGTAGGGTCAGAATTTGGCGTCAACAAAATTAGAGCATGGATCCATGCTGCCTTGTATCAACGGTTCAGGCTGGTGGTGGTGGTGGTGTAATGGTGTTGGGGAGATTTTCTTGGCTCACATTGGGCCCCTTAGTACCAATTTAGTATTGTTTAAACACCACAGCCTACCTGAGTATTGTTGCTAAGAATGTCCATCCTTATATGAACACAGTGTACCCATCTTCTGATGGCTACTTCCAGCAGGATAACGCTCCATGTCATAAAGCTGGAATCATCTCAGACTGGTTTCTTGAACACAACAATGAGTTCACTGTACTCAAATGGCCTCCACAGTCACCAGACCTCAATCCAATAGAGCACCTTCAGGATGTGTGGAACGGGAGATTCTCATCATGGATTTGCAGCCGACAAATCTGCAGCAACTGCGTGATGCTATCATGTCAATATGGACCAAACTCTCTGAGGAATGTTTCCAGTACCTTGTTGAATGTATGCCACGAAGGATTAGGGTAGTTCTGAAGGCAGAAGGGGGTTCAACCCAGTACTAGCAAGGTGTACCTGATAAAGTGGTTGGTGAGTGTGCATTCACAATCATTTCCCCATCCCCTCTTTCTTCCTCCTGTAAAGTGCGAGAAAGTGCAGGTGTTGTCACTTTTGACGGGAACCATTTAAGTTCTTGCAGGCAAACCCCACCTACATGCAGTGAAGACTCAGCAGGGGGGAGGAAAAACATTTGCCAGAGGCAAATAGGGAGATCCAGAGAGGAAGAGAGAGTGATAATAGTGTCCAAATACTTCAGTGTTTTTTCTGTGTTTGTGTCAGGCAAGTCAGCTCATATTTTCAGCCCCTTCCTAGAGAAGAAATAAAGGGACAGCACAAACGTCTGATGAGATACAATATGATGCCTTACAGTAAAATATGAATAGCTTCACTGATAAGAGAATACTTTATCTTCTAAAGTTGTTTCTTTGTGTCTTATAAAACAAATAAACAATCATTTGGTAGCTACATTTATGTTGTCAAAATTTAACCAGCACATCACCCTCTAACATAAGCTTGTCAGTATGCAGCAGTAACCCCTGAGTTATGAGGACTTCAGTTTCATATTCACAGCAATGTTTTCTTTGGGCTTCTTCTGCTTTATTTTATGTCATTATTTCATATATAAACATTTTATTATATCACCCGCAGAGACTGCAGTTCACTGAAAGGTGAATCGATCTTAAATGAAGTTATCACCAGAGACCAGCCTGCTGCGAGTGTGGGTGTGTGATCCCAGCCCTGCTGTTCAGTGATGAACGACTGCAGCTGAAGTGTGCTAATGATCATTCCGGAAAAAGCAAATAGATTTATCTAGCTTCAGTTTTTCTTAATTACAGTTGTTTCCTGTGGAATTCTCTGTTGACGAAAACATGGAGAAACAATCAGTCAGGGAAAACAGAGAGACAGAGTCAGAGAGGAGGGAAAGTAACCTTCGAAAGACGGATTTCATCATGTGCAATGAGGATTTTCACCTATTTGAGGGTTATCTGAGTGTGTGTGTGTGTGTGTGTGTGTGTGTGTGTGTGTGTGTGTGTGTGTGTGTGTGTGTGTGTGTGTGTGTGTGTGTGTGTGTGTGTGTGTGTGTGTGTGTGCGTGAGCACATGTCAGAGAACAGTAAAGGGAGTGACACACACTTAAAGAAAGGAAGTGTGTATTTGGCAACCAAGAGAAAAACATGTTGGGTTTATCTGCTCTTTAAATCCTCTGCAGACCACATGCTAGTGGCTACACGCTGCTGTGAGAAGCATAATGCTCCACCAGCTGTGTCAGTGGGAGAAGGATACACACGCACACACACATACACACACATATACACAGAAAGTGAATCATGAAATGACGCACATACTGTTAACCCCACTGTACAAAGGGCTGCAGCTGCTGCCAAGAGGCACATTGAGTGTGAATGCTGAGAGTGTGTGTGTGCTTAGGATCCAGGTAAGGTGACTCAGTGAGTAGCCTTTGTGTAAAATTGATACAGAAGCTGTGACTGTGCTTCAAAACGGCAGAACATGTAGTGTTTAAGGTGTGGATGATGTCACGAAATTAATTTGTAGAGTAAGAGGCAAATCCAAAAATGTCATCATACAGCTCAATATTTTCACTCACCTCTTCAAATTTAATTATCAGCATTTATTAGTTTTAAGATTAAGAGCTTTTCAGGGTTTACGTCTCAGGTCCGTATGTTTTAGCTGCTGAGCCAGGATGCACCATTAGTGCAGTGTTAAACCTCACTGCAAGTAAAGCTTAGCCCATTTTGGCTACTGAGAGCTCAATTTAGGAAACTTAGGAAACTCTAGAAAACTTATTTTTTAAGACTGTCAAAATCCAAAACAAAGATGAACCAGTTGCAAGCTAGCTACCCAAAAGCATTTACAAAGCATAGAGCTCTCAGGAAGTACAGAAAATAGAGCACTGTCGTTGGAGGCTTTGTGGAATAAATTATGCCTATCACTTGCACCTTTTAAGAAATTTACAGACACATTACTAACATTTTTGGACTTAACATCCCTTTTAGATATAATATAATTTAAATGGATGACATTTCATTTGATGGACTGAATGTAAATTCTAAGAGATGAGCAAAAATCCTATTGGAAGAAAGCAAAATAGCTGTTACAAGAATCTGGTTGAAATCGGATCCTCCTACCATTGATGAATGGGTTGAAATAACATATAAAATTTGTATTTGTAAATTCAAAAGGAACAATGAGATTTTTTTTTCTTTGGAAATGGAGAGGATATGTTAACCCTGTCAGGCCAGATTTCAGCTGACTGAATGAAGAGAAGGAGTAAACATTGAGCTACTTTTATTTTCCTGCACATATTAGCTTGGTATTAATTTTTCTGTTGTTATTGCCCCCATTTGTAGCTTTAAAATGCAACTCTCCCACGCTCTTTTGCAAATATGCTTGGAGAGCTAAGTTTCTGAAGAACTGTCAAGACTGCTGCGTTCACTGTGAATGATTTGGAAAGTGAATGCTGACTGTAAGGAGACTGCTCTTCCTCAGTAAATAATGAGTTCAAAAAGGAAGAATATGGAGCACTAAGTAGCAAAAGCACTTAATAGATGATAGAGAAATTTGCTGATAATCTTGTGAATGTAAAGTGTAACAAAATACATGATATGTTCACCGGTGAGGAACCAAGTTAGGCTGCACATACCCAGCATGGTTAGGTAAGAAACCGTGCTCATAACGGTGAGATGAAGTACAACAGTGTGTGCATCCTCCTGTAGAGAAATTAAATCATTGCAATGGCTGTAACCATGTGTGCAGTCGTGTGTTTTAATGAGTCAAAGAAAGTTAAAGCTGATAAAAGTGCACAGAACTGGGGATATGGTCAGCCTGTGCTGGAGTCAAACTCCCAGCCTGAATTATTTTCCCAGGCCATCTCTGTATACTACTTTAAACACTGAAGATGCTCCGTGTCTGCTTAAT
Organism: Halichoeres trimaculatus; assembly: GCF_033239565.1. Lineage (NCBI taxonomy): Eukaryota > Metazoa > Chordata > Actinopteri > Labriformes > Labridae > Halichoeres > Halichoeres trimaculatus. The sequence continues at coordinate 19,079,359 of NW_027437183.1, forward strand.
CCAATAAGCCACTCTGCTCTGTTTGCACTGGTTGTATAAATTGTCATAAATGCATCAACCTTGTGATTCCAATTTGTACAACTGCCAGAGTGCCAATAAGCTCAGGTAATGAAAGTTTAGGGAATGACATCAGCCAGGATCAGCCAGGCCCGTCACTGAGCTCATCAGTAAGACACGCACAGACATGGGAATAAATGTCTTTGGGTTTTTGTTTTTCTGGGAATCACCTGCATGTGTGACTCTCTGTTAAGTCATTTATCAGCACGGTAGTTTGATTTTAGACTGCATCACAACATTTCACTGCCCCGAAACTTGGCTGTTGGAAATTTTGGGTTTTCTTTTACTACACTGATGGCTTAGTTACTGAATTTTTTTTTGATTCAGAAATATAGAGATGCTACCACAAAGTTACTGTCAAATATTGCAAAACCACAGAGCTGCAAGGCTGGGAGTTCACTTTGGTGTAAAAATACTTTTGCAACCAGTAGCTTCATTGGCTTTGTTACCTTGGCTCACAGTGGCTGTACATGTGATGGAACAGTAATTGTCAAAGAGATTATACTTTGAACTCTTCGTAATGTTTCTAACATGCACAATCTAATCACGCTTTATCTATCTGCCACTCCGATCCCGACCCACCCACCACGCTCCCTGTCAGACTCTGCAGAGTGAAAGGCCGGGATTAGGCTTGGATTTGACACAGGCTGCATGCCCATACACTCACCAATCCCTCTGTCAGACCCACCCTCATGAGCTCATCTCTTTCTAATGAATAAGCAGGGTCACAGGTGAATACACACACAGATGGAGAGTGGCGTGCACACACACACTCACACATAACAAATTGGCTCAAACAGACACTTCTGTGTGAGTGTGTTGTAACATGCAGACACAAACACACACTCACGGCATCAGCTTATTCTCTTAGCGTTTGGTCACATCTTTTGATGTTGTTGCTCCATCAAAGGTAGAGGAGGTAATGTCAAACAAACAGCAGAATGTGCTCATAAAGAGGGAATACTTTGCTTTCCCCCAAATCTAAACATGGCTATGGAGTAACAATACTGGATGTTCAGACTAAGTGTGTGCAGATTTTCAAACTCCTCTTTTTCATATGTTGTAGAAATCCCTGAATTTGAGTCTGATTAAACCCTCAGTTCTAAAAAGCAACTCGAGGTCATCTACTAACTTGTCCAGGGGGCCTCAAACACTAAGGCCTGCCCATAGTTCCCCTTCGATGGACTGGCCAATCAGAGTGAAGAGGGTCTGTGGAGCAAGGAGCCCTTAAAAGATAGCAGCTACAATTAAGTGTTTCATTGAAATGAGGAAATAGAGGGATTTTTTTGAGCTGAGAGAACCATAATTTGTTTGAGTCCTTCTGGGAGGAAGTAGCCATGAGGATACTCAGTCTTTAACTGTGAAGTCTGGCACATTGACACAAATAAGTAGGTAATCTCTTGACTTAAATGATGTTGTTGCTCTGAGAACATGTGGGCTGAGCATGTTAACTTATACTTTCTGCATGTTGTAAATGCACTTTTAATTTTATACATGTTCATTTGCTTTCTATTGTGGCAGACTCAAGACATTTCCTCATATCATTTTGAGGTAACAAAGCCTTTCAGCCCTGTATGAAGACTGAGGCGCTTTCATTCTGTGGAGATCAAAACAATTAGCTCTTACCACTTTTTCTGAAGCAGCCTTTTTTCTTTACACCTTTTATAAAGTATGAGTACCACAGAAAAGTCATTTCATAAAATATCTTTAAACTGCAAAATCAGGGGGTTTGAACGAGACACTGTAGTTATCCACTCCTGAATAATTCATTTAATATTTTTAGATATTATTTCATATCAAGTTAGCGTTCAGCCACTACCTGTATTTCCAGTAAAAGACTTCCTGCACTTCACGCAGAGTTCAGCTGATCCATCGTATACACCAGGAAAACTGCGCCACTTGCAGAAACAGCTTTGTGAAACAACTCTACGGTCAGACTGCCGCAAGCCACTAGAGATGTTTATAAAAACACATTTGTCATTAGAGCAATTAGATAACTAAGCTCTTAAAATCAAAAATTAAAAGCAGAAAACTGGAATTTTTAGGTTGTGTTGTGTGGGGTTTTTTTTTGTTTGTTTTGTTTTGTTTTGTTTTGTTTTGTTTTGTTTTGTTTTGTTTTGTTTTGTTTTGTTTTGTTTTTGTCCGGCCTAAGACCATTTTTTCTTTTTTTTTCTGTGGACAAGGTTATTGTATTAAAAATCTGGAGAAATATTTTAAAGTCTTGAAAATTCTTTTTAATGTGCATTTAGGAAAAAAAACATGACACCTAACTGGTTTACTGAGACTAGGGTTTAAAAGTGGGTTTAAGAATTTCTGGAGCATCATTTTAGCCATTCTTTTCTAAATCTTTCAGTTGAACACACACACACAGACATGCACACGCAGACACACACACACACTCACACACACTTGTCTTGTAGTGTGATCTACTGTGGAGATAGTGCTTATTAGTGTCCAATAAATCTTCACCTCCTCCCAGAGGGGCCCTAAGTCGTAATTTACAGCCACACATGCTGCTGTTGTTCAGGCTGCAGCCGGTGAGAGTTTGAGGCCTGATGGCTACTCGCTGCCAACTTTAGCTTAACCCAAAGATTACAAGGTCAAGAGACACTGACTGTGAAATCTGCACATGGTCACAAGTGTTATACTGCTCATATTTATTAAACTATGATTCATTATACCTTAAAGCCATGGTACTATCGCACCAAAGAGGTTAAAAATCCAAGTCACACTGGCTTTATAGACAAAAGTCTAACCAGGTTTGCTATTTCCTGAAGAAAAGAAGCGCAGATTACACTGAAAGAGCAAAATTACTACAATCACCACATACCAGCACCAAGGAGGACGCAGGGAGGGGAGAGAAGAATGAGGTACAGGAGGGAGGTTACAAGTTAAGGAAATAGAGGTTAAAAAGTAGGAGAAGAGGAGGGTGAGGAGGAGATAAATCATCCCTGCAGGCTTGTCAGGGTTGAGACATGACATTTATGTGGACTAGTATAGGCCATAACTCTAATAATGGCTGCAGAAAATGCAGACTATTTGTAAAATGACGTGAGGAGAGAACCACTGAGTGACAGCAAAGCAACACACAAAGCCTGGGAATAAACCCGTAATCTGGGGTATCGGATTCAACGCGCTGCTGAAACCGTGTGCTGGGACTGAATGGGGTCTTTGTGAGGACTGCGGCTCAGGGGCTCATTTGCATGCAGTGATAAACGTTGTTTACACTGGACATACAGCTCTGTGAAGTGGTAGGTAAACGCAGCAGGAATGATAGATTAACTGCCTCACATGGGAGCCAGACAGTTATGTAGTGAGCTCAAACACACACACACAAACACACACACAGCGGCACACATATGCACGCTCACACAGGCCAATTCATGCAACAGGTATGCAAACGTAGGCTGAACAGAGACAGATATGCAAACACACACACATTCAGATGGATCATTTCATGCAACAGGGAAGTACACGCACACACACACATGAAACAGTATCCATCCTCACGGTGAAAAATGCCTCCTTTTTTCCACTGTGGCTGATGTTCATATTTCCAGCCAATCTGTCAACATTAAGCTCAACATTGTTTATTTTCTCCATGTAGATTTGATAAACACATAGATATAAGCCTGAGCTCTGCCTGAAGGAGGATGGGGGGGCTGGAGGGGGCTGGCCAGGTTCCCCTCCCTCTCTCCAGGTTGAGGTATCCCCGTTGTAAGCAGCTGAGGCAGGCTGTAAGGAGGGGACCAAGGACCAGGGGCCATGCAGAGTCTCAAATCCACTTTAGGAGCTGAGGGTGATTCGTCATCCAACAGGGGCGACAGGCAGGAGGCTGGCAGTGTGTTGTTGGAGGGTGAGGGTAGGGGTGTCAGACAGGGGCAGCGATTTAAGCCAGTAAACGGGTTTCGGGTCAGTGGCATCACACAGTAGGCCAGTCACTCTGAGCCATAACTGAGTGAAGTAGAGGGGACAGGATGGAGTCAGGGGTGTGGAGCGTGGAGGCAGAGAGCGGTTGCACACGTCCTAAAACATCCCTCCAGGTCAAAAATTGCAACTTTACCCCTCTCTGAAAGAAAGTTGTTATAGTTCAAAGCCAGGCTGGGTATGTTTGTTTTATTGTGCCAGGTAATGATGTTTGCACAGCAGTGGGTGGAGAGCAGGCGGCACTCCACCTGACAAGTTCTGAGATGACATTAGAGGAGTGGCACGGGAGCATTTTGTTTCTCTCTCAGATGTCACCATGTGAAGACGACCAAGGGAACCCAAACTCTGCTCACTGCAGGCCGTCTGACCCCCCCTGTGTGAAGCATCCTCTCTTAGTGGGAGGAATAATATTGAATTTCCCAGTTTCCCACAGAGACCCATGACAGGGAAGCTGCACGGGGGTCAGACATTTTTCTCGTGTACTAGCAGCGGGCTACTGCAGAGAGGCGCCAATAAATCAGCTGGAAATAAACAGACAGACTGTGACAGAGTGGGGAAGAAGAACAAGTGACAGCAGAGTTCACCCTCTGTTAAGTGGGCTGTGGGATGGATACAGAGTCCATGATACAGAGATGATGTAGTAGAGGTGTGGAAAAAATATTAATAAGGCTGTGTATCGCAATACTTTGACTTGTGGTTAAATATGGATATTTCAACTCTTAACATTGATATTTTGGTTAAAATCAAAAAAATGTGTCTTCCGCACCTTGGTCAATATCAAAACCAAATAGTTAACTGTGTAGGATATTGCAATATATCACAATATGATGATTTGTTGATATCATGACATCATCATATTGTGAACCAAGTATCGTGATGCGTATCCTGTTGTGAGGTTCTTACAAACACTCACCCTTATGATGTCGGGTCATATAAAATGGAATGATAGTTAGAGACTACAAAGAATAACCGTGTACCAGGAGCAGGTTTCCATATTCAAATGATCAGAGACGTGCTGAACTTTACAATTATTCTCTCTTGTTGAAGTTTCAGGGTGCCCAATCAGCTCAGCTTTTAATCTCATGCTACAGTAGTCCAAGCAGGAAGCTTGGATTCAATCCAACTTTACCACTGTGTCATCCCCCTCTCTCTCCCTGTCCTGTGTCCTTCTCTCGTTGACTGTAAAAGCCTCAAAATTCAAAAAAAGAAAAATGTAAAAAAAGACTGAAATAGCAGGCTGGAAACTTTTTCTAGAGTTGCTTCAAATATTCCATCAAAAGAGAGAAATAACTGCAGAATATTTTCATTCTGAATGAATAATTTGGTGATTTTTCAAATAAAAATGTAAAACAGTTAAATATTAGTTTACTACTCTTCTGCATTTAATTAAGTCCACTGTCTCATGTCAGCTTGAGGACATCTTCATGGACAACTAACCACTGTGATGAGCTTTTCTATTCCCAGATTTCTTACCAACACATTCATGGAAGGTTTGTAAAAAATAATAATTCAGTGATTGATGTTTAAAGAAATAGGTTGTTGTTGCGTTCTTCTTTTGTCACATTTGTGGTTTTGGTGATTTTTCAGAAGGGCCATTTGGTTTGACAAGAAAAATTATAAAACACAGGATGTATCTCTGGTCTGTTTCTACTCTGACATGGTGTCAGATCTGATAGGTTTCAGTTCAAGTAAATGTGTTAACGCAGACTAGCTCACTTTGTTACTGTATGTCAGACTCAGCAGGTCCAGCATAATTAGCAAAGCAAACCCAGAGATTAGCACTCTCAAGGTTTTGCAGCCCAATAAGGTACAGCTACAACACTGCAGACCGTTGATTGGTCGAAAGAATTGTCACCTACTGTGCTACAGCAGCTGTATTTCTCCTTGTGGCACACATTTTTCTCTGAAACAAAGCTTGATTGTGCTTTGAATCAAAGAGCCACATGCCAATCACAAAGAAGATGAATTGCTGGATGTTGCCCATTGTTGCTCTTTGTCTCCTGTATCACGTTTTTCTTCTTTGTTAGATTTATTAGCGGGGTACACTATGTAGCGCTGCCATGGAGTCACACTATCATTTAATTAATGTGGCTGTCAGCATCCGGTTTACATGCTGCCTACTACAAGGGGCATGGTTGGCTGTGGTAATGCAAGCAGGATCAGGCTTTACCGATCCAACCTGTACCAAACCGTACTGATCTAAACCAGACTGCTTGGTGGAAACAGGGCTAAATCTCCATACTTGAGAAGATTTGGAGTCCCTGGTCCAGCTGGCTGGTGATTATAAATGCAGGTTTGAAGATGGGTTGACTGAGATCTGCATTTTGAGCCACATGTGCTGACACACACATGCACAGATGCAATTACACACACACTTGACTTGACTTGATTTAGCTGGGTCTGACAGAGGCCTGATTGGTGTCTCTGTCTCTGGGTGGGCTGATTTAAAGGGTCCCTGAGGTCTCGTTCCAGGTAGAGAGACAGACAGGGGTCTGAAACCCCCTCTGTTTCCCCGCACCCATTCCTACTGCAGCCACACACACACACATACACATTTTCTCAACCCAGCTTCTTCCTCATCCTCTAGTATCCATGCTTTCTCACACTGGCTGGAGCCGCCCGGGTCTTTAGGTTGCGAGGATTTCTCACCCGTCCCCAACTAGCTGCCGTACATTCCTCCAACAGCAGCGGCTTATTATTGGAGGAAATTTATAGGGCCATTCATTTAACTGGATCCGAATGACATCGGTTCTGGATGAGTGGTGCTGGGGCAAACTGCCGGGCCATGTGGTCCAGGGAAAACAGTGTAGGGGATAAATCATATAACTGAGGGAGAAAGAGAGGTGGTGGGTGGGGAGATAGGAGACACAGAAAGAGGAAGAAACAGAGTTACGAGGAGGAAAAGCAAGAGACATGAAACAAAAAGGCGAGAGGACCATCTGTTGAGTTGTATCACGCTGAACTCTGAAACAGTACCATGGGTATGAGAGAGTTTACCAATCTGGTCTTTGGGCAAAATAAATCTGCGCAAAACACAGACTCACACAGACACGAACCCGATGACTCTCATTCTGCTACAGTGAGCGTTCAGGAATGTCAAAACGCAGAGACAGGAAGCACGCCGCATACCCAGAGGGATCTTACATGCTTATTAGCATGTGTGTGTTAGTGTCGCTCTACCTGTGATCACAGGTGTCACAATGATAATCACAGAGCTGACGGGTTTCAGATGTAGAGGAGACGACGAAAACTGAGATGCTTCAATGCTTCAAATGACAGTTGTATTGTAAGTCTAGGAGTTGAGTCTAGGAAAAACTTCTTCACATTGTTTTGTTTTCATTGTAAAAGAGGTTTGGAATCCTAATTAGGCAAGAGAAATAAATCCAAAGTGATTAAAACCAGTCCTGTATCTTGAGATAAATGTGATATTTTGTGCATTCATTACAAATAAAAAAATGTAATTATTGTTGTACATGCAACCTGTGTTAACAAAAACAGTTGAATTGCTTCCTCTCTGACGCCATATCTCCTCCCCCTCTGATTATGTAACAGGAGAAGCATCATCCATCATCATCTTGCACAAATCTCTGTTTATGCCGATCCAGGATCAGAAGCAGGACTGCATATCGTTGATAACACTTGAATCGTGTTATTAACTGTTTTTACTCATCCACACGGCTTCTGAAAATATATTGTGGGTGGATTACATGAGGCAAAGTTTTCATCTCCACTTTACCCTGACATTTTCTACCAATTTTAGCTGTTTTTTTTTTATCACATTTGTGGATTGAGGTCCCAGAGTCAGAAGGAAGAGTAGACAGGCACAGAATCCAAAGTGCTTGAAGTTTCCACAGTCACTGATGGTTTTGGATGCCATGTCATCTGCTGCTGTTGGTCCTCTATGTTTTCTTAAGTCCAGAAAAGTTGCTTTTTTACCAGGAACTCTGTGAGAACTTTATGCCTCCTTCTGCTGAAAAGCTCTATGGAAATGCTGATTTCATTTTCCAGCAGCACCAAAACGACCAAAATATTACTGTGTCTGATTGGCCAGCAAACTCTCTGGACCTGAGACAATCTACAATTGCATTTTCAAGAGGAAGATGAGACACCAGACCCAGTAACACAGACAAGCTGAGGCTGAAGGCTACTATCAAATCAACCTGAGCTTCCACAACACCTCAACAGAGCTACAGGCCCATCTCCCTCATGACACACTGCACTGATGCAGTAATCCATGCACAAGGAGCCAAAACCAAGAAGGCCAGTATTTCTGTGTTAAAGATTTGTTTTATTTAATTTATATAATATTCTAATTTAATGATTATCTGATTTTTTTATTATCATTATTACCTCTGAGCCATTATTATCACAATTATCTTCCTGAGAAACAAGCTTTTGTCTGGTATGCACATTTTTTTCTCCTTGCTATTTGAGATAAATAAGACCTAAAAACATAATAACTAAACTTGGTCTTTGTACAGGAAGTTATTGGTTATTAGTCTTATTATTAAGTTTTGGGGGGGGGGGGGGGGGGGGGTTTGCGTTATTGTACATAAATACGCTGGTTTTATACTTGAGGAGAGCCTTTAGAAGTCTTTTTGTAGAATTCCCTGCCTACTTTTTTTCACTGAAATGGGTGTAATGTTGTGATATCTCCAAAAGACGTGGGCAGTGTCTCCAAATGTGGATAATAGATCAGAGTTTTGAAAAGTAAAGTATCACGCGTCTGAGAGGCAGAAATGTCACATCCTCAGTTGAGTATGCAGGGTCGCAGGAGGTTAAGATAAATAAATGCTGGAGTTATTCACTCTGTGTTTGCTTGATGATAACAATACATGAGTTTAACTTTTTAAATTGAGCTACTGAAATAAACTTTTACACCATAGTTTGAATTATACCTCTATAAATATATTTTTTGTGTAAAGGGAGGATGATAAAATCCATTAACTACAGTGATCAAGTTTTTCTAGGATTACTAATCCAGCCGACAAGTCAGAGTTTAGGCAGAGTGTGGTGGCTCTGAATGTTAAAATATAGCTCTGTTTCCAGATGTATTCATGGAGGGTGCTCAGTGTGTACAAATGATTTGGCCCAATGAGGACGCAGGGTGGGAAAATACAGTCTCTCCAATATGAGCCTCATAAAGTGCATATCATACACATTTATAGACCCACAAAGCATGGTGAGTTTTATCTGGGGATCTATTAAGCGTTTCATCTCATACCAACATGTGATCCGAGCCCTGGTTGTATGTGAGAACGAATGTGATCTGGTGCTACCAAGTAATGTACTCCCCCGTTGCCCCTCTTATGATATTTTCCACATTTGAATTGGAATGTATGATATGGAGCCTTTAGTGGTAACTCGAGTCCTGTTTACTCAGCCAAGCCTAATGCAAACAATCCTGCACATGGGCGCGCACACACACACACACACACACACACACACACACACACACACACACACACACACACACACACACACACACACACAATCACTTTGACACAAAAACACACACACTGCACTAAGTGACTGACACTGACGGCTGTCACAGGCGGCTGGGATGGAGGGTGAGGGGGGCAGATAATCCCTGTCCGAAGTAATGACCTGCCTTCAAAGCAAACTCTCCTTCACTGACACACTCTGACACATACACACACACCCACACATTCATAATCTTTAAACACCATATACCTCTGATAAGATATATAAAAACATATCCAGACAATAATCTGCTTTTCACTCCTCAGGACATTTTGTGCTCTTTTTCAAAACATTTTTTAATATTTCAACAAGTGGCCTAAAGGGGGTGCTGTGATATTTGTTTCACTCACACACTAACTTGAATAATTTCTGAGTGTGTGTTCACAAAATGTAATGGAATGATGCATATCATTACTCACTGGTCGTGACGGTGGAGTTTGTTTTCTTGTTTGGAACATGGTGACGTTTCATCTGTCATCATTTGCTTTCTATACACAGCATGGCTGCAAAAACACACACAAACACACGCACACACACATATACATACACACACACAGAGGAACAAAAATAACAAAAGTAAAGATCTAAACAAAAAACATTTTTGTAAAACTGCTTTCACAATTTCTCGTCTTTCATTTACACACACGATACACAGAACTGATCTAACACGCAGGGCAATATTTAGTGTGTGTGTGTGTGTGTGTGTGTGTGTGTGTGTGTGTGTGTGTGTGTATGTGTGTATGTGTGTGTGTGTGTGTGTGTGTGTGTGTGTGTGTGTGTGTGTGTGTGTGTGTGTGTGTGTGTGTGTGTCAGTAAGTGGGAAAAGGTGGAGTGTCCTGTTCTCACCATTGAAGGCAGCAGCAGCAGAGCTCCCAGCAGTCAGACTCCTGTTTGCTCTTCTTATTTGGTCAGGCAGACGTCTCTCTGTCCAAGTACGGAGCTCATATCTGTTTTCAGTTTCTGATCAGCACAACAAGAAGACCTGGAAAATTAAAAAAATAATATTGTTATTTTTTCACTTATCATATGTCAATATGAAAACAATAAAAATAAATAAAAAACAAATTATTTGGACATGTGTGAATTAGTTTAATCTTCTTTTCTCAGTAATGCTAAAAATATTCTGGATATTTCCAGATAAAGCACCCTATGCACATATGAACAGAATCACAAACTTCTTCAAAATTGACACAAGTATTTTAGCTCACTATCTATCAAAAGTTCTTTTTTTTTTCTCAACTTAGTGATATAAAATCCTTTTCCATAAGAACTAACAGGTGTAATTTAACAAATATTAATTTGAAGCATGACATCCAGAAATCAACTTTCATTGAAAAAAAATCTTCAACCCATGAAGGATAATAAGAATAAGAGAAAAAAATCCCATAACATGAGGCACGAGTTGCCCTGTTTCAGTTTATGTCCTGTCAAATCTGAAAAAAAAAAAAATGTAAGTGGTTCCTTTGGCTCACACAGCAAAATAAATTCAGCAATTTAGAATATTATTTCGAAATATTCTAAATCTTTTAAGTTTTGACATTCAGGGATTATTTTCCTGAAGAAATTCTAATCTTTCAGAAAACTTTAACTTTTATTTGAGACATTCTAAAAAAAAAGTCCTTTAGTATACACATCTCACTGCATGTTGATTCAAAGTAAATAATAAACACACATCCTACAAACACCCCAAATTTCAAACCTTTAACACAGAGAGCCATCCTCCCCCAGTGAGCACAAGATCTCCCTAACAGCCCACACCTCCACCTAAAACTGTTCAAATTATTAATCCGTCTGAAAAAATGAATAACTCTCAAACCCCTGAAACAGCGAAATGTATCAGTCTAGCTTTCCCCTGACATCTTATTCCTCTGGCTTCTCCAGATAGCCAGCTTGGCACCTTAATAAAATGAAATGAATAAAAAACAGAGTGTGTCTTTTCTTAGGGGTGTATTTTGGTCAGAGACGATAAGTAGCAAACATTTCCTGCAGCTCAAGGCCAGGCAGAGTAGCCCCCCTGAGGTAGACTCAGTGCAGCCTCCAGAGGCCCGACCCAAGCCCCCCTGCCAGGTGTGTCCAGCTGAAAGCATTCCTTTACTTGGAGGGGGCTGGGGGGCGTGTAGAGGAGGGTATGGGTGGAAGAAGAGGAGTCGGGGTGCAGAATCAGAAGGAGAACCCACCACCCACGAAGCTGCCACGCTCTCTGCTCCTCTGAAGCTTCCCTACCTGCTAATTTGCATCAGTAAACAAGCAGCCGACAACTTCAAAGTGTCAGCGCCAATGAGGCCTGACACGGGAATGGACTTGTGTTTAAGCATGTGTGCAGGCGTGTATGTGTGTGTGCGTCAGTTTATATACCTGTGTGTTGTCATTGAAGATGATTTTGTCAATATTAAATTAAGGCAGTTATGGAGAAAAATGATAATCACTTTAGAAGATTTGTTACCCCATTTCATCAGTAGTGGCATTTTTGTGCATATCTGGTCTGAAAACAGAGTTTTATCTGACCACTGACAGCTCCGGCCCAAACAGTATCCGTATCAGCTTTCAAAACACAAATCAGTGAAACTCTGGCGTGTATATCTGCACGCTGAAGAATCCATCACTGTGAATGTGTGTATACATGTTTCTTTAGATGGGCCACCACCCACGGAGACACTTCAGGTAAATATTTGGTGGGGAGGGGGTAAGTTGAAGTGTCCAGTGTCCAGAGAGGGCACATGCCATCTGAAAGAGATCCATCCACTCTAAACAGTCATCTGATACGGACAGAGACACCTGATCCTGCATTAGGTCGTCTCTGAAGCTATGCAATATCACAGCTCACCACAAACATCAACTTGAACCACGGGGCCTCTGGCCAAATATCTGCAAGTGTGAATAAATGAGTAAGTATCTTAACTTGGAAGATAAGTGTGTGTTTGTGTACATCAAAAAAATCAGGGGAACTTAAAAAAGAGTGAATACTTGTAATGTAAAGAAAAAAGGGGTGTATATTATAGATTTCTTGCAGTTTAAGTGTGTGTGTTTGTGGGTGTGTGTGCCTGTGTGCCTGTGAGCCAAGGGTTTGCTGTCATCTGTCAAACTGAGAGGAAAGTGATGACAGAGGCTTCTCTCGGTGTGTTTTCCACAACAAGAACACGGGCTGTGGTCTAAACATGGAGAGGAAAATGCTTTCAAACATACATGCTAACCAACAGCCGCGGGCTAAACGTTTAAAAAATGAAACAGTGACGTTGAGCTACCACTAAAGCATTTGTTTTTTTCCAGGTAAGATGATCCAGTTATCACCATCTCAGGAGTAAATGTCTGACCTCCTGCTGTGCTCTCACAGCTAGCAGAGCTGTGAGAGTTGTATCTCGGTACCCAAATGCCCACCTCTCCCCCTGCCAGGCCAGGTGCTCTTACATCAGAAAACCACAAAGGGGAGCTACTGCTATTTCCAATTCCAACACACACACACACACACACACACACACACACGCACACACTCATACTTTCTCCCGAGCCAAACATTCCCTTCAGTCAACCTGCTGCACAGAGTTCAGCACGCATCAGCAGTCAGGCTGGAAACGAGAAAGAGGCAGTGATTTCTCTCTGCAGCCAGAGGAAGAGTCACATTTTGTATTTTAATAATAAGTCTGGAGACATTACATCTGCAGCTTTTTGCTTTCATATATTCTCACTTTACTTATGAAAAGATTAAGTGCAACAAAAAAGATGACAGCTGTCCAAGCAGGAAGTGATAACATAAATACATGACTGCAAAGGTCACATGTATCGTGCTTATCAGTAAACCCTGATTTACATAGTTTTTGCATTATTAAATGATGCAATTTGGATTTTTTTTTAAATCTTATTATGGGTTTTATACTAAGCTGCCATCACAGACAGGTCAGTCAAAAGGAGCTTCTCTTTTGCAGGATTAAACGTTGCGTAAATTCATGGAGAAAGAAGCTTGTTCATATGATTAATATCTGTTTTGTCAATTATATTTATATATTTTTGTTTGACACCATAGATAAATACTAAAAGCTGATGTTGATTTTATGAGCCAGCCAACAAAATGTAATGTTTCAACAAGAAAAAAGGCCAAGTTGAAAGAATTCTATGCAAAGGAAAAAAAATAACACACAGGAGAATTATACTGATGTCCAACCCTCTTCCTCTTAGTCATATGTAAACACTCGCCGGTATCTAGGACAATGATGTCAGATACGGTAAGAGACATGCAGCAAGCAAAGACATGTTCTAATAAATATCATTACAGTGAGGCTGGCTGAAAATATGCCAGTCTGTGAGGCACACTGTGACTACAGTCAAGATTAATGAGCTGAGAAATCAGAGCCAAACACAGGGACTATTTTTTCTCCACGTCCGCCTCACGCTGATGTTTAGGAACTCTCTGAGTGCACCACATGGGAGGTTGCTGCTACATGTATGGAGAGAAAGGCCCTCTGCTCGTCTGAGCTGCTTGGTTCATCTGTCAGGCGGTCCACCCATATTTTGCATAGCAGAGAGGACAATAGGGGCCTGTGGAATACCTTTATGGAAGTACGGGTGAGGTCGAGTAATATCAGAGTAAATAACGGTAGAGAAACAACCGTGGCAGACACACTCAGGAGACTTAGAAACCAAACACCTCATAGCAAATAAAACTATGAAACAAATGTAAGAATCCAAAGTGGGGCTCTCTATATTCAACAACAACAACAGAGTTATTTTAATCAAGAATTTAGAGATTTAACATCCACATTTCTGAAGAGCTCGCTTTTTATTCTACTTCTTATGGCTGAAAAAATAATTTTCATTGCTTTGAAATGAAAAAAAAAAGACAAGAAAAAAACAATTTTTGTCTTTAAAATATCTGCAAGTTTAAAGTTTTTCTTCTATTTTTTGTTGCAAAAAAATATTTGCTAATGTAGAAAAACGCCCCATAAATTTGAAATGTGTATTTTTAATGCAGTTTTAAGACAACCCTTGTACATACTTACAATTGCAATCCATGACTAAGGTCAGTTCTGTTTGAAAATTTGCGCAAAAACAATCAACAAAACTAATATTTTGAAAACTGGAGGAATATTGAATCTGATTTTTTTTGTTCAAAGTTTGGGATTTATTATAAATGTGGATTAATAATCGTATTGATTTTATTAATGTGAATCAATTCCTCATCTAAAGATACAGAAGATTAAAAAATAATACGTCAAATCTGACATTAAAGGCATGTAAATATACTGTTGGACATCACATTAGTTATTATTTGTATCAACCAGATCTTTATTCAATTAACTCACAATAAAATTGATCACTTTTATAAAAGATAAGAAAAGTTACAGACTATTTTATAGAAGTCATTTTATGTTTGGACCTTTTTATATAACACCAGAAAATTGAAATATTAAAAATTTATTGTAAAATAAAAAAAGGCTTCTCTGTGAGTGGACAAAAGCTTATCAGTCTTTCCAAAATGAATGGACGGCTCGGGTAAATTCTTTGACCACTTTGGCACAATAGGAGAGGGAACTTTTTCATTACAGGCCGAGTAATCTCTGCGACTTTTGTTTTCCTTCAGCTCTCAAATGTTCCTCGCCACCTCCAGAGCTGGCTAATGGATGCAGATGGAGGAAGTGTTTGACATTATGGACACAGCAGTGCTTGTTTTAGAGGAGCTGGTCATGTGGTCTGCTCTCACGGGCCACACAGTACCCCCTTAATGTGACCCAGACCCCCTAACTGACTCCAGGGGGCTTCAGGAACTGTCCGCTCTGGGGGAACAGAGTGTCAGTTTAGCCCCCCGGTGAACACAAGTCAACATGCCTTAATCCCCCCAACACCTAAAGTTACACTTTTGCTCTGCAATTAGCCAGGCGGCCTAATCTCCCCTATTACTTTCTGAGCTTGCTCTTTTCCCAGCCCTGACATGGAGCTCCAAGCTGGGGCTGTGGGCAGCCCGTAGAGCTCCACGCTTGGACCCAGAGCTGCAGCTTGTGTTGCTGGTTTCCATGGCACAGTGCCGGCACGGCCACATGCTCCCTCATCTTTCACTGTCACTGTGCTGGGGAGGAAGAGATCAAAACAAACATGTGGTGGCAGGGAGCGCCCAGCATGATGAATCGCTGTAATCAGTATCAGACAGCCCAGCGAGCGCTCTGATTGGTGGATGATGCTTCTGACAGATCCTTTGAGTGACTGAATGACAAGTCGCTCAGAGAATGATCTGTGACCTAAACACAGACGAGAACCCTGAATGTGGCTGATTTCGATTCCAACACCAGAGAGCAAAGATTGCTCCGTCTCTCTCTTTTCTGAACATTTCAAGTTGGAGAAATATTTGCCATGTGGAAGCTGGGTATTTGGCGGGCGCCATGTCCATTATCAGCTGGCCCAGAGCCATGCCAGCAGAAATGATGGGGGTGTAAATTCCAGTCCTTGGTATCAGCTCCTTTCTGCACATTGTTTACCTCCTGTGTGACTTCCTGCTTCTTCATCTTGGAAGAGGAGCACAGGAAGGCCCGACAGTCCCCACTCAACCCAAATCTTCTGTTCACCCAAACAAAAAGCCACATTGTAGCTCATTTTCCTGTCTCCTCCGCTCTGCGTTTCCAGCCGGGGGTGTGGTAATGGCATTCTTCAAGGTCGGATCTCTGCCCTGCCGTAGATCCTCTAATTTCACTGCTTCAGATAAGTGTGGGAGCTTTCTAATGGACGTGAAGGATGTCCTGCTGCTGGTTAGAGCAGATTTCAAGCCTTTAATCACAGAAGAATCACTGTTTAAAACATTTAAGTTGCTAATCGGACACGCACTGGAGGATTCATCACCCCATCAACCCCTGAGGTTTAAGCCTTTCTCTGAGCGGGCCAAATAGACAGTTAGCTGGAGAGCAGCAATGACCATGAGTGATACTGAACTGACTATTAGCTCACACTAAAGATGAAAGGTGCATGCTCTGGTGATTATTAAATGCAGTTGTTACTGGAGTAAGCACAGATGCAGTGTTGTATTTCCTCTGGAAGCCTCTGGTTCAAGGTCACCAAAGCTTGGGCTGGTGCAGAGCGAACATATCAATGCAGAGGGAAAGATGGAGCCAATGTTGTGGGGATGATGGTATAAGAAGTAGTTTTAGGGGCTGAGGGGCATGAGGTGGTGGTGGTGGTGGGAGGGGGTTGCAGCCCTGGGCCCCCTCTGCCAGAAACAACAAGCAGGCCTTCTCATATTCAAATAAATACCGAGCCAGTGGGGGGCATGGAGGGGTGTAGATAAGGAGGAGGAGAGGGGCAAGACCCAGACTACAGGATGGCTTCTCTGCTACTCTGAAGCCTTTTTAGGATCACGGGCCGGGCTGAGAAGAGCAAAGCAGGCAGTGACAGATTTATAATGAGAGCAGACTTTGCCCTTGCATTTAATACCAGGCTTAAGATGTATTAGACAGACAAAAGCCGTGGATCCTGCCCGGGAAGAAGAAAGGCCTTAATTAATTTGGGAGATCACGGAGGCCCCGGGCCCACATCATCGGTTCTTTGTGGTAGGAATGTCAGCTATTTACCGGCGCTCCAATAGGGCTGCGGGAGAGGCAAGGTGATGACGACTGGGGCCGCCGTGCAACAGATAGGGAAAGGATACTTTTCAAAAGCTAAAAGCTTCCCAGTTTTAAAACAAAGACAGGAGGGAAAGAGAAGAAGTGATTTTGAAAAGGGATCTGACTCCAAGCACATCCCCTCCCCTCCGCCACCCTTCCTACATCTCACACACACATTCCAACCTCTCTTTTTTTTTTCGCTCACCCAGCCTCTTTATGAGAAATTCAACTGGATTAATACTGCTAACAACTGTGAAAAGCATATTCACAGTATCCCGCTGTAAAAAAGTTCCTCACACACAACTAACAGAAACAGTGCAGCCCTCTGCCCTTACATTTGTTCACAGACATGAGACAATATCTGAGCAGCAGTGTCCAGGTCAGATAATAAATACTTTTACCATGTTGCTCCGGTGTAATAGGGCTGAGGGGAGCGGAGTGTGGAGGCCGGCCTGCAGCAGCCAGCACAGGCCCGTTGACGGGCACAGTTGGCAGCTGTCAGGCCTATATTGGTTAACTCAGAGAAGATATGTGGAGAGAAGAGCTTCCTTCCCAAAATAAACAAAGAGTAGTGGCACACATCTTTCCAGACAACTTCACAGGGGAGGGGAGAAAGTGAAAACTGTGCTGTTCCTCCTTTGTTTCTTTATATTTCTGCATGATGGCTTGGACAAACAGAGCCAAGTAGTGAGATTGTCAAACCTCAGAGTCCATTACGAGTGAGATGAAAATCTTTGTGGCAAGCACACATCACAATATCCACATCTTTGGATGATGCAAAGCCAAATTGAGAACATTTAACGTTATATCAGGGGGAAACAGACAATACTTTAGCTCTGTTACGCTGTTCTCTCTGAGCCTTGTTGGTTGTTCCACTGAGATTTTTAACAGGACTTGTAAAGAATAAATAACAAACTGAGTAATAAAAGCTGAGGCCAGCAGTTTGTTTTTCCATGTTTTAACAATGTGTGGGAATATTTGTTGGAATTTGCCTGAGACAGACACTGGGGAATCATGATTTTCACCTTGGGTCAGCCATTGTGTTCATTTCCATTGTGCTTTTATGCACATGTTCTCTTATGATGACCCCCAAAATACAAAGAGAGCAGGGCTGGACAGGAAAACCACATTTATATGCCAACGAGGAAACGTGTGGGGCCTTTTTTTTTTACTTTTTTACAGAAAAAAAACTTTTTTCTTTATGTAGAAGGCTGAATGACCATCATTGCTCTCCCAAAGGCTTTAATTTTACCGAACTGTTGGATTGATGTGACATGGTCGCCTGTGCGTGTTTTTAAAAGGATCCAATTATCCAACATGAAGCTTAACGTGTATCACTATTTCTCCACATCAGCGCATGTGCAAAAATCAAACCCGTTTACGCTGTAAAAATCGTTTTTATAAATAATCACGCGCATATTCCACAAAATAACGAGCTTATACTCCATGAGATGATTTTATTTATTTATTTATTCATGATGGCACCAACCGACGCCACGAAAGCTCCTAAAATGCAAAGTGACC
This sequence comes from Halichoeres trimaculatus, assembly GCF_033239565.1. Lineage (NCBI taxonomy): Eukaryota > Metazoa > Chordata > Actinopteri > Labriformes > Labridae > Halichoeres > Halichoeres trimaculatus. The sequence goes on from NW_027437183.1 coordinate 19,097,928, forward strand.
ACAAGGTGAAAGACGTTAACTTGAAATTACAAATAAGGAAAAACAAATAGTGATAGACATCGGACAAATATTCATCACTGCGGTCAAATGTTTGGACGTTTTTACTGAAAAACTCCAATTAGGATTTACGCAGATGTGGACATTTCATTTTGGGTGCGGAGGTGGAGGGGTTTTTTTATGAGCGGAGGGTTGAATGAAGGCATTCACTGATTTAACCGAGAGACAAAATTAGATCAGTTATGGTGCTGGGAGGCGGCAGACTGTTTGCACCTGCACAAGAAAAAAAGCTTTGACTTTTCTCTTGCATGCAGGTAAATCAACGATTCTTCGGCGCGCAGGTTTTCTGTGATACTATGCTCTGTACGCTGTGCAATATTAATTTACTAACCCAGAAAAAAATCCTAACAGATAACTGCTCAGGCCTTAAATAAAAGGTCAAATTAAAGCAGTCACTCTCATCTTCATAGGACGGATTCAGCTCTTGAAAACTACAGCTTACCGGAGGTATAAATAAACACAATTTATTCATTCTTTGTTTTTGTTTTTTTAATAGTTTGGGTTTCTGTGTGATAAATATTTACACAAACGAAATTAGGAAAAAAACGATAAAGATTCAATAATTTATAATAAGATAAAATAAAAATAAAGAAACTTTATTGTCTGCCACAAGTGACAGAAATTCATCTTCGACAGGCTCCTTTACACATTTAAAAGGGACATTACAAAACAATTGAGAGGAAAAGTAAATAAAACACTTTAAAAAGTAAAAAATAATAATAAATAAAAGTATTGACTTTTCTCTTGCATGCAGGTTACCACTGATAAATCTTAGTTGGTGCTAAAGAAACTTTAACAAACAATGATTGTATTTTTTTTTACCCTTTTTAGTACGGATGTGCTTTTCTTCCAAACTACACAAAGATTTTGTATTTATTTCTTGTCTGCGAAAAACTGAGGCTGCATCCTGAGCGTCTCCTCCCGCATACCTGCGTCTCTGTGAGCATTTCCTAAAGCCCCGCGGAGAGAGCGGACACCCCGGGCCCTCTGCTGTCAGCGGTCAACTGCTCACTTCCTCTCCCTCTTCTTCAGGGATCCAGACTAATATTTAGATAGGATTGGGTTTAATACGAGGAGTGCGCCGCCTCGGTCCCTGCAGCTTCACTCACACAACGTGAAAGTGAAAATCGTTGTTTTTTATGATCAGCGGAATACGCAGTGATTTATTATCTGTTAAATGATGTGAGCGTGTAATTAATAATCGCGTCGGTCTTGTTGTGGCTCAGACGGGATCATTAAATTAGAGACCAGAGAAATAAATATCTCAAGAACTCGAGCATAAAGACATGAAAGGCGAGATTATGTCGCTTTACTGACATCTGAGGGGAGAAGAAGTTGAGCAAAACGAGAAAGGAGAGGAAGATAGAGAGGAGGGAGCGCAGCAGCTACAGATCCTCCCAGATAAAGTGATGATCTAATCACATTTCTGCTAAACAAGAACACAGAAAACTGCAGCCGCTGATATTTGACGTTTACGAGATCTGTGCCTTTTAATGAGGCGTGGGTGGGAGTTTTTTTTGGTTTGGTGATTTGTAATGCAACCACAACAGGACACACACGAGAGCACGGGCCTCTGTGGCTCAGGAGAAGCTCTGGATTGTGCTTCAAAGGACAACAGGAGTAAAGCAAAAGTAAGGGGATTCATCCTGTGCGGAGAGAAGTCATCGTCAAAACGTGACATCTGTGTGTTAAAATACAAACTGTGTGACATTGGAGAGAATGTAAAATAACATTTATTTTCTTTTTTGTTGTTGTTTTAAGTCAAAACGAGTGAAGTTTGCTTCATTGTGTGCGTAAAAACGCACAACACACTCCAAAGTTAACATTTTGTTGGCCCTGTCGTTATCTTCCCTGTATTTGGTATAAATATCCCTCAGATAGTCTCTGAGCTTTGCATTAGACAGGAAGGGAATAACGCGTGTTAATTAATAAATTCTATTTTCTAAACCAAAAAAACTACAACTGTCAATAAATAATCTAATATCTTGATAAATAAAAAAATCTTTTAGTGGAGAATAGGCCTGCTGCAAATTTTAAAGCTGCCCGCTCAATAAATACTCTGCTGTAAAATTATATTTAATTTAAAAAAAATTAACATGTTGCATTTTATATCATTCCCTGTCAGCCTGGGCGAAAGGGGAACAGACTCTGAGGATTTTGCGCACCACGGATTTTTCCACTAAGATAGTTCTAAAAAAAAATCTTTGCACACATGTTGAACTTGAGCTGCTTCAAAACCAAAGTTTCTGTTCAGTAGTAACTAATGGTAAATTATTTAGAATTAAACACATTTAATTACTTTTTTCTTTGAAGACCTTGAGTTTCTATTCAAATATAGGAAAAAATAAATAAATAATTTTGGTACACTGGACAAATATTGAATAAAGGCACATGGCCCCATCATAAAAAATGTATTATGAAGAAGTGATCTGGTTTGTAGGAACAACAGAGCAGCAGCTGCAGAGAGATGTGACTGTACAGTTTGTTCACACTGTTTTGTTTCCATCTGTCAGAGAAACGCTGCAGCGGCTGTTCAGGCCTGTATCCTCTAATCAGTGAGAGCTGTTCACATACTTTGCTCACTTTGTCTACTTGTTGTCAGCTTTGGTCTAAACGTGCTAAACTCCTCGGGATAGAGTCTGCAGCACGTGGAGTCCCTCGGAGAAAAGACAAAAATTCAGTGAAAGCTGTGCGTAAAAATCACACTTGTTCCTGATTTGCTTTCCGGTAGATTTGTTTTTCAGTCAAAGATGTTAATGACGAAATTACAACAAAATCGTAATAGCTTTATCCATAAGCAGCGTTTAAATGCATCAGCTGTGATCTTCAAAAATGCTTGAAGCTATAAAAACTTACATCCAATATGACTGCAGATAATTTGACTCCTTGAGTTACCCACTGCATTCATAGATAACCGCCTTCTTTATCTTTTTTTATGCATATGGATGTTGGTTTGCACTCAGATAATGCAAAAAAAAAAAAAGCCTGTTAACGCACTTTGTCAATTTGGTTGGAAGTTGAAATAATCTGTCCTGGCGCTTCTTCTTCCTCCACATTTTTATTCGTGAAATCAAGTAGGATTTTTTTTTTCGTCGACTTAAAGTTGCCTGTTCTCCAAAGAAAGTGAATTCCTTTTTCATACACATGTGCTCATGTACTGCCATGAATCCCACCGCTGTGCTTTGGCCGGTGTTGAGGCCTGCGAGCAAATTCCAACACAGTCGCTTCCCAGTTTGTTCTGCTCCTGTATTTTGTCTGTTATCACCTGAGTATTTACAAAGGAGGCTTCCGACTTGGCAATGATGAAGTGAGACTGTATCGATGGCATCATATCTGATAAAACGGCCGGCACACAGAGAGGGAAAACATCAACCGAGTTAAAGTTTACTCTGGGTTAGACTGTGACTCGTAATTTTTTTTACTATCTATCTATCTATCTATCTATCTATCTATCTATCTATCTATCTATCTATCTATCTATCTATCTATCTATCTATCTATCTAAACATTTGTTCTATAGAGCAGACTGCAGTAGTTTATTTATGCTTCCTGCCTCCCGTTGAGAAACATCCAAAACAAACACAGCTAATCCTCTAACTGCTTTATCTCATTAGATCCCCGCTGCTGCCTTCACGCTTCATTCAGTGGCCGCAGTGTAAATTAGACTATTAGCTCGCTATCACAGCGGATCCAACAAAACACATCCTTGGTTCCTGCACATTAAAGCTGAACCTCGATAAGCTGAGGAACCAACGAGGCGATAGTGGAGGCGCGAGGCGCAGAGGTCAAGTTTAACTGAGGCCTCGGGTGGCGCGTGTGTTTATTCTTTCTGTTTACTCTGTTTGTACTGCAGCGTGCATCCAGATAAAACGCGTAAAATAACTATGACCGATGTTATGGTAACATGCGCAGTAGAAAGATGAGTGATCCCCGGATGGATGGTTGTGTGAATTAAAAATCCAACCTCTAATGTGGAGAATGTCACCTACATCACCTCTTTCATCTACATTCAATCCTTCTCTGTGTTAAATGTGAAATTATTCACCACTCTCCCTGTGGATTAATTGATGAATGAAATACTCAGGACCTTTGAAAGAGAGGGCACAATTTTAATTTTATGAGCTCACTGTGTGTCCATTGCATCTGTTATGAACCTCTTCAGAGTAAACTTTTGGGTAAAAGTTTTGCGCAGCAGCCCCTGAAGCTCCGGGAGCAGCTCGATGTGTGCTCAAACAGTTAAACTATGGAAACGCGTATATAAACTCGTGTTTTACTGGAAAAGAGGCGCACTTTGACGCAGGACATCGCGGTGACGTTTGAGTTGAATTCAAATGACTGACATGGTCTTATTGAAATAATACATCCAGTACAGAGCGCGCACACTTTTTTTCCTGGTGGTGCAGGGGAGGCGTGGATCTTGCTCACTTTTGACATTCTCGTTGCTGTAGTAGCTTCTCCTCAAGGCAGGACTCAGATGACACCACCCCGCCACCGACCGGGGGAGAAACAAGCGAAGCGCTCTCTCTCTCCCTCTCCTTTCTCTGCGGATGAACTATGTTTTGACACCAGGACGTGTTTAGAAGCTCGTCAGATGATTCTGTGCACCGGAGAGCTTTTCGTGTCTTCACAATAGCAGTGGGAATACTTTGAGAAAAGTCCATCCCAGACTCTCTTACACACGGAGCTCCGGGGGCGGAATGTGAAAACCCCATTTTGGCGCATGTTCTTCTCCATTGTGAGCAGCCTTCTCCTGCTTTCTGTGCGGTTGGAAAGCGGGGGAGGAGGAGGAGGAGGGACGGCTTTTCCCGACTCGATCCCTTGCCTATGGACGACGGCAGTCCCCTCTCTCCAAAGGCAAATGCTTTCAGTATTGCCTCTCTGATTTCGGCTGCAGAACAAGCAGGAAACGCAGCGTTTGACAAACTGAGCACCGGCCTGGACAAGCCAGACCTGCACAACCACAGTTCCTTTAAAATGCACTACAGCACTGTCACCCGGGAAATGGAAGGTAAATCTGTTTTTGATGCCCACAGAGCTGCTTGAGCATGTACATCTCACCCAAAATCACGTTACACCCTTGCGTCTGCTCGGTTAATCGACATTTCCAAAACAAGTTTTAATCAAAAACGTAAAATTACCAACCAGTGCGTTGTTTTGACTGCACGTCTGTAGCTACAGTAAGACAACTTAGGAAAAATTAACGTAAATTCAGCCCTGACTACAACGATCAGACATGAGGTCTGCAGCCAGAGAGCAAAAAAAGTTTCCAATTCCTAAAAGCCCAAAGCTCAGCACAAAGAGTCAGCTTTAATTCGCACAGGGTCGCAAAGATTGAACATGAAGCCAGGAGGAGGAGGGTTAACACGGGCACCCTGTGCGTAATGGTAAAAACAGACCATAATGCGCATTTCCAGCTCAGAGGGAGGTGTATATCCATTCCAGAGATCTATTTATCCAATAACGCGAAAGCAACAGTCACCTGCTGCCTGTTTGTTTGTTCATGCAAATCAATGTGTGTTTACCTTGTAAACCGTTTACCCTCCGATCGGACGACCTGATCCTCTATTGTTTGCTAACGGGGTGATGTGGGCGATACCCTTATCCAAAAGTTAAATGGGTGCCGGAAAGCCCATTAAAAAGGGGCGCACTTCTCTGTCAATCAGTCTCGTCCCAAGGCGAGGAAAAGGCACATTACCTGCAGTTCCTTATCTAAATAGAAATAAGAACCGGTTTTATCGCAAAGGGGAGGCCCTCTGCGTCAGATAAGAGACGAGGCAGGGTTGCAGTGTACCACACTGCAGCAGCGCACAACACAGGCCGCTCAGAGCGCAATCGATCCTCAGCGAAAGCTCACATACGCGCTGGACGCTCGTTTCTGCGGGTAGCACAGAGCTCCTCCACAGGCACCGCAGCTTTTGGAAACATCTGAGCACTTTTCGGACGCTTTCTTCTTACACTCGGTAGACTGTAGCATGCTGGCTGCGGATGCAACCTCGGGGATTTATGAACAGACAAGACGGAAACTTTTAAACCGAAAGGGTTGCTCTCGCGCGTGACACCTTCATTTGGAAATCGCTGATTCCTGTATCTGATTTTTCCATCTGTGAAATAACCAACTCTCACTTCAAGGCATATTTAGTAAATCCAGTTTTCTGGGATGATTTCAGCCATATCCAGCCCGTGGCTGACGCAGCTGTCCCATTTTTGCGATGTTGCAGCCTTCACGACGAGCAGCCTGAGCAGCCTCAACACGCCAGGGGGCTACCACCTCTCGCCGTCCCCCGGGGACCCCTACAGCCAACATGAGCCCCACTTCGAGCCATGCCCGGCCGCTCAGCACAACTACAACTACCCGGGGTCTAACCCGGGCCAGGCCCCACCGAGCGACAACGGGACTCCCAACTGCTCCTCGTCGTCCTCCAACTCCACACCGAACAGTAAAACTATCGTTAAGAAGAACCCCAAAGTGGCCAACATTAACGTCCAGCTGGAGATGAAAGCTTTATGGGACGAGTTTAACCAGCTCGGGACGGAGATGATCGTTACGAAGGCTGGCAGGTGAGCACAAAGTTTTCCCAGGCCACGGGCTGGAAGTTGCTCCAGTACATTCTGAAAACACAAGTAGACCAACGAGAAAAATTACACTAAACACACCGATTTTTACAAGAGCAGGTAACACAATTCGACCTGTGGGGAATGGCAACAAAACTTTATGAAAAACATTTTCTCAACATTGTTATTAACCAGGACGGTGGTTTTTTCAGGATATCACGGGTTATGTTTTTCTACAACATATTTTGTCCTGTTTTGACCTTGATATTAGTGCTAATACAACAAACACCCCAAACGCTGCAAGTTTATTCATTCATTTTAATAAAATATACAGGATTTAATTTCTTGCTGCCTGGATACAAAATGACTTAACTTTTTTTCTCATGATTCATAGCTTTTACAATTATTTCAGTTCTAATTCGTATTCATTTCTTTTTCGGTTTTAATTCGTATATATTTATTTTCTCCCTTTTTTAAATAACGTGCCTCTGGGTACAACTAATAAAACCTTCCTGCATATGACACTCGAAGTTATGTTGCTTCATGCACACTTTAGTCCTGTAATTTACGTTTGGGACCCAAACTGATTTAATTAATCAAAATACACATTGTTTGTGTGAGGCAACCTAATCAGGAGATGAGTTCAGTGCAATGCAATGCAAGGCCCAAGGCTTTGAGACAGACATGTGAACGTTTAAAACCATGTTCAGATCCTGCACCGTGTAGTAGGTCCACTAGGAGCTGTGGCCCTCGGCTGGTTTCCCTCACGGCCAGAAACGCTTACGCACCGCGGTTCCGAAGAACTTTTAGGTCTGATTTGTCCTAGGAGGTCATAATTTGATAAAATGAAGATGAGCTCCGACACGAGCAAATGCCACACACCTGTAGTGTTGTTTTCTTCAGGCCTCGACACGTGTTTACCTTTTTCTTATTTCCTCATTTTAGGAGTGTCTATCTGCCTCCCTCCGTTTTCCTCTCCAGTCTATAAAAATCTTTTGTGGTTATATAAGCTGAATGCATACACCCAAATCTGGTTTTAATTTGGTTGCTAATTATAAGAAGAATATGCTCACTTTTAGCTCCAGCAGCTGGACTTAGTCTTTTTGTTTTGTTTTGTTTTGTTTTGTTTTATTTTGTTTTGTTTTGTTTTGTTTTCAGATTTTTAATAGGCTAGTTTTTATTACAAATTTTAGATCTTGTTTTGTTTTATCCTTTGGCAGGAAGAAAACTCTACAAACGTTGACCCCTGACCTTTGTGAGGAGCCAATAAAACGCCACACTAATATTCTGCACACTGATATTTTTAACTTGTAACGTACAGCACGCTTTTATGGCTCTCCAAACACCGCCCTGTGTTTTTCCAGCATTGCAGTAATACAAAGAGGCATGAGATAATTGATTTAATCCTGAAAGTGAGGGTTGAGTTTCTGACAGGAGAAAGGAGATCTGCAGCAGAGCACTTTAAAAGCTCCTTCAGTCTCACCTAGCCACAACACTGACGTTAATTGAGCGTTGATTTTAGGCTCCCTTTCACTGACTCGGCGGATTACTCAGCTTTCAGTTGGTGTTCTTGGGGATATGGATCTACACTGAGCAGTGACCAGCGTGAAATGGAGGGAGAAAAGTAAAAGTGTGTGTGTGAGAGAGAGAGGGCGCTGACCAAACTGACACACGTGTCATACCAAAGTGGAACTTTCTCTATCGAGACAAACCTGGAAAATAATAATAATATAAATAATAATAATAATAATAATAATAATAATAATAATAATAATAATAATAATAATAACAAACTCACGACTACATCCATGTACGATAAAACTTTTTCTTTCTTTTCAAGTTTTATTTTCTTAATGTTGTCCTTTCACTTACAGTCGCGCAAGAGAAAAAAATATTCAAGCCAAATAATCCAAAAATACTCCTCTTCTCCCCACCGAAAGAAATAGTCGAAAGTGCGTTTCCACAGTGTTTGCACATGCGCACGCGTGTGTTCGCCTTTTCGTGTGCCTGGGTTTCATCAGCAAGTCACAGAACAACTTAACGCCAAAAATCACCAAAAGGGAAGCTAAAAGTAATCAAACTACAGCTCCATTCAGATCAGGGGCAGTTTTATCTGGCTACGCAGGGACTGAATCACTCCATTCCAAACAGCTTCAGGCTCCTGTCTCCTTACAGCCTCCAGCACGGGCCGAGATGATCTCTGCAGGCCTCATCCCTCTGCAAATACGCTTCTGTTTCTCCAACCCATACAGAGAAAACAGTAGCACTGTCCACACGCTGGCATTATTTTAGCCTACAGAGTGGCACAAACTAAGTAAAAGTGCACCCTGCGCAGCAATATTTAATGATCTCTTGTCTTTTTTTTTGTCTTTTCAGGAGAATGTTTCCAACTTTCCAAGTGAAAATATTTGGGATGGATCCCATGTCGGACTATATGCTCCTGATGGATTTCCTGCCTGTAGACGACAAACGTTACAGGTACCTTTTTTGGATGTTTAGAAAACAAAAACACACCTGGAACTGAAACACACAACTGCAATCCGTCACCAAAGGAATTTGGGGAAAAAATCAACCAGTTGAAGGTTTTTACTGAGCTGCGCGTGCGGCATTAGAAGAAATACTTACATGGGCAAAATAAAAATGATACTACAGTGTAAAAAGATACAAAACATCAATTAACCCGTATTCCCCCAGTATTTATGTCTTTATGTTCCTCACTTACCGTAGATAGTTCTAAAAGATCATCGAGCATTTTTACTTATACACATTTGTAACTAATTTTTGACACAGGTAATGCAGTAATAGCCCATATTTTCCCCTTGATTCTCTGGAGCCCACGTTTTTGTGTCTCCATTCCTGAGTAGAAACACAGTTTGCGTCGGTATGCTGATTTTAATATTGTGAATAATGTCGAAAAGCCTTGACTTTGTGTCTAACTAACCTTGTCGCTCTTGCAGGTATGCCTTCCACAGCTCCTCCTGGCTGGTTGCCGGTAAAGCAGACCCCGCCACACCGGGCAGGGTGCATTACCACCCGGACTCTCCGGCCAAAGGCGCGCAGTGGATGAAGCAGATCGTGTCTTTCGATAAACTCAAACTCACCAACAACCTGCTGGATGACAACGGCCATGTGAGTGTGCACAAGCAGAAATGAATGTTAGCACAAGATAATAATTAAAAAAAAAAAAAAAGCTGTGTGCTATACATAGTTTGATTGCTCGCTATGAGTTGCATTTTTGGCACACTGGGTAGGCCTACATTTTTTTGAATTATGGACTACATCTGAACTCATCTCTTACACACACTAAGTCCCCGCAGATAGATTATAACTGTCGTACAGAGGTTTGGCATCTTGTTCTTCCAGAAATAAACTGATTGAAGGGATACTTTAATAAATAGCCAGATGTTTCTAGAAGCTTATTTTCAGTCCACAAAAAGGCGCTTCGCAGCAAGCTTTGCTCCAAACGTGTCGGCGGGGAGGTGGAATATTTCCCCACTGGAAATTATTTCAGCCAATAACTTGATCTCCCTGCCTGTGTGTGTTCGAGTTCTTGCAGTGTTTGTGAATTCGGAAAGAAAAACAGTGATGATTGACTATTTGAGCATCTAATGAAATATTCTCACGACTCTTGGATGCAAATGAGGAGATCAGGGGCAAAGATTAGATAACGAGCCTTGTATTTTTCTCAGTGTTTTTAAAGGGAATGTGCTGATGAAATAGTCTCACGGGGCCTCTGAGGAACTAGGTTTAATGTAACTGCTGTAAAAGAAAAAAAACACAGCATCAGGAAATTTCTGCATTTCTTTCAAATTAACCCCTTTCCCCAAAGTCTCTCCTCATAGTACGCATGGGTTTATTGAACGTCATGTCACCGAATCTCTCGGTCGTGTTTATTACAGTTTTGTGTCCTTATTGCTGAATGGCTTCCACCTTTTCTTTACAGATTATTCTGAACTCCATGCACCGCTATCAGCCCAGGTTTCACGTGGTTTATGTGGACCCCCGCAAGGACAGCGAGAAATACGCCGAGGAGAATTACAAAACCTTTGTTTTTGAGGAAACTCGATTCACGGCAGTCACAGCATACCAGAACCACCGGGTAAGAAGCTTTTATTATAGTGTGTCTCAGGAACATTGTGTTTGGTGTGGAGAACGAAGAGAGGCTGTGTGGGCATTTGACCTGATTCTAAAGCTCTTTAAATATACACCCTGTAATTGTAATTTTTTTTTCTTACTCATGGTTATACAGAAGAAATCATAAGACGGATTATGCCTCAAGATTGAACCTCAACTACGGTTTAATCAGGAAATATATAGCTGAATATTTATATATTGCGGTAGAGAATTATAGATTTTACATTATTTCTCTGATGCTTTGAACCCGAGAGTATTATTCTCTGGGCGATTTTGTGCGCAACTCTGCTCTTTACGCATAACTGGGCTCTCTTCACTGCTCCGTCTCTGCTCTGTTTTCCATCAGCCACAGCATCTGTTTAGGTTTCACATCAGGGCAGACATCCGTTGTTCATAGAGAGTGAAGCATCTGATAAAATTCTGCTCCTATCAGCAAAGTAACGTTAAGTGAGGCGGTGCGTAATTGGGATGGCAATATTAGCGTGAGTGATAAAACTATTTTTCATCATCAGTTAAAAATCCCATTCAACTAGAATTAAATCGGCTGTTTTAACACTTGAAGGTGTGATGGCTACAGTTGAATGTACAGTGCTGAGAGCAAGACATTTTTAATGTTTTTTTGAAAATGGAAACAAAGCAAAAAAAAAACACTGTAAACATTGAAGCATAACGGTGACGCCAGATATAATAAAGCTTGAGTACGGATGAATAGTTATGGAGACTGAGCTCTTCCTACTTGGGATCTACATGTGTTGGACTAGTGTGAAAATATAAAACAGACAGGATGTAAAAAAAAAAAAATGGGAATAAAGTTCTGCCTTTACTGGCAGTAGATATATTAAGTTGTGTTCAAAGGTATAAATAAAACATATATTGACATAACAACTGAAGACAGCTTTGTGCTGAAATGTGATTATTTTTCCTTCATGGTTTCATTTTTTTTGGATATAGGTCATAAAGATTTTTCCAAAGAAAAGCTCCAGTTTTAACAGAAAACAAGCACTGCTGTCCTTTTTATTAGAAAAAAAAGTGCTACCTGTAGCTGACAGATATAAGACTGTGAACGACTGCTTCACGCAGCACTGATGATGACTTTGTTTTACTCTGTGGATTTCAGATCACACAGCTGAAGATAGCCAGCAACCCATTTGCAAAAGGCTTCAGGGACTGTGACCCAGAGGACTGGTGAGCGATTACGTTTTAACATCACTGTCTTATTGGCAGGTTTCCACCTGGTTTGAATTTGTTATGAAGAATTTACAAAATAGTTTTTTTTTGTATGTTTTAGCTAACATGGGTGCCAGATGGGTGGGGTTTGCAACATGAAAAATGAAAACAATGTGCGGCATGGAGTTTAGAAATCACTGGATATTGTTTGAAAGTCAATGGACTGTGCATTTCTGTCACTGACAAATGACCAAACACACTCGTTTGTATCACAGTGTAGTAAAAGCCACACATCTGATGAACTCTGGCAGCTAAAGCATCAACTAATGTAGAATGCTGCCCCTCAGAGTCTGTGGAGGACTTTTTTCTCAGAAGCATTAACCTCTGAGATTATGTAAAAAGTTAATGAGAGCGTTGGATTATTTTATATAACAGGACAATCTGAGTCACATCATAGTTCACTGCTCATTTCATCCTTTGTAAATTGGGGCCTGTCATTGTGTAAATGCTCATTACATGCATCAGTGTAAACTCTTAAATGTGCATTCATCATTTTTATATATATAATAAAGAAATTGTGCCCTTGACGTTCATTAAATGAGAATGTAACTGAATCCTTTCTCCTGTTCCAGGCCCAGGAATCACAGGCCAGGCTCTCTGCCAATAATGAGTGCCTTTGCCAGAACAAGAAACCCAATGTCATCCCCTCCGCAGCAGAACGGCTCAGAAAAAGGTCTGCGGCTTGCTCTTTGTTTCACTTCAAAACTCTAGCCTGTGATCACACTGCAACGCTGATTCATGCAGCATTTTATTCAAGAATGCTCTTTTGGCTGATGGGATATTAGTTCTAATTTATAAACATAACCTCTAAATGTGTTTCATGGTTTTAAAGGCTTTTAATTAAAAACAAAAATACAGACGTCTAATTTCATCCACTGACTGATGATGTAGAGTACATATTTCATTATATAACTAAACAAATCTAAATTATACAGCCAAACACAGTTTTTATTATAACTTAATTTACATTTTTTCTATCATCAACATTTAAAAAAGTAAAAAGTCACAGAATCTAAAATTAGCTTCTCAGGGACTTTTATTAATTGTTCAGAAGCTGCTATTTTCAAAGATATTCGTATGTTTTTCAACCTTTCAAAATTTTTGGATCATTAAAATTTATTTTTTGTCTAACGTTGAAGATATTTAGGAGATCTAAAGATAGCCCTTGTGGTGAAATTAGAGTTTATTTTTTCTGTGTGATGATTGGATGAACTCTGCAATGTTAATGAGAATGTATTTATCTATTCACACCTAAGTAAAAAAAAAAGCACACCCAACCAGTACACCCAATAATATGAAAACTATAGTGTCTTTATATTACTGGGAGTGTTCATAAACCACAGCCTGTTTAAGATGGTATTAGTTCACTTTTTCTGCTCCATGATACAAAGTGTTCCCACCATTTTTGCTCATCCTGTTGTCTTTCCTCTGCCCTCACAGAGGACAGCAGGCGGGAGTACGAGCGAGATCCCACTGGTACACCCATACACGCCGACCCAGCTCACCAGCTAATGTCCAGAGTCCTCAGCCCCGCCTTGCCCGTCCCAGGAGGCCTTCACGCCGTCCCGCTCACCAGCGGCCGACCCAGCCCTCCCCACGACCTTCGTTCAGACCCCCACGCTTTAGGCCCAGACACCCTGCACCACCACCCCTACAAGTACCCCACCACCTATGAACACTATCTGGGAGCCAAGACCCGGCCGTCACCCTATCCTTTACCCAGTATCAGAGGACACACGTACCACCATCACATGAACCCCGCCACAGCTAACATGTACTCAGCCACAAGTGGCCCCTCTAACTATGACTATGGGCCCAGATAATGACAGCTCTCTGCAAGGGCTAATGGCGCACAGCACTCTGGGAAATGGAAAGAGGCAGGGAAGGCAACACACTCCTGTCTGTACAGGTGGCTTATGCAACCTGGGGGATGCATTCAGCAGGCTGAGACTCCTTTTTGCTGGATAAACCCTGCCGTATTTATTTAAAGGAAATCTCTGCGTTAAGCGCGGCCACCTGCTCTGAGTCCCTGAAGATGTCTGTTTGACCTTTGAACCCAAATGGCAAAAGCTCCACACCAGGACTTCCCTTACCTGAGTGGTGCAGACCTTGAGCCGGCAAACAGAAGAAACAGGAGGGACAGACTTTGATCACAGACTGGAATTGAATTCTTTCTTTTATTTTTGTGTTGAATGCACTTTTTGATTTGCCTTGTTTTTAATGCTTTCAAAAAAGCCATATGTTATATAGTCCATCAACCTTCTAGGTAGACGAGATGTTTGCATGTTGAGCTCATCAGACGGGGTGTCGAAACCCATCAAAATGTTTTTGTTTGAGTTAAAAAAAAATACTAGATTTGGTTTTGAAACATCTGAACATCATGAGCCGCTCTGAGAAGCTTGTACCATGGCACTGACTTGCAGCAATTCAAAGTAAATAAATGAAGCAGACTGACTGTTCTGTATCTGTAAAATAAACATTAAATTCTTGTAATTCATAAAAAAGAAAATCCATCTGTGAGCAGGTCTTCCATTCAAAGCTGTCTGTGCTGCTGCACTGCCTGAGGGGGGAGGACTAAAACAGGCTTACCTCACTGATAGCATTGTTCAGGGTTCTCCGGCCGGATTTGCTCTGCTGAAATGGGTCGAGGCGTCTGCTGCTCCTCCAGTCACTGGTGGGCAGGTTTTAAAAGTCTGTAGAGACCGTGATGAAGTTCAAATCTGCTCCAGGTTCTATGAAAAAAAACATATAAACAGGCACACATGCTCTTACCAGAAACACATTCTCCTTCTACACACTTCAAGTTTTTAATTAAAAAATAAATACAGTTATGGCTGACCGTGCAGAATGTTTCTTAAAGGTCTTACAGTGATTCATAAATAAATCTGGAAGAAAATGTTAAAAGTTTTTTGGAGCAAAAATCTGTTTGAAGTTTTGAATTTAAATCCACAGAGGATTTAAACTATTATTGTAGGCTATAGAATTAGAGTAGCCTGATATTTTTCCCAACTTAAGTGCATTTAATACACAATTTTTTAAAATTGTTTTGCAAAAATTGCATCAAAATATCATTATTCATATTATATACTTGTCAACAAGCCTAACTATAGCTTGTTGATCAGAAAATTAAAACCCTCTTGTCACACAAACTGGAAACTACGTTTCCTCTCACTCCAAAAGGATATTATTGTTCATATCTAATGGGACAGTCAGATGATACTTCAAGGCTGTCAAACCTTCCTATCTGTGCAGCCATTTCCATCCCCTGTTTGAAGTCATGTGAGGAATGCTTTGTTGTCAAGGTTAATCTCTTTAGACATAAAAAGAAGAAGAAAAAAACTGTACAGGGACTTGTGCCTGTCACCGCACAAAGGGAAATGTACCCTAATGATTCATTTCCAATCATGTATTTTTCTGCCTGAACCCCGCTGCCTCTGAGCGCAGAGCGGGGAAAAGGATGCCCGGGGGCGCGTGACCCCTGACTGTTTAATGGCTTGTAAAGGTGTCAAAGGTTAAATAATGTTTCCACTCATTTAAACGACGGACTAATTGGTTGTATCATTTTTGTTATCGTTGTTTGTGCGCTGATTAAAGCACCGAGGATGCTCAGTTTGCAGTGAAACAATATCTTAAAGCCACTTTGGAAAATGAGGACAAACCGTAGCCTGTAAGCAGTTTTAGACCAGGTCGATGATAATGCTTCGCCTATGAAGAGGGAAAAAAATTAGCCTTACTGTTGGAAATGAAACCGTTAATATCACGCAGCGTTGTCAGAGTACTTCATTTGACGGTAGGCTTTTTAATCATTATTTCAAGTTTGATTTTTTAAATAATTGTGTTTCTATTTCCTGAGGCCGTATCTAAAATCTTTGTGTAGCCTACCCTTTATCATTTTATTAAAGTTATCTAAGCGTAAACACGTAATTACGCCAAATAACAGAAAATAACAAAATAATTTTAAACAGCTTGGTACTCCCACGCACAACCTGTTTTCGACTTCCAGTGCTGTCTACTCAGGAAGCCGCCCAGCGTGGCACGACGCCGGCCTGCAGGTGCCGAGGAGCCGGGGAGGACCGTCGAACAAAAAGCTTACCGCCGGGGCTCGTGGGAGGCTGGCAAGGGTGGCGCGCTCCGGGAAATTTGGACTGCTGGAGACTCACAGCGCACGTCACAATTAGGCTATGTTTAGGGATATTTTGACCTCTAAGACCACAGTAAGTTTAATACAGTCAGCTGTAAATAAGAAAAAAAAAGGAAAGGAAGGCGGCCTTGGTTTGCTTCCTACTCCCTTTAAGATGTACTTTTCATCAAAATGCGCTTGTCGAAAAGCATCTCACTATGGGCTGCATAGAACAGGTCGAAACCATGTGAAACAGCGACAAGACCCACCATGAGGAACCACTTTAAAGGTGGCCAACTTGAAAAGCCAGAAAACTTTAACTTCAGTCTGACAGCTAATTATAGACAGCAACGTGGGGTTACAAGAGAGCAGGGGCGAAGAATTTAGATCACTGATTTCAAAAGCAATGCTGCACTAGGCTCTAAAATGCTTACTCAATATAAAACATACTTGCCAAGTGAAAATTACTCTTCAATGTTTTTTGTTCGTTTGTTTGTTTGTTTTTTTGAAAAAAAAAACGAGGCAGAGAATTTGATTTAGTCCTTGAAATTTGTAGTTAGTCTAATTAAACAGCAGTTGAACTTAAAAAAAACATCTTCATACTAAATCCATTAGCTGATTAACTGAATTACCTGACTTAATTTCAATATTTTTCTGTCCACATCTGCACAATTAAATAGGGAAATTAAATTGAAAGCAGTAATAGGCAATAAAAAATAATTTATTGTATTTTACACAATTAAGTGCACCAGAATGGAAATGTTAGACAATGTCACCCAAATCTGCAGATTGTAACTTTTTTTGTTTGTTATAATTTTTAAACTCAGTTTTAGCAAATTAAAATAGATTTTAAAGTAACAAATAAGCTAAGTTAGCACATCATTTGAGTCCTTGCAAACTGAATTTATTATCATTATCATTTTTTAAGATTGGCAAATCAGAGAGAGTGCGCCTACTGGAGGATTTGTATCGAATTGCATTTTAGAGCTCACTTGTGGAGCCAGTATGGGGTCTGTTTGGATTGAATCTCCTACATTACATTTGAATGCACGTCCTAAATATTTTGCAGCATGGTTTTGACTAGCCTGCTCCGTTATTAAGCACAATATTTAAATGTATGTTTCACTTCACAAAGAACAAGCCGTATTAAAAATAATCCATGGCATACAGCTGAATATTTGATGTGCTCAGATGTCTCGAGCTCAGAGAGACACAGTGCCAAGGATTTGTCACTAAAATATGGAGAAGCAGAGGATGGATGATTATAAGGACCTGAGGCATCGTTCGACACTCAGCTGCAGCTGGAACATCTGTCGTGACAGGCCGATCAGGGTCTCGATTCGTTTCCTTCACCTCTGTGAGCATTTCCTCTGCTCCATGCTGTATCTGGGGAAAGTTATTCAATAACAATCCAGGTAAACCAACTGAAGTTCTCCACCTAAACAGCACAACACATGTTTCGTATTTCTCTGTATGGCCTTTCAGCTCACATAGAGTGCCACGGTACGTAGTGTGCATAAGGTTGCTGATGGATATTTTATGTGGAACATCAAAACACATCATCAGTGTTGGGGTGGAATCTGTGTACATCTGTATTAATTTACATTTGAAAAAATAAATAAAACAGCTCAATCATCAGGGAATTAAGATAGGACAGTCAAACATCAATAATCTGGCTTGGTGTGGTGTCTAAAAACCAAAGCCATTAAAAAAACAGTGGATTATGTCCTATCTTGGAGCCAGGCTGACCTTTGACCCCTCAGGCCAAGGAAGACATACATTGGGCGATAAGTGAAGCACAGGCTCTATTGTGCAGACGGTCTCCCTGTCCATTTATTGACTTCCTAAATGATCCATTATGAAGTGATTTACGAGGTCCACGGCCTCTGCAGCAGACACTTCTAAAGGCCGGTGGGTTGCTGTCTGCTCTATTCAGCACACATCTGCACCAACACACCCGACATTTGATTTATCAGAGAACGGACGGAAGCTGGCCCACGCCACCTCTGGTGTTTGTTCAAAGCCAACAGCAGGGTTAGGAAGCTGTTATGAATGCAACATGTCAGCAGAGGGGTCAGGGACAAAAGGTAAGGACAGAGCTCTGCAGGGAACAAGGAAAACATGAAAATGGCCACTAAAAAGATAACAAACAAATGTACTTCAGTTATTTTAAATCATATGAAATATTAAGTAAAAAATAAATAAAAATCATAAAGTGAACACAACCAAAACTCAACAACCAAACTTGCAGTCACCCATTTCTCAAACCAGTAGCCTCACAGCAAGGAAGCTTGTCTAGCCAATGACCCCGTCTTTCCTCTGCTCACTAATGATTCGTGGCCATCGTGCGAGTCTGCCTCTTTGATTTCTCAGGCCTTTCCTGTACAGCATGATGAGCTCCTCAACTTAGGGTCATCCCAGGAGACAAAGCTTATATGAAGCAGAACGTAAAGCGTTTGAAGCGCCGGCCCCTGGCCCCCTCGTCACAGTGCGCCTGAAACACATGAGCTCCCATGCTGCTCATTGACTCACACAGATATTATTAGAGACAGTGGACAGAAAACAACACCTTTATATGTTCTCCGGCATGTTCAAAACAAGACCTTTGGCCTTGATTGTGAGGAATGTTTCTAAAAAAAGGACATCTGTGGTGAGTTACACTGAGGTTCATATAGGAGATGAAAATGGTCCAATATCGAGATAAAAACACTTAAAATTTCTATGACAGAAATTTTGACCTATCACAATCTGCTCCTCCACTGAACCAACATTCCTCTGTTATTCAAGTCCGTGCTGTGATTAACCGTGTTTGACAAACACAGCTCAGGTCAGACTGCAGGGCTGTGTGTGTTAGGTTAAGACCTGCTAAAAAAACAACAAGAGATTACAAAGCTGCTCAGGTGCAGCGCACACCTCACAAATTCAAACCCAGTCAAGCAAATCTCCCATCACATAAGAAAACACAGTCACATTGCTGAGGAGAGCATCACAGAGATTTTATGTTTATATGCAGAGCTCAACAAATTTAGAAGACCACCAACCTGTGTAACGTGTTTGCCTCCACTTTCTTAAATCAACAGTTTTTAGATGATTACCAAATCACTTCTTATGTTTCTGCGGTGGTTAATCCACTCGGATGTGCAGGCTAATTATATCTTTAATGATAAAAGTTTATTTTTGTTGCTATTTATGACATCTAACATTTTCCGTTTTACAAAAAAAAAAAAAAAAAAAGTTTTTTTTAAATACCACTTGCATTCACTTCGTGAAAAACATGTTTCAGTGATTATTTGTTATTGCTGATTAATCTCTGACTTTTCAAAGAATTCCTATTATTTCTGGCTCACATTTGGGAATAAAAACATAAAATCAGTTTGAAACTTCTCACTCCTGTTGAAAATGGTGATACACAGACAACTCAATGAGATATAAAGAGTCTGAAATAAAGCTCTTCATGATGCTGGATGGTTTTCTCCTTTTTACCAGGTGGTCTTACGTTGAGCACTATATAAATATCTGCTTGCTTTAGTAGCAGGGTTTCATTCTACCTGACACACTGAGTGAAAAAAGGCATGGGAATCACACAATTTAAGGGTTTGGCAGTGTTTTTACCACTGACTTACTTTTTTTAAGAAGTGGGAATGGCACAGGGGCCTTTACCTAAATAAAACAAAATCTGTCATGAGTCCCAATCTAAATCTGTTGATCTAACTCCAGTTTATAATAACTAAATAAAATCAGTTGGACTTTGTTCAAAACAATTTCTACTATTACATGTTTTTAACCTGAGTCACCGTTCTGCCTCACAATACTCTGAGTCACAATAAACTTAAACAGACTTTCAAAAGTCATTGTCAAACTTGAGTTTTGTTTAAGAAATATAAACAGAATATAAACAGCTCTGCAGTCACAGTGAACATGTCACATACGTGATTCTCAATATTCAGTTGCTCTGTAACTAGTTTGCTATGTAGCATAATGATCACAGTCCACATTTCCTTGTGTGGAAACAGTACTTTGGCCTGTCCAGAAACAATAATGACTTCACACAAGCATAAGTACAAGTAAGAGTTAAGAGAGGGTTGTTTATCTGTTCATAAATCTCTGCAGAGCTCTGAGTCTCAGCCAGTGTCAGCTCCCTCATTGTAGATAGACCACAAACTGATCCTCTGGTCCTTGGATCCAGCGGCCAGCAGTCTTTGTCTCGGGTCTTGGTGGTCAGAGAAGGCCACACTTTGCACCATGTCAGTGTGGTACTGAAGCACTGCCAGTGGTTTCAGCCTCTTCCACCCAAACACCCGCACACGATGGTCCCAGCCCGCTGACGCCAGAAGTTTACCATCCCCCCTGATACACAGCTGGGAAACCCCAGGGTTGACCAGTGTCACGTTATCCTGAAGCTGTGAAAACACAAAGAGGAAGAGGATCTTAGTCAAAGTTTTCTGGTTACAGCTTAATCCTCGGTGGGGTTTTTTTATCTTAGCTGTTACGGGAATCTTGAACCAAATAAGGCTGTTTTTCATTCAAACAAGAAGACAAAAATAATCATAGACTCATCAGGCCAATAAGTCAATTTATCACTGCCGTCTAGGAAACTGAGTCCAAGAAAAACAGAAAGAGTCAGACTATCAGCTGATCTGGTGACTGAGGTCCAAGTGTAAGCTGGATGTCTGTTGAACCTGGCTGGAGACTCCTGGGACTCAATCATCGACCATAAAACATTAAGGCACGCGGCTGCTAGCACATCTCTCCGCATCCCACTATTTGGTTTGGAGTTGGGGGGGCCTGTTCTTGGAGCTCGACTGGGCCAGAGTTACCTTTGTCACAGTTCTCAATACCATCTCGCTGAAATATGTGTTTGCAGAGGCCTTGTTGCTTTAAGCGCCTCTGATGAATTACATTCACACTGAAAGGTCTGGTCAGCAGGAGAAGAGACCCGATAAATACACTGTTGTAGCATCTGCCTGCAAAAGATTAGCCACAGCTTTCTCTTCCTGTGATCTACAGTGTCCCAAGAACGGCATCAATCTCTCTAAAGGGGCAACATTCTGACATAACATAATGAATGGCTGCTAAGATCACTATCTGCAGAGCCTGCTGTGTGAGGGCATTCCCGGGAACGAACGTGCTCTTCCTACGATGCAGAGATCTCTGCCAGACCTGTAAAGGGGACATAAACATCTGGATATGGGGGCTACAATCAAACTAGACGGCGTAAAATTGGCTTCGTAAGCTGTGTCCAGGGAGACTAATGGTTTTTTAGGGGAGGAGAGGGTAGAGAATTTATCTGCATGCTCCTGTTCCGGGCAGGAACCATCCACAGGCTCCATGTGGAAGATATAAGCCAGGTACTCGTGGCCCGAGTGGATGAAGTGGAATGTAAGGCAGAGCGGGAGCGGAGAGGAATGTCATTGATCAAAACAGAGAGAAAAAGCTGTTTTTGTTAATCAAACCATCATCGCTGGTGTCACTGGAGTGAAACAGAGTGACGCAGGTTGGACCAAACAAGGTGAAACCCTGACACAGAGAAACGTTGGGGGTGAAAGCTTGTTTGGAGCTTTGTTATGACCTCAAGAAGTTGGTATGGCTCTGCCTCTCTCCATCTGGTTTGCATTAGCAGCCTGATAATGATGGGTTTAAGTGTCTGTTTTTGTTTGTTTTGCTTCCCATAGTTTGTGTCAGGAAAGGGTATTTGTTTCATTAAGGGGTCAGTTGTAAACGGTAAACAGTTAATGGTCATTCAGCCGGGCAGCTCGGCTCATCGTTTTTACTTTCTACAGGAAGAAAAGTGGTTGTCCTGAGCTGTTACTGAGAATTAATGATGCTCATGTGAAGCTTTGCTGGTTACCAAGCTGCAGATAATCAGTGTTTGCTCTGTGATTTCATGTGGCCATGGTGGTTGGTGATAAACACGATACAACTTGTACAGTTTACAAATTTGATGGGTGATAAACAGAGAAGTATCTGCCCACAACTTTAATGAGAAGTTAATTATTAAAAAAAAAGACAGTTTATTGTCACAATCATACTGTTGTTTTACCATTAAATGATGACATTCGTTTCTGCGGAAAATAATTAGATTTACAGCATAAACTTACAGACAAATATAAATGTGATAATTAATTATAATTTATTTATTTTTTATCTTTTTAAATAAGCTTGTGATTTAATTTGAAAGAAACCAAAACATTTATCTATCACTGATTATTATTTGTCCTTACTTTAAATAACAGAGGAGCAAAATAAAAGTTTTTAATGGAAAAATACAGAAAAAGATTGTCAATGATGTTATATAACAAAATCAATTCCAAACAAAAAACGATTTTCATAACAAAGTTTTTATAAGTGGTTTTCTTAAATTGTGGTTGTACATGTTGAGCCTGGCATATTTCTAAAATAAGTGTCAAGTTATTAGGTTAACTTAATGATTTTAATTGAATTTTAGAAAATTTGTTTTTATAATTACTAATCTGGCATTTAATTTTTTGTTGGGGTACCGTGTTAAATTTAATCAAACAGATTTTGTCTTTGAATTAATTTAAACCTTTATGAAAACAAAAATAGTGCAACGACAAATTAAATATTTTCAGTAAATATTTTTATAGTTTCATAGAAAAATATGTTTTTTTATTTTGAAATCAGCAATTACTCTTATTATTCAGCAGAGCATAGTTCATAAGCCAGCATCCATGATGGTATGGGAGTGCACAAGTTCCCATGACACTGGAAGCTTACACGTCTGGAGTGGAACCATCCATGCTGAACAATAAACACGGGACAGCAACATGTGCTGTCATCCAGAGAGAGAAAGTTTTCAGAAGGATCTTTCAAATCTAATCAAAGACAGTGTCAAACCACATTCAGTACGTATCACAAAAGCGCAGCTCTGTAGTAGAAGGGTCCAGTTGCTAAACTGACCTGCCTGCAGTTTCTATTCCTCTGCTTAGTTCCAAAACATTAACTAGCTTAAAGGGAGTGATGCAACACAATGATGAGCATGCCCCGTCTCAACGTGTTGCTGGCACCAAATATATTTTTATAAAACTTTGACACTTTTCAGATTCATTATCTAAAAAGTTGTCCCAGGAATTTTTATATTATGTATACAGTTTATATAATTGAAATACCATCAAAATCAGAAACATTTTAGACCTTTTATTTTCAAATTACAGTCAAAGAGTAAATTTACTTTTCAACGTTAGACACAGATGAGACAGATCCAATATGGCAAAAGTTACAATGAATTTTACTCTACTCAAATCAATAATAATCACACTATTAAATAAAAAAATAAACTAGTGCCAGCCCTTGAAATATTATTCCTTAACCTGGGGCTAACTCTGTTTTTTGCATAAAAAAATCAATCTCATGATCTCGCTGTTGCTGTAATTCAGTTTTCTGCAGCAGCAGAATTGTTATTCTTGCTGCAGAGCCACACAAATGCTGAAAGAATATTTGGAAAATCCTTCACACACAGCTATTAACCAGGTCTCAATCCCTGATATAATCTATTAGACTGAACTCGAAGAGTCTTGGCTTGTCTCACCCGACACCTAATTTTTCTTTACTTTGCTTTCTTACTATCTGATCATGGACAGAGTTCATCTTTATGCTCTACCATCTCTTTGTCTTTATACTCTTTTCCTGCCTGCGTTCTGCAGACACACACACACACACACACACACACACACACACACACACACACACACACACACACACACACACACACACACACACACACACACACACACACACACACACACACACACACACACACACACACACACACACACACACACACATACACACAGCGGGCCTGCTGACTGAACGCCAGCTTTCTCAGCTGTCAGGAAGCTACCAGCCCTGCTCAGCAGCTGTGCCCACTAACTTTTTTGGGGCCTATGAAAGATCCAACGCAAACTCACACTTTAAGATCCTCTTTTATAGCATCTCACCGACAGAGCAGACACTACAAAAAAGCATCACCTTGGCAGATCTCACTCAAGCCGCGCTCCCCTCTCCTCCCTGTCTTCCCCCTGCAGTCCTGGCACGGATCTTGGCGTTCACACTCGTCCACTGAAACATCCCATCATCGCTAACTCACTCGAGCCTAGCGGCCGGGAGGCCTTTCGCAGGTATTTCTGACACACCCTGTCCCTGAATCACACTCAGCGGTGGGGAGATTACAGCCTTTTGTCACCTCGCCTGTCAAAGCTCGACTGCGGCTGACAGGAGATGGATGTGTCAAACTGGTGAGTGTCTCCGTTCAAAAAAAGAGAGGGTAGGGCTTTCTCCAAAAGGAAAGCTGTAATTTTTATGACAGCAGCTCATACATGCATCAGAAGCAGACTTGGACAGACCTGACCTGTACGTCAGGTCACATCAGGATTGGCTGATGAGTGCCAGAGTTCACAGGAGAAACCACTGCTCAAAGACGATGGAGTGGATAGCCTCACACAGTGAGGATGAGGAGCAGGAGTCCCACCTGTAGAAACTGTCATCAGCCTCAGGAGTGACCAGCTGTCAGCCATGCTTGATTTACACTGCTGATCTTCTTCTGTCTTTACCTGCTTTCTCTTCTTCCAGTTGGCAACCTCTACCTCTTTCTTTGTCCTAGAGGAACTTGTCACTTGTCAATATGTTTGAGCGGCCGCTTAAATATGTGTCCATCTGGCTTAACAGCTTGTAAACCCCAACACCCACGCCCCACCGTCTTACCCTGACACATTCCTAGAAATGTGCACGGGAAGGAGAGGAGGAAAAAAGGGCAGAAGATGATGCCTCATTACTATGAAAATGTATCAGGGCAGCCAGGTCAAACAGCAGATAAAGGCCTCTGGGAGCCATGTGTAAGACATTAACCTCCATTCCTGAGGCTATCTGTCTTTATCTGGCCTTGATAAGCTCACTTCACAGCCTTTCAGCTTCACTAAATCATAACTGTGCTGTGTTGTGTCACATCCAGTTTCCCCTCCATTCCACAAAAAGCATCTATCTTCCTTGCCAGCTGGTTCCACTACACTGGACTGTATCGCCAGGGTAATTTGTGGGAAGTGGGATGCTGTGGCACTTATAGCCTCCTCAGCCTTTATTGCAGCCTCCCACTGTGAACTACTGTTCCCTTTACTGCAGATGTGTTTTTTGTTTGGTTAAGGGGCCTCCGAGGTTTTGTTATTTTTATTACCTCTCACGGGTCGTCCGTCAGGACCCCGAGCCCGGGTCTGCCACCCTGCAGGTCCTCCCTCCTCCTAACTGCTGCCACACAAAAATACTTTTGTGGGAAGAACTGAGGATAGCTGTCTGGACGTCACACTGAGCTGCACTTCAGGATAATTTAAAAGTCCCCGCTGGACCTTTTCCTGCTCCTTTTGCTTTTTGCCTGTCATCCTCATCCTGGATTACACGCTGAATCAATATTTTGTAGCTTGAGAAAAATAAACCCAATATTCACTCTTTCCTGTTTTTGGTATCTCGAAACAAATCCTTCATGGTGTTTTGGTAGACACATTTTCAGAGGGAAAAAAACAAGGGTTTGCAAATATTTCTAATTCAAGCATTCATTTGTAAAGAGCCTTGGAAAGAATAATAGCCCTTGACTGTGCAGCCGTGTACTATATCTGCCTCACGTTCCTTTCTGCTCTGATTCATGAGGGGTTGCTGCAAAATGTGCGCATTCCCTTTAGCTCATGAAATCTGGAGAAAATAGAGCTTCAAATGAGGCGGCAAGTCTCTGATGTATTAGCTGTTATGTAAAATGAATTATGCTGCAAGGCTGATGTGATCTTTTTGGTGGCTGGAGAGACTCTGTACACTCAGTTTGAATCAACCACAATTTTCATTCGTATGTGGGCTTTGTGTTTTAGGTCTTATTGTATCTCAGTAGTATGCAGATCACATGAACAGACTTTTTTAACTCACAAAATAAGATGATAGATATTTATTTATTCTTCCATTCATTAGTTTATAATGAGTAAAACAAATTTTTGTGAAAGTGTTTTCAAGTGTTTTTTTTTTTTGATCCAGAACTATTTACAGCATGTTGTCCAGACCCAATGTGTGACTGTGAGTCAGTGTTTGTCTGTGGGTGGTTTTCAGTCTGGAGTGACAGCCCCAGACCGGCCCTTGGCCCCTAGCCCTGCCAACGCTGTGTAACCAGCGGCTGATTTATGGCCCCAGGAGCCCTGCTGAGCCTCTTCCTCTTTGGCCCCTGATGTTTTCTGAGAGAGTCCGAAGTAAGGCAACACTTCTCCTCTCCCATCCCCAACCATACCTTTTTATTACATTTAACAGATTTAGCAGACAACAATTAGTCAGCGAGCAGGATTTAAGCTCGATACTCTGCAATAGTCTGCAAGATCCTGATACTTATTACCCAACCAGGGCCATAGCTCATGACGTATCAGCACACACTTGAAAAAAATCCAAAATGACTCACAATTCAGCTCTCCTGTGCACTGCCACTTATTATTTTCTTTGCCAGGGACATTATTAGCAAGAAACAATAGTTTTAATGGGTAGGTTGATATATTGGATATCTTTTTTATTTGGCTAAAAGTAATGAAAAAATTAAAGTCAAATTAAAATGTCATGGAAAATCTTTTGTGAATTGTAAAATCTTGTAAAACGCTAAAAAAAAGTTGAAATTAATGAATAAAAATAAATTAATGGAGGACATTTGAAACTCAATAGTTAAAAAGTGTCAGATAAGCAATGAGGAAGACACCTGAGATGATGAGAAAACAGTAAAAGCACCCCTGCAGGAACTAATGATAGTATATGGAGGTAAAAGTAAAAAATAAATGGTTAGATTGAAAATAAAACATTAAAAATTTGGCTTTATTAATTGTAAAAACATTTTGCTGAAGAAATTAAATGTGTAGCTAAAATGGATAGCAAATGTTGCAGAGACTAATGGTTAAAGGATGAAATAGATCTCTAAAAATGAAAAAATATACTTTGGAGATACCTGAGGTTAGCAGAAGTTGGAAAAAGATGAGAGCCCCCAGAGTAAATCATAAATTAATGAATTTCAAGCTTCAGAGGTTTTACAAACTAATACCTACTCCCTCTTCAAACTTTTGGCAGACAACGTTTTGGATTTCACTAAACCACATCTCCCCTCCTTTGAGTCTATGTTCTGACCTGCAGGTTGTTCTGTCTGTCCAGCATCCAGGAGGTGAGCTTCTTCTCAGAGGAGCCTGATATGCCCCTCAGATGCTCAGGGTCAAAGGTCAGGCACATGACAGGCTCAGGGTGGGCTTTGGTTTGGCTCAGTATGGACCTCTGGGTTACATCCCACAGCAGCAGGGAACCATCCTCGTATCCAGCCACCAGCAGAGGTCCAGGCCCAGAGTCTGGCTGGAAATGAGGGAGACAATAAGAGGCAGAGAAGAGACAGGAGGGATGAGAAGAGGCGACATAAAGAGTGAGGTAAGAGAGCTGTGTCGTAAAAACCACAGAAGAAACCACCGCCTGGTGCTGGAAGCTGAGCAGAGCAGAGGTTATCATCCTGGAAGCTCCCGCTGACACTCGAAGAGAGGCTGTGGGCTCCATTCGTCAGCCGGCTGTGCTCTGTGTGTAGCAGTCCATTACACCACTCCTCACTTTGCTCCTCATCTGTATTACTGAGCCACAGGGCTGCACAGGGACTCATACTTACAGTAAAGGAACTGGCTACAGAACTGTAAAACCCTTCATTATTCTTCACATTCACAGATTCTTTGTGTTTTTAATTTTTAGCCGTTTACTTTGCTCTATGTAAAATGTACTTTCTTGTTGTTTTTATGCCAACATGAGTTACTTTTGCTAAATTTTCTCTGTCGTGATATTTGTTATCAGTTTCCAGGAGGATCTTCTTTAAGGCTATTGCTGCTGTTGAAGTCATTTTGAAGTAAGGGACTTTTTTTCCACAGTAATAGTGATGCATGACACAATGGCTGCAACTTTCATTATTTTTTAAAGGACTATTATATAATTTATTTGAACTATGCGGATTAAGCACTAAGATAAGACTTGTCAATAAGTTACTCATCCCAATTTTTTCAGATTTAACCAACCCAACATTCATTATGATTACAGAAAAACAAACAAACCCTCACACTGAGGAACCTTGAACAAGAGTTTGTCTTAATTAAATTACCATACTTACACAAGTGGTTTTCTAATTAAAAATAACAATAATTAGTGTAGATGAACCAGGTAATGATGTTAGTATCGGAAAGATAAAAACAGTTTGATCTATCTACTATCACATGAAAAACAATTTTAGAAAAAAAAGTGGAGTCCTGCCTCTGTTGTCATCGGACATTGTGTCTCAATCTGTGATGTTTCAAACTGTTAAAGATACCAGAGAAAATCTGAAATGAAACCTTGTGCATAAACAGGCATCAGGTGCAAAACCTAAACCAATCTTTTACACATACAAAGGAGTATGTGTTAATACAATTAATACTCAACACAATTGTGCATGGTATGCTTGGAGGTTGTGCAGAAGTTCTCAGTAAAAGAAGAAAGGAATGAAGACGGTGAGGAAGAGTCAACTTGTAACATAAGAAAATGATCCCACTCTCCTGAAATTCAAATTCTGCAGTGTTTGCAAGTAAAGTGCTCCCTCACATCCATATATGATGGGACTGTTGTCTACAGAACAATTTAAACTATTCTCCTGTCCATAGGAAAACCTGTAAATACACAGTGCTAACATGCTATTAGTGCTGACTCGTGGCTTTGCTCTAAACTACCATCAGGCCTTCGAGCTGAAGCTCGGTGCCCTGAAGAAGCGAGGAGAGAAAGAAATTTTTTCCATATGTGCGAAGGGGCCTCGTCTGCCATTTTTTCATCCATCTTCAAGTCCTCTTCTCACTTAACCCTCGATATTTCTCGTCTCCCAGTTTTAAACAAATTATAGACAGAGTCGTGTATTCCTTCCAAACACATCAGCCAGGACGAACACTAAGGGATTATGAAAACAAATAAAAACAAGTGAAAATCAGTGGCCTTCGCTCACCGGCAGGGGCAGGGCTAAGCGTTCCAGGCTTGGGGCCCACCGCTTCACTTAAGTGTAGGACCTCCTTGATTGATGATGTCATGGGTCAGAGGTCAGAGAACCCTGGGTAGACACCTAATTCATTATATCCTCCACAGGCCTTTCTACAAGAGGGCTCTCTGCTGGAGTGGGGCTGGGGCTCAGGGAGCAGATTCATCACCAGAGAACAGCTGGAGAGACAGATGGATGGAAGCTGGTTGAAGACGCAGAGCCAGAGCAAGACAGAGGTTCTCCAAAATGGCAAAAAGCTGGACCTGAACCCACAAAATCCTATCAAATCCTATGCCTTTTTTCATTTCTGTAGTGATTCAGCATGATTAAGATGATCAATAATGTAACCATGCAAACACGATTTTTAGATCTGTTTAGGGCATTCAGTTTAGATAGTTTTGGTCCATGAGGTCAACAGCGAGGCCTTTACAACGGACAAAACTGAAGGGAGAACCTGAATCTCTTTACTGCCGGGACATCAAATATGTATTTTTCTAAACAACTCAAACAAGCTCTCACACTGGATGCAGCTAAGGCTGGCAGTTAGGTCACATTCCCCAAGAGGTTCAAATCCAACCTGTTGCCTCTTTCCCACATGTGACACCCCACTCTCACCCTGTTTACTGCATGATCCACTGTCATTCAAAACAAAACCATGTAAAGCCAGAAAAATAACTTGCTCTTAGGAAACAGTAAAACTATGGGTAAGGTGTTGGCTTTGAATCTGCTTTAGCTCCTTTGAGTTTCAGGTTAAAAATGAATCCACAGCGGACACAGATTAGATTAGGACTGAATCCAGGGATTACTTTTGACATGGTACAACATTCTTCTTTAATCTTTGTTTAAAATCAACAACATCTCAGGGAAGAGTGGAAAAATTTCTTGTGCAATTCCACATAACACAGGTCTCTTTTTGAATTACATTTTTTCTCAACAAACAACCTAAAGCTCACAAAGGCTTAATTTTTATTGGAATATGAAAAACAAACACAGGAGGTCTTTAGGAGAAGAAGAAAGTAGGTTAGTTGACTAACTTGTCCACTGTCTTATTTGCAAAATAACTATTCCACTTCCTTTTAAGTCCAACTCTTGCCAGATCTTTGTAAATGTAAAGACATCTGGTAAATAACCTTTTTAATCCACAGTAGTTGTCTATATTAGAGGCACCTGAAATGAGCTCCACTGAGTTTCACTGCATGATGTTTACTCATTTTTTAAGTTTTTCAAGTTACTTAAGCAGGTGCTTAATGAAATAGGGTTAATTTATTTAAAATAATCTGCTTTATTTGTTTAAAGAAAGCAAGGCAGATAAAAACACTCATGGATAACGTTGATATTTATGGTTCAAAGTTGCTGCTACCCATCTAAATACATTAAAATGTTTCTGAATGCTTTGCCAGATCAGCACCTGGAATAACTTCTTAACACCAGCTGAAAAGAGGAATGGGCTTAAAAAGAAATCTGAATCATTCATTCTTAATACACACTGATGAACCATCAGTTTACTGTCTATTTCTTCACAATGGCCTCTGTCAATGGGTGGGGCATAGTGTAAGACAGCAAGTGAGCATTGTGTCTCTAAAGTTAATGTGTCGGAGGAGGGAAAAAGGATCTGAGCACTACATATTCGTATGTTGTGGATATCCCCGAATCTGTAAACCACCTTTTCTACAGAGTAGCGTGAGATCTTAGCAAGATCTTCACAAGACTTGCTAAAATCATCTGGCTAATTCATGACACATGGAGGGGTGGGCCTCAAACACCAAGGTCTTCAGAACAGCCATTTATAAACTGGATGATAAATGAAAAGCCTAAATGTGACAACAAAAACACTAATGATGACATACCAATTTAAAACTTACTCTCAAAGGAGGCAAAAAGAGCAGATTTTCTATTTTTCTTAAACAAATATTGTCCTTCAGTTGTTTCTTTGGGTCATTTTTATACTGTATGTTGGGCTATTTTGTGTGTACAGTGTACATATTCTTAAGGGAATATGTTATCTGGTATTATTCCTCGAGCGCTCTGGTGTAGTAAAATATTTGACTTTTTAAAAATTCTTTTTACAGATATTTTTCTGTAAACCAGTAAAGGGAAAAGAGGAAAAAGAATTAATACAATTCAAATGTAATGAGAGAAAATATGATGAGTGACATCCTGGATCGATAGCATCCTCCACAAACACTTTCATGTCATTTCCTCATGTGGTGAGTCTTTCAGAGCTCATGAACTACCCAGAGACCGGCAGCTTGTTTGCTGATGTGGCCGCTGCAGGCCTCAGGCAGCCACAGCCTCAACATCAGGAACCAATCGCTTCCTCCGCTTTTTGTCCTGCTCCACCATGATGTCATGGCCACGAGGCTGCAAGGTGATGAGCTGAGAGTGATGGATATCTGTATAGGAACATTTCCTTTCCCCCGCCAGCCTCTGTTCACATTAAAAGCCTAGCACATCATACATCAGTGCTGCCCCCACAGCACAGCTCTGCATCCGTACACACATAAAACCCACGTGTGGAGACTTTCCTTTTCTGTGTCCGCTCTATTGTTCAGTGTCTAACAGCCAATCAGATTCAGGTGCACAAGATAGTGACTGTATGTCACCTTTCAGACAGAGTAAAGGCCAGGATCTGAAGGCTGGAGGGATTCTGCTAAAGGGAAGCAGACGTGAGAAAAAAGTGCAGTTTAGTGCTGCGTTTAATCTTTTCCACCAACTCCAGCAGAGAGAGGGTTTAAAGGCCAACTATAAATCTGTTGGTGAGTCTGTCGTGGAAATAATGGAGGATAATCACTTCTTGTCTTTAACAGTGGAGAAGAAAGGGAGGACAGAGAGGAGAGTGTTGTCAGTGGCTTCTTCTTCTGCATGATGTGTGTGTGATGGAGGGAGACAGGGTGGAGAAAGAGGGGCATGGTTAGAGCCGGTGCCTCCTGCTGTGTGAGGTTAAGGAAACAGCAGGTACCAGTTGAGCATTTGATGTGAAAGACAGCATGAGAGTTTCTTAATGTGACTGACCGACAAAACGTGAAGGGAGTGATTTAAACCTGCCTGTATGTGAGTATATAAAATAATTTTAAGACACGCTCTCACACACACACAGGGTTTTGAAGTCTATTCCCTCTGCTCTGTCCTCTTGAATCACTCAGTCGGTAACAGATGAACATGCCTCGGTCTTGAAAGGAACCGGCCTGAAATGATTTAGAATCACCTGGGCCCTTCGGCTTTGAAGTCAGACAGCTGCCTGTGCTGTATTACAATGATATTGTATAATTTATAATGATATAATTGATCATTATGTTTCCTGGCACTCAACACTCAACCGGCGTCGATTCATAAATCAGATGATGAAAGGAGGGTGTAACGGCGAAATCAAAGAGAAAGAGAGAGGGAAAAACACAAACACAATATCAGCGTGCGGCGTAACTCTCGACACATCTCTGTAATAATTATACAAACAACTTTAACACCTTTGTAGTTATCCTATTAAAGCCCCTCTTATTAAAGTCAGAGGGACACAGGGCAGAGTGTGTACGAGCAGAAACCCTGTTACACTCAGGCTTTAAAATTAAAGGTTGTTCTGTGTGTCCTGTTGCCTGTAAACTGCACAGCACATAATATTTATTCCAACTATTCTCAGTCTTGCATTAGTTTGAAACCTCACTCCCCCCAAGAGCCCCAAACCCAAAAAGTTAATAATTAGCCATAAAAATAATTACAGGGTCTCGTTAATGGCTGGGGAAAAAAATAAAGCCTTCGACAGCATTTACAAAACAGAGCAAACTTTTTTTCTGCTGGGATCAGATTGGATGTACAGCTGCAGGCTGATATATTGCTGTGAACCCCCGGCCCTTCCAAACGCTCTAATTACAGTGTCGGAACTCGCTGCCAGCTGAGAAGAAATGCTCGGAAAAAAGGCCCGGGACGAGTTGTTGGGCTGTAAATCATGTGCCACGTCTCCCGAGCTCCCGTGTGCATTTTTTGTTGACTTTTCTATCATTGGGCCTCGTTATGGGCAGCTGCCCAATCAGAACAAAGCAGGTAAGACTCTAGGCGTTACTATTCAAGCAAACAAAAATAGGAGAAGGTGCAGAGGTTTTTTTTGATAATGGCTGCCAGGATAAACTGGATGAACTGAAAGTTATTTGTTAGGGTGAAGTAATAAACCCTGCAACATGTCTCCTCAAACAGCATCAAAGAGTATTGTTTGGTGCTTACCTGCCAGAGTTTGATACACATGACCATCCCCACCTTGGCGTCTGGTTTCAGGGTGCAGACAGGGGTCTTACTCTGCAGTTCAATGATCTTAATCTGCAGAGAGAACATGACAAGAAAATCTTAGAACTAGCTACTGACCATTTCATGCTAACACGTCACACATAAAATGCTAACATCATTAGTCTAACATGCTCACAATAAAACTAGAAAGTTCACATCTCAGTCTCACAGGAGAACTTCATCACTGGTGTGTTTACAGATAAAGAATCCAAGCTACTGTTAGTGCAACACACCCAAATCTTCAATCCAGCATTCACTGCTATTAGCTGAGTTGCATTGTCACTGACAGAAAGAATGTACATAATCATACAAAAGTGTATCTGACTTCAGCTGAATCTGCTGAAATTTTGTACCTCAATAAATGTGATTTAAAAATCAGACACAGTTATCTGAATGCTTTTTGAAGAAGAAGAAGTATTTTTATACTAGTGTCAGCTGAAGAATCATAGACTGTATATTAGTCATGTGCCAATCGATCGTGCTCATTTCCTTAATTTTGGGGGATCGGTGATCAGCCTATCCTACATATAAAACTGATCTTATACACCTCTGGGTAGGTCTGACAGCCAGTTATTGTTGCTCTTTGCTCCGAGACCTAAAACTCAGGACACTTCATTGGTTGTTTAAGTTAAAACATCAAGATTGCATTGTTTCACAGGTATTGTTCAATGATTTTCAATAAGATAAGATTGGAACATTGAAGGTATATGCTGTCAGTTATAAAAAAAATAAAAAAACAAAAATCTGTATTGGCCCAAATCGGTATCCGCAGGTAAGGCTTTTTAAAGATCGGTGATCTCCCAGAAAATTGTGATCAATGCACCCCTACTGTATATATGATAACGTATAGACTGTCTGTTTCTGAATGACGGGGACCATAGTGGAAACACTGAACTCAACTTAGCTTTGTTCAAGTTTAGATGGGGTTAAAGCCTCTCTGCAGACAGCTACAGGGTGCCCACCTGTCAGTCATATCAGCCATGCACTAATATGGACAAAAACTGTAGGTTTAATAACTTCAAAAATAACTGGTTGTGAAAAAAAATTCTTATCTGTACAGCGTGTTCTGATAGAGAAATAAGCTCCACAGACCCAAATTGTTTTTTGGAAGCAGGCTTTAAATATGTTTATATTTATGCTGCTAAAATTGTCTTTTTGGCTTGGTTTGTGTTCGACTGCTTCAAATGGACACTTTTACACGTTTATAGCATTTCTGCATAAGCCTTATGTTTTAGACTATGGCTTGCTGTTTGGGCCAATTCGGATGGTAATTAGTCCATAGTTGATTAGCAGATAATAATTAGTTATGGTGAGACTTTTGAGTTCTCATATGATACTAATTAAAATGAAAAGTTGTTGATACCTGTTTTGAAACCACAGTAACTCAAATTTTACTTCTGGTCACTTAAAATATGCCCATTTTGTGTATTTCTGTTTCGAACCTGCACACAGTGCTGGTAAAGTAAACATATTATCTATTTCAGTTTATGGTTAATTAACTGAGGATGGACATATTAGTATTATTTTAAAGACAAAGTGGAAACTACCGCCTGGTACAAGGATTATTGTGTGACAGAATGTAAAAGACTGCATGTACTGTGATGAATAATATTCAGAGGTCATCATTCTTGAAACGAATATAAACCCAAAAAGAGTGTTTTTCTCATAGAATTATCCTTCATAAAGCAGAGGAGTTGCATGGTGATGTGTCTATGAGCATAGGGTGCTCTTTCTCCCTGTGAATGGTGACAAGGAGAACTGAGACACACAGCTGACAGGAAGAAGTGCAACTTTAAGTCTGGCACCCTCCTTCATGTTTATGCCAAGGTGTGGGAGTGTATATACAGTAACTTTTGTAATTGTTGTGAAACAATCAGAAAATAATTTCTGTTTTTTTCTGTTTGCCTACATTGGCACCATCAGCTCTCTGACTTTTTCTCTCAACACTCTTGCCCACTCTCCTCAGCTAAAGAGCAGAAATGAGTGTAAATCTGTAGATCTAAGTACTGAGAACTTTGACAGCGGTGAGGACATTAAGTGCAAACCACAGATGTGAACTTCTTGAAGCTTCACTGGAAAAGTCTAGTATCCCAAAGTAAGTGTGCTTCATCTCCTAGGAACAAACCACCTTGGAAATCTGTCCAAGAGCTGTCACTGAGAGTTGATGTTGATGAAAAACTATTGATGCACTGTATGAAAACCTATGTGCGTTAACTTGTAAAACTGCCCTGATCAGTTCATATGAAGGTGACCTTTGTCATGCTGAAATTTGCTTTGACCAACTGTGCTAAGTTTTTAGCCTGTCTATGTTTTGAGGCTTTAGCTAGCAGACCTCCTCTGTCCTCTACCATGAGGGCATTTTTAATAGCCTTTCCCAATATTTCTGAATGCATTTTATTGTAATTTAACAGCTTCCTATGTTTATTTTTTTTACTGTGACCCAGTTCCAGCTCCACACAAAGCATGCAGTTGTGCTCATACTTATTTATTTACAAGCTGTGCACCCTGTCATGATTTGTTTGTCCTCTGAACTTCAATAACAAAGCAGCAACCTGAATCTGTCATTGTGGTTCAGGACCTCCGCAGATCAGAGCGCCTCTAACCAGCGGTACAGTACAATCCATCAGAGCAGAGCAGCCGCCCCACTGTCTATAATAAATCCTGCTAAAGCCAGACCTTGTGACGTGAATGGTGTTTTCCTGCACACATTGGCACTGATTCTGATAAAATACACAGCCTAATGGAGCCAGTGATAAAGTGCTCACCCACATCACTACCAAAAAGTCATTCCTTCCACTTCCTCAGTGCTGATGATCCGCATATTCATCCTCATTAGGGCCTAAAAGCGCTTTAAGGGAGCGATCTGTATTTTAGCGCTAGGCTACATCTGTCCTGCATGTTTATGTCTGCGTGCCTGACAAAGAGGGCCTTTAAGGACTTCCTCATGCCTCAGGTAATTGCTGTGCTTGTGTGGCATCACGCTGCCCATAAAAAAACACCCACGCTATTAATTAATGTTTCTGCCACAGAAGAAATCTGCTGGCAGAGATCTCAGTGTGAACAGTAAACAGTGAAACCACCTGAATTAGCTTTGGAGGAAACTCATTCTGTGGTCTGGGTCACATACCTGAATACTGACCTGTCTGTTTTGATCATGTCATATTGTTTTTTAAAGGAGTTCATTAACGTTTGTTTTCGGTGCAGGCGCACGATAAGCATCTGTCTTGGCTGGTTATATCTGAGGAATGAGGTGAGGAGACTGAATGACAAAAATCAACCGTGGCCTGTTTTGGTCTGACTTGTATGGGTGTGTGTGTGTCTCTCTGTCTGTCTGTGTCAGCTGGGACAATGGCATTATTGAGGTGCAGGGAGTCACAGGCGCCCTGATGCCTGGCCTGCTGGACAGGGGTTAGCAGAGGCACGTTTAACTGGATCAGGTGACCGCTCTGTCCCTTTCAAGTGTGCCTCCTCCACAGAGGACCAAGTAACATGAATCTGGAGGCAATAAAAGACGGCTGAATCACTGGCTGCCCTCTCCTCATCCTCCTTCACTCTGCACAAAAAGCCCACAGGCTCGTGGGTGTTGAGCATTCGCTCATTAACTGGGAGACGCACTTTGCAGACTGGGCTGTAATCTCATTTGGTGCCCGATTTCTTTAGGCCAGGGAATTCACTTTCTTTTAAGCCAAGCAAAAGATTAAATATATA
The DNA here is from genome assembly GCF_033239565.1 of Halichoeres trimaculatus. NCBI lineage: Eukaryota > Metazoa > Chordata > Actinopteri > Labriformes > Labridae > Halichoeres > Halichoeres trimaculatus. Next base: position 19,135,034 of record NW_027437183.1, read on the forward strand.
CAGCTATTACGAGTGCTCCATTAGTCAAGAAGCAGCTACTTGTAAAGAAACCAAACTAAAGTTGATGTCTGAGGCCCACACAGGGCAACAAGATTAACAGAACAGCAAAATACAACTAACATATTTATGAAAACATAATGCCACAATGCAATATTTGAAAACTAAGCAAGTCTTTGTCTTTTTGGTTAAAAAAAAATCTATTTTTAGACTTAATTTGAGAACCATTTACCTGAAAAATCACCTTTTCCCAAAATCTTTAAAGACAAACACCTGAATTGCTTGAGAAAGATAAAAAAGATCTGTCCGTGTTGTCAGAAAATGTAATGGTTTAGTTTCTTGTAAAAAGAATAATGGTTTCATTCAAGATACTTGGCAAGTACATTTTTCTTACACAAGTGGCGGTTTTTTTTTCTTAGCAATTCAAGTGTAATTTTTGTCTTTTAAGGCTTGATTTGGTGTTAGTATGTGACTCTTTCTTAGTCTTAAGTTTCATAAATCTGTTGGCCAAGCTTCACTTTAGCAGCCACTAGTAAAATGAACAAGCATTTAGCTTGTTGCTAATATGATGTTGCTAATCCTAAGTAATTTACTGCAATGTGCAGCTGAGTCATGATATTGGCTTTGTGAAGGACTAGTTAAATTAAATAATATAATAAATAAAATCCCTTGGTTAGTTTGTTTACCTGAAAATTAAGTGGGGAAATCAGCTAGTGCATCAGTGAATCAGTGGCTTGTGCTGATGATGCTGGTGAGAGTCATGTACAACATTTTTGGCAGTGAAAAGTGTAGTGGACTGACTCATGACAGCTGAAATATCACTCAATTCATGTAGATGAGCATTTGCAGGAGATCACAGCAAGCTAGCATGGAGGTGACGGGGATCTCAGGTGAAAGGAAAAGTTTCACTGTGGGATTTCCATTTATCTCTTAACAGATTAACTGAACCAAAGACCACAAATATGTTTGAGAGCTTCATGTCTAACGTGCAAAATAGGAACTGCAAGTCTGGTCAGGTTTGAGCAAGCTGGCATTTTTTTTAATACTCAAGCTGGCAGTTTAACTAATTAACCATCCCACCTCCCCCGCAAATAAACTCAACAATGATTCCTCCTGTTGAACGTTAAACAGCATGTGACGATGATTTGTTCCAGTTGGAGGGCGTCAGGGTCAAATTAAGAATCCATAAAGTTAATGCTATAATAAATTAAAGTAATTATTGAAGAACTAAAATCAAACAAATCAGACTGAATTTTAAACAATACTCAAGCAATAAACCATTAATTTGATTTTCTATGCACCCAAAGGTTATGAAGGATTTGAACACACCCCAGCATGCACTAAGTGAAGGCTTAGGTAACTATGGACTGCTCACTGGATACATTCAAACTCCTATCCAGACAGACATACGACAGTTTCCATCCATAATGTCTCACCTCCTCTGTCTGCTGTCCAGGAAAGGCGAGCAGGTGGTTTCCAGGGCTCGTCTCCAGCCTGGAGCACTGACAGAACCCAACACTGCCGGTCCACACAGAGTCCACCACCTCACTGCGACCTTCACTCAGATCCCACAGATGGACCTGCATGTCTCGACCCTGACTGCTCAAACAAAACGGAAAAAGGAAGAGTCAAACACCTCAATTTGGAGTCATTTCAATGTTTCATGTAACTTTCATCTCAATGCATGTACACCATATATGTTTTCTAGAGAATGCCATCCTCCCACATCATTCTGATTCAAAGCTTCTTAAGCAGCCAAGAGGCCAAATCAAGCATCATTCTCACCTGATGAGGGTATCTGTAGTCTGCAGCGTGCTCACCCAGATGATCGAGTTACCAGAATGCCCCTCCACAATCCTCTCAGCTCTCCGGGTGTTCAGGTTCCAGATATGGATGGAGCCCTTCCCTGACCTGCAGAACCCGACAAAATATTTACACTTCTTGCACAATATCTATGACAACTCTGCTTTCAACTGTACCCCAAGAAATAAAACAGCATTTAAAATCTAACATGCAGAAAACAGAAACAACACCAAGCTTTTGGCACATTTTTGCATTCTAACACATCCATCTTCTGTATCACTATTCCACGTAGGGGGAAAACCTCAGTGTTTATGTGAAACCAGAAAGTTAAAGTATAATTTTTATGATAAATGACTCACCCAGAGTACAGGAGAGGAGTGTCCCCTCCATGGCAGCTAAAGTGGAGGGTGTTGAGGGGCCCACCAGCACCCCTCAGGGTGTAGACAGGGGTCGGAGCAGGACGAGACATCTCTGGTTCAGACAATCAATGCATGGATGTAAAGAGTACGCAAACCTCAGACTTACGTCAGGGACTCCTGCATAAAAAAAGAGGAAAGAGATTTGATTTAGCCAACTAAAGTAGCAGAAGCAGTAAAAGCTCACATTTGTCAATCACATCATCCTGTGCTGCTTCAGCAGACAGATTATGGTCTGTGTCAGTCAGAGCAGAATAATAACACTCTGGATTACACTAACATGAAAGTCAAGAGTAGGCTTCGATGTGATCACTTCATTTGTTTTTGTTCACTTCAGTGAGCTCAGACTTTAAGAAAGTAACTCCAGTTTGCCTCCAAGCCTTTCTCCTGCACACAGCAGACGGCTGTTTTTAATGCGCTGTCTGTACTTTCTCTATTGTTGGTAGCTACAAACCCTGCAGCTCTCTCCTTCTCTCCGTCATCCTGCCCCCAGTCGACATGATAACACCTCTCTTACTCAATACGTCATAAATCACAGCTCCTGACAGCTTAATTACAGTAAACACACAGAGATTCAAGCTTCTCTCTGCTCTTGCGATCAACAGCCGTTGTCCCAGAGGCAGAGGCAACAGCTCAGGCTTTCATGTCGATTGTAGGCCGGGCAGCTGAGGAAACCAAATCGACCACAGGTATGTTGCGAGGAAATGATGCATCACTGTTAACCTGCAGCACAATCACAGATAAATGACTTTTAGTGATAGCTTCCAAAACCGAAGATCCATCTCACCGTACGAGTTCTGAGCTGCTTGTCGTGTGTACTGACAGATGGCTCTGAGCATTTTAAAAACTCCAAAGTAAGCCTAGCCTCCGAAAGGCTAAAAATAAAAGGCTGTGTCGCTGTTACTAACTGCCACACCTTGAGATTTTAAACGAATTCCTCCCGTGCCAAGATGCAGCTATTTTAGACCTGGTTATCTGTAAAAACACGTTCATAAACACAAGAACAAAAGTTAAATAGAGCTTTCCGGCAAAATCAAAATAAGCAAAATCAAACTAAGCAAGGCATTAAAATTTTCCATAGAGAAATGATATCCTGAAAATGATCTTTACTTGTCTTTCTGCAAGAAGAGTTAAGAAACTTTAATTCATTTGTTTCACTGAAACCAGAGACAAGAGTGACAACAGAGAAACTGCTAGCTCCGGCCTTGATCACGCCAACTTGACGTGTCAAATCTGTATCATTGAATAGATAAAAAAAAGTGATGATAAGGAGTAGCAGTAGCAGTGGGGTTGTTGGTTTAAGTATTATTACAGACTAATTCTTAAACTGAGGCTGCTTGGTTGAATGATGCTACATCACAACCTTGGCACAACTGAAGTGCCCCCAGCAAAGTGCTAACTCAACTGCTCTAAGGAATAAAACTGTTCATGTGTGAACAGCAATTATGGATTCGCCAATCCAACTCTTTAAGTCCAGATACCAGTACCAAAACCTGGGCTCTGATGTCAGGTGTTATGGGTATTTATCTGATCCTATACCAGCATAAATCAAACATTCAGTATTTTCTTATTGTGAAGATAAAGGCTTCTTGTAAAACAACATGACATAAAAACATATTCAAAGTGACTTTACTAATGTTTTATGGGATTTTAAATGTGTAAATGTGGTGAGTAGAGCTCTAAAACTAATGGGAGTTACACTTTAACTGTAAATCTCAGTTGCAGATAAGTGAAGAATTAAACTTGAACATACAGGAAGTTGTAGTCAGAGTTGTCAGAGAAACAAGTGAAACACCTCCAAAACTACTAAGTATTCTTCCTCTTTTTTTTTTAGCTCTGCAAAGCAAAAGTGATCAGACCTACTGCGCATCTGATGACATATTACATGCACATGGTTGTTGCTCACCCGAGAGCATAGAACAGAGTTTCATAGATCTGTTCTATGGATCTTCCTTTTGTCTAAAATATCCAGTGAAACTTTTTAAGTCTGTACCAGACCAACACCAGGATTGGTGCATCCCTGATAGCTGCAACAACTGAGTGAAAACAGTGAACTTCCCAAGAGATGTATTTTGTGTGTCTATCTGTCTGTGCTACTCAGTCTATTACAGATGACAAATAAAAGCGACAATGCATAAATGCATATTCCGGGTCACACAACCTGGGCTAGGCCACAAACTGCAGTTATTATCTGCCTAGTCAGCAGAACACCATGGTAAATAAAGTACATCAGGGTTTTTTTTGCACTCTCCTTACATAACCATGAGTAAATGTTGACTTATCTTTTTTTCACTTAATGCATTTTTAATGCAAGAATTTTAATTCTTGACAGCTGATTTTAAAGGTTTAAAATCCAAAAACAGGTTCAGAATGGTATTAAATGAGTTTACATCTACGTTTTAATATCTTACATTTTGGTTTTTACAGTTAAAGAATAGTTAAATTCCCACTCTTAACCTCACATTGAGAAATGCAGCTAAATTCGTACTAGTACTGGATCAGATTGACCGATACCAAAGCTCAGGTATCAGTATAAGTGTGTTACATTACTTAAAGAGCACAATATTATTCAGGTTCATCAGAGTTAATAAGCCTGACCTGATCTCACCACCTTCAAACCCCTCCTCCACTTTTACTTATCATAACCCCTGATCCCTGTAATCAGTGGAAGCTGAAACTAGAGCCTGAGGCATTCAGGAGCAACTCATTTCAGGAGGTTAGTGGTTAAATTGTGCGTGTGAATCTGTGAAGCACAGAGACAGAGACCCCTGACCAGCCTGCCTAATTAAGACACAATGCTGCGGTCTGATGGATTCAGCGGGACAGAGTCAAGACACCAGTTTTGCAACAAATTGATGACGAAAGTTAGTTTCTACCAGCTCTAGAAACTAAACAAAAAGAAAAACTTCAAGAATATAACGTTTCCATGTTTACTGCTTCAGAAAATGTCTGTTTGGATAAGAAACTGAGCTTAATGTATCACTCATATCTGTGAGCTAAACCAACAGGAAACTCTTTGGACAACAACTGTACAAACTAGTTTCAGTGTGGAATGACAGAAATGGCAAAAAACGTCAACAGGGTTTTTGTGAGGGTCTATCAGTTAAGCTGTGAATGGGTGGGTATGGCTGCATTCCTGACTTCGAGTCCTGCGCCTGTGTGAGTGTGACGCTGGGTGAGGCTGACCCTGATAACAGGTGGATTAGGACTCCCTTATTGTCTTCTAGTAGCAGACCTGCATGGAGCTCTGAGTCACGGGCACAGCCGCCTCAAACTGTCTGTTTTTATTGTCTCAAGGTCAGGGGCTGCAAGACTTTCCACTGAGCCACCACAGCGCCCTGTCAATCACACACAAGCAGTGAGAACAGTGGTAGAAATGTCACCTGAGGACTGCAAGGCCAATGCAAAATGGAAAACAAAGGGTGCATATAATGCCCATTTTCCCAAGCCACTGTTACCTCAGAGTTTTCCAGGCGTCAGCATTTCCAGGGTCTGATTTCCCCTCAACAATAGCTCCGTTGTGGTGGCTGCAAGTGTGTCACCCACAAACCCAAATACAAACATGCAGGCAGCTCAGGAAGGGGGAGAGAGAGACTGTAAACAAACAAGACGGCAGTGGGATGTCACTCAAATCTATTTGCAAGGACCTTCAAATTGTTCCTAGAGCAAACAATCAAGCTGGTCACTTGTCAAGCTAGTAACTTTGATTTAAAGAAAACATTTCAAGACACCTTTCTGAAGCAGCAACAGTGCCAAAGATTGTAAAAGATAGTGGCTCATCTAGAAAAACAGACCTCTCTGCACACTGAGGTTTTAATGAACTTTAAAGCTGTCATACAGTGATTGAGGGAAGGATAACTGATACTCAATAGGTCAGAACACGTCTTCTTATTAAAATGTCCACAGGAGGAGCATCAGAAAAATGGCAGAACAGGGTAACCAGCTCCGACTAATTAAACCTGTGAGTGGTGGACAGGCCGTGATAAATCAGACTGACTGATTAATAAACCTGAGCCAGTGGGAAGAGGCAGCAGTGGAGGACTGAGGCTCCTGCTTGCCCTGTAACAGATAAGACAGCTCGGGGGTAATCTGACTCTAAGTCTGTGGATAAAGGCAGTTTGTCTCTTCTTGGGCCGTCTGTCCACACCTACTGGGTAATTAGGCCTAATTATGAGAGAAAGGTCCGCTTCCCCTTCATGTTATTAAATAAGAGCCAGCCTCATCCGCCAAGGATCTCTCAACACCAGCAAGGGGCTGGCGACCTTCAGATCAAACGCAGCCACTATCAGTGCCCCCCCTTCCCTCCTCGGCATTGCCGCACATATGAGGGCTTGAGGCGGGGGGGCAGAGCGGGTATTCGTTATGATATGGGGCATCAAAGTTTTTTTTTTTTTTTAAACAGAGGCTAGGAGGGAGTCCTGTCCACATTCCTCGCCTGCCTTTTTAGTCCTAGTGTCATGTGATCGGCAGCTACCTACCTGAGCTGCCCCCTTGTCAAGTTCAGCCATTCATAAATAAGAGCATGGAGGAAGGGATATGCTGATCACAGAGGTTTATTATAGAAGCTTTATAGTGCCCCAGCTTCACAGGAGCCATTATAGAGGCATGGGATCCCAAGATCCTCTGCTGATATAAGTCTCATCAAATATGAGATCTGAGCTACGTGATGAAAACTGAAAGTAGATTACACACCACTCAAAAGCTGCATTCGAGATATGCTGGGAATGAAAAGGCGACTTTATAACAAAGTTTTCTGCAAGCCAGACACTTCATCCATCCACTGCAGCAGCATCATACCTCAGCTATTAATCATTCTACCAACAGGCAGTGCTCTTATCTGCTGTTTCCCTGCTTTCCTCATCTCTCCAACGGAGCACTTCCTCCCTGGTCAGTGGGTGGTGAGCTGGATCTACGACCATTACTCAGCTTTTCTCCCTTAACCATCCCCCAGCTAATACAGACCCTCAGAAGAAGGAAACCAACCTGCCAAATAAAGAGCACGCTCCATTATAAAAGTCCAGTAAGACAAACAACACGGGAAGTGGCGAGGAAGACACACGCCCTTTATTGTGTCTTGGTGGGTTTATCTGGGCTGGATAAACAGACCAGCGGCGGACAGAGGCCGAAGCTGGACACAAGTGCACCAACACCCACTGTCAGTCACAGATCCACTGAGTGGGAAGAGGTGGCATTGTTCGCGTGAATGGCGTGAATGCTAAGCAGGGGCCATTGCAGATAAGAGCTAAATGCCTTGTGGGTGTCATTGAGGCAGGCACTGATGGAGCACTGTGTCAGAGGCTCGGTTTTAGGAGGTCCTGACTGTGGTCAACAGGTACCAGGAGCCTTATCTGTTTGCATTATCATCCATTTCCTCCATAAGGTCATTTACCTGGACACCAGAGGATAAAGAGACACAAGAGGGTTGACAGCTTGAGTGTCATCATACATCTCCACACGTTAGGGGTGTGATAGCTGGGGAGGATTTACAGCAAGAGCATGAAAACAAGTGAATGTTTTCTGTGCAATAATCCCAATAAGACATCATGAAGGAAGGGGAGAGGGAACACAGAAAACAACAATAAGCTACACTTTGTCAAACGGCACACCCCGCAGTGCTACATCTGCCTGTCATCTACAGTGAGTGATGAGTGACTGCATGAGAGCTAACTAATGGACGGTGAAAAGTTTGACAGAGTGCAAAGTATCTGGACATGACAAACAGCTTCCGGAGGGCTGCCAGGATTCTGCAGCTGAATTAAAGACACTAAAAAAGACTAAGATAAAACGTTGTGATTCAAAAGCTCAGATCATAACAACTTTTGAACTTGAATGCATCTGTATTTGCATGTGCTCAAAAACGGCAAACGCCACCTTCATAATCACCAACTTCTCCACCTCTTACTTTAATATTTTTTTAATGGAATTTTAGTATCTTGCCCTGTTATTACCATGTTTACAAGACATTTTGAAATTCTTATCTTTGACTAGTCACACCAAACTTAATTTGAAAATCTGAATGTTTTTTGATTTTGTAAATGCATTTTCTATTTTTGTCAGTGCTGACCTTTTAGTGATGAAATTCTTATAAGGTCAAATGTACTAGAACTGGCTACTTCACAACCAGTATTCCAGTTGGGATAAAGCTTAATTCCTAATTTCAGCCTAGAAGCTGACTGGCTTACAATGTGGGTTAGTTACAAAATTTATATTTCCCAAAAAGTGTTTTTGCTTGTAGGTCATTGGATAAATGGTATTTTTCTTTGTTGAGGGGGTTGACGTGTTTGTTTTACTACACTTTTGTGAACTCGGCCAATAAAACCCTGTGATAATAACAGTTCAGCTACTGGAAAAATCATGTTTTTACTTATTTGATTGACTGTTTTTTGTGGTTTGGATTATTTTATTTCATTTTATTACCTTTGTTTACCCCATCTTGGCCAGGGAAACAAACTTTACTCAATCATAAAAAAATGATATCAAAGATCATTGTCAGTATTACTCAGGCTTGTTTACACTATTGTTGGGAAAAAACATATGCAATTGTACATAAAACAATCTGTCAGATAACCTTCTAGAGAAGATATAACTGCTTCAATTGCATGCTTAAAAGCAATTTCACTGTTTTAAAAGTGAGGAAAAAAATCTTGTATTAAAAGAAGAAACCTAAAGCACTGATATTTAAAATATAAATTCCAGGACAAAATTGAAAATGGCAGTTAAATCTAAACATATTAATGAACCGTTACAATTATAAATTTAGATTTTGCTCAGCTTTGGTTTGGGGTTTATTTTACCGAATAATTTGCTTATATGGGGCTTACATGTTGCAAAGAACCCTCGACATGGCTGACTTCTTCAATTCCGATACCCAGCAGATAGATCAATGCATCTTAACACTTGAAAGGGGATAAGTTTGATTGATATTGATCATGAATAAATCCGTCGTGAAATTTAAAGCGTTTTACATAAACTATGGAATGCCCGTCCCTCAGTAAGTGACTCGACTTTCAGTTCTAATATTACATTTTTAAAGAATACTCTGGTTGTCTAAAGACACCTTCTTAAACTTTTGCCTCCTCTGTGATAGGAAGGTTAGCTGCGGGCTAGCAAACATGTACAACAGCTGCTATTAACAAACATACTCCGCTGACATGAAATGAGAGGCTCACAGCAGGGTAAAGTACGGTCACAAAGTAAAACAAACTGACAAAACTTTTCAAAGAAAGGTACCATTTCAGGTAGAGCCCGGTGTTTCGACAGTGAGGAGTCAGACAGACAGCATTGAGGAGAGAAACTTCAAAACATGAGCCAGAGAGAGGAAGGACCACTTACTGCAGGTTAGCTGTCCACAGAGGTGCCTGTCCAAAATGATCAGCGCGCTCTCTAGAAATTTAATTAAATTCAGCGAGCTGTAATGGATTGACTGTACATCCCAAAACCACACGACATAAAAACAAATCACATTGTAAAACCTTTAATATGAAAGAAATATAAAAACTAAAGAACAAATTAAAAGGCAAAGAAAAAAATATATCGTTTTTTTAATAACAGTGGTAAATAATGACAGTTTAGGACATCAGCCAATTGACACTCTGATGTTTACTTTAAGAAAATAAGAGTTGTAAAAGCAATGAAGTTAAACTTCAGTTCAACGTATTTCAATGAGATAAAGTGATTCCAAATGTGTTCTACCAAATGGTAGAGGCATCTTAACAGTCACTATTTTTAAAAACATATGTACTTTTATTTTCCTCCTGTGCTTTTTTTTTAATTTTTATTTGTGTGTGTGTGTGTGTGTGTGTGTGTGTGTGTGTGTGTGTGTGTGTGTGTGTGTGTGTGTGTGTGTATTCATGTTCTCTCTCTCGTTCCCTCTGTCTCCTGTCCTTCTTTGACTACCTCACCCCTCCCTTATCTATTTCCATTGACTACATGTGTGTGTAATGTATACAAAACCTGTGTTGTGACTTCTTCTAAACAAGAGTTATTGTTGTTTTTTTAATCAAACTACAATTTTTATTTTTCATTTAATACACGGGGATAACTGAAAAGAGTAACACCATAATAAGTTTAAGATTTGCAATTTCTTTTAATAATTATTCGTAAAGAGCTCTTTGACATTTTTTTTTCAAAGATGCATTCATAAAAATCCTTACTTAACTAACGTACTTTTTAAAACCTGATTATAAAAACTGTTGAAATGGGCTTAAAACCACCTGTTAGAGCAGAGAAAGAAAAAAATGCATCATCTGCCTTCAAAACGACTTTCACAACAACATACTAAAAATGATCACAATAACCTCCTTCTAAAATTGGCTCCCAAATACTTTGATTCCTCAAAACCAGCAGAACTGAGTAATATCTACAGAACATGCAAAGCCTTACAATACTGCTCAAACAGGAGAGTCTTTATTTTTTCATCCTTTTCAGTCTAATGGAGAAAGACAGACAGAGAAAACACAGGGTCCTAATCCACAGAGCACACAGGCCCCTTTCATGGGAGTGCTGGGGGAGACCTTTATTTGTCCATTCCTATCATGGGGAAAGCGGGTTTCAAGCTCGGCTAGGTCTCAGCTGGAAGATTAGATGAAACCAGAGTGTTTTAAACCTCTTCAGTGGCTGTGGATTAGAGTCAGACAGTCCCCCTGCTGCAGTCTGAAATGAAACAAAGAGGAGTACAGGTGGCTCAGTGGGAGAAGGCGCACAGCGTGTCGAGTCCAGTGCATTAGAAAACTAAATAGTCTATTAGACAAAGAAACAAAAAGACCCATAAGGTCAAGACATAGTGCTTAGCTAATATGATTTAATTTTAAGCGAGTCAATGTTGAGATTCAACACCAACAACCTTCACCACAAGATCTGGTGTATTACTGTTGTGCAGTGCATGGGTGCTAATGCAAATTTAAAACCACTTAAAATTCATCTCTTAGATGTATCATATTCAATTTATACCAAGTGAGGCATATAAGATTTGTGGAAGAAGATTAGCGGTGTATCATATTTACTAATTACCAAAATGAAATGCATATGCACTCATTGACATACATCTAAGGGTGGGTTTCAGTGAATTCAAACCAATTAGTGCAAATGGAGGTGGCAGAATGGTAACCCCTCAGCAGGAGGTGGGAGAAGGTGTCTGCTGCCATGCCTGGACAGATACCATGGCTGACATCATCATCAATTATTCCTGGCATCTCAGCTTACCCAGGGGCCTGGAGGGACAATGCCAGGGTGCACTTGAGAGCAGGAGCCTTGGTCTCCTTGTGGGTCTGTGGAAGAGAGTACATCACACATCCAACCCAAGAGACTGCGTGGTAAGGAAATCCCTGGAATCCCACTCTTGCTCCTGTCGCCCTGCAGTGGGGGCAAGCAGGTCACTTTACAGCTCATCACCAAATTAGAAAGGCTGCGGGTCAGCCCGAGCAGCAGCCAGACCACAGAGAGGTAGAAATAGAAGCTATGATGCAGTCCACTGACTTTCATTTAGCAGGCTGCTCTCTCATCATGGAGACGTAAAGGACTGCACCTCTGCACCTTGTAGGGCAAAACTCAGGTCCGATAAAGACTGACTGTAACTTAGTGAATACAGTGTGTACACAAAAAGAGCTAACACACAAACAGATACCTGTGTGAAGCTGCCCCACCACCCCATGCAAAGTTTTTGGAAAATAGTATGTTTTGTTTGTGCTTCATTTGTGCCGTGAAAATTGTTGTTTGTGCTACTATGGTTTTAAGTTATTACATACTATTTCATGGGTCATTCAGTGTTCACCCAGCCCCCATTGGACCAAACAGACCCGAAATGGTACCATTCGTTTGTGCTTTGTTTGTGCTGGTTGGTGCCGAAAAACTTTCTTTTGTGCTGCTACGGTTTTTAAGCTATTACCACTTTGATTTCTGGCGATGACATCACCCAGCCCCACATTTGCTCCCAATGGACCCGAAATGATACCATTTGTTTGTGCTACCCCCAAAATTATGACAATTGTGTTGAAATTTGGGTCCATAAGCTGAGTGTATAATGAAAATGAATTTTTTATTTCACTTTTATGAAGCTTGAGTGGCTGATCCAGAATAGTCCAGAATGTATAGCCAGATTCAGAAGTGTCGCACCAATTGTACACAAGAATGAGTATGTAAGTGGAATGAAATCAACCATATTTGTGTCAGAGAAAAAATATGCATCAAGTATTCAGAACAGAAGGAGAAGATAGTGTGTTTGGGGTGAGTGTGTTGAGTATGCAGGTATCTTAAGAAGTGACGGTGTGGCTCTCCCGGCTCATGTTTTCATTGGGCATCTTTGCAGGTGTGAATGGAGAGATCTCAGGGAGGGTGAGGAGTGACTGGCCTGCCTCTCACTCAAAAAAAATGAATCAGTGTGTAGCAGGAAGGAGAGGCCCAGTGCACAGGCACTATCAGCAGCACTAAATCATCCTCCCTTTGAACAGTGAAGAAGAGGAGGAACCCAGTGTCTAAAGTTGTTATTCTTATCAGTTTGTTTTGAAACTCCTCAGCAATGATAAAGCTATTTCTCATGGTCATGTCCACAGAGAGCAACAGGCCAACTCATTTTGACTCCTTCTTTGTACTGTAGAGGTTTAAAAAATGATTTCAAGCCACGGTCCTTTCAGATAAACTTATTGATAGTGTTGTGTAACAAAGAAGCTTCTTGATACCAGATAAAACAGACTCCGGTCAAAATATGACCTCAATATAGAGAGTTGATAATAAGTGAACCTATAAATAATGATTAACAGAAAAAGATTTCATGATCAAAGTGAAATTACGGAATACCATGAAATTGTTAACCAGTCCATAAACCCTGAAATACACAACCATTAATATCCTGATTTGGTTTAGGCCCATGGACGTAATTTTCTGGTTCTTTTATTATGAACCAGACTCAGCAGTCTGTGTGCTATTTTTTTTGGTTTGGGAGGGTTTCTGATTCATGACAAAATTCAGTCAGGAGCTCCAGTGAAGCTTTAAATAACTTAATACCTTAATGTAAAAGCACAGATGAAAATAATTCTGAGGGAGATGTCCTGAGAATGAGAATAAAAGTAGCTACATAAAAACATACCCAAGGCAGGGGAACTGCTCAAGAGGACTCTGACTGAACCTCCTGAAGACTCTCTTGATCTTCAACAGCTCTAAGTCCCGGCTGATTTCAGATGAGGAGGATAAAATTATCTTGCTGAGTCTTTCAGCCTTGTTTTCAGCTGCCTCTGAAGCTCCATTGTGATCAACTTGAGCTCAATGTTGAGGTTCTCATTCTCTGTAATGATCTTGTCCAGCCAAACCTGGAGAATAGAGTTCTCGATGGACTGCTGTTCTTTGAGCTTTTTGCAGCTTCTCATCTGTGCTCATCAGCTTTGAGCCCCTCTCAAGGATGACCTCTTAGTGTTCTTGAAGCCGAGAGGGGAGATTAGCCAGACTCTTTTTTGATTTCTAGGAGGACTTTTCCTTAGGTCCCTTTGGCTCTCTGTGAGCCTGGCCTTACTGTCATTGGGCACATTAGTACTAACACCAGTATTAATCAGTGGTTCATTTAAATGTGGAACACTTGTGGTGGGCTCATCTTGAGGTAGCTTATCAAATACAGTGGTTGGTACAATGTGGCTTGGTGGCTGACTCTCTATAGCTGGGATAACATCACTCAGATTGTTCTCATCATGAAACACAAGTTTTCATTCCCATGCAGAAATGCAAGGGAAGTGAGTGAGTCACAGGTGCATTGCTTGTTACTGGATTGGTCATATCTAGGAGAAGCCTGGCCTCAAGATGCACTGCTGTTTACTTCATCAAACTGGTCTCCATCATGATGACCAACTCTGGTGTTTAAAATGCCAGCTTGAGGTGGACCTGCTGCAAACTAATGGTTCCCGAGACATCTCTTTGCACATGGCAGTAACTGCCAATGCTGGCTTATCACAAGTGACCTCTTGTGCCTTCTTGGCATTGTAGCGTCAACACAAATAGTAATAGAAATTCAAATGTCAAAGCATTAAACAAACTGAGTTAGGAGTACTGGTGGGGTTGTAGTGGAGTAAGATTCCACTTGCCATCTCATCTTATGAGATGTCTTTGTTTTGTTTCATGTGTTGTTTGAGTCATCCTTGTGCTGTTAAATGCTGAAGACTGCCAAAGACGACGTGAGACACCAATATTTCCTCTGTGTTAATCAGATTAAACGGCGAGTTGGTGCCAGAGATATCAAGCTTTTGCCTGATTCATCACACAACACAACGACGAGCACACAGCCGCTACACGGTCTTCTCTGAACTTACTTGCGGGTAGTGCTTTCCAATTCACATCAAATGGTAAATGAAAGGTGTTTTAGGGGCCATTTGGGATAAGAAAAGACACTTTCAGGAACCACTAGAGGGGGTCAATAACTGAGAAAGTCTCTGGGGTAAAAGCTGATTAAAAGACATGTAAGGATGTATGAAAAAAAAGGATGTGGACTTACCTACCATTCTTACCTTAACATGCAACTATCTTGTTATAAATCAGAGGAATCCTCCATTTTTACATTTAAAACCAACAAATCATGATACAATCACTCGCACACAGCATTTTTACATCTATATGATGACAACTCATTTGCAGGCAAGGTTGACTTATTAGCCTATTCATCACTTCTCGGTTACACAGTCCTTAAGCAATGAACATATATTTTGGTGTGGCTAAAATTTTAATCTAAAAACAAGGGATGGTTATTCAAAACCGGTTCTTGTTGAGAATCAGTAAGAAATGTTTTAATTCTTTGATATCATTAGTCTTTATGCAAAACAATTCCCTTATCCATTCTTAACACTATGCTGGACCCGCAGGACGTTGTGATTGGTCTGCCGCAGCTACCTTGGCTAAGATAACAGTTTCCCAAGAAAACTCTGATTCTGGATTTTCAGCTTAAAGTTTTGCTAAAGAACTGAACACACGGAGAAATGTATGTCACTCTCTCACACCAGATTCCTATTCAGTACATTCAACATGGCTTAAATCTCCTTATTTATCAAAAAAAAACATATAAACAAAAGAGTGCTAGCTTGATGCTAATGTGTACGGGAAATTGAGTTGATATGCTAGTGGTTAGCATACATTGGTATAACTTCGGCTTCAGAATAGAGTTTCAACTTTCATCACAGAGACCTATCACAATTACTCTTTGTAAAAAAAAAAAAAAAAAAAAAAAAAAAAAATACTAAGAACTCCAAATGTCAAAATACTTACAGGCAAATGAATGAAAAGTTACGTGCAGGATCATGGCTGACTTCATAACTATGACAAGGTTCCAAACAACTTAGAAAAAGGCTATAACTACTTAAGTACACTAGATGGCCTATTTCAGTCAATAATATATTACAAAACAGGACATCAACGTCACAGAACGTGCAATTTTTACTCATTTTTATATATTCATGCCCAGAGATACCCAGATCCAGAGACCAATTACATATTTATTCACTCATAACCTTAGTTTTATGTTGTTGACACAGAAAACCTGTAAAGCTACTTTTTGTACAGAGAAAAAACTATCTAAACCAGTGCTAATTTATAGCAACACACACTCACACACATGCACATATAGGTTCATTCGCCCATTATCATTACCTGCCTTTTGAAGCACTTGTGTCGAAGTGAAGGTGCAACATCAACATCTGGTTTGGCCAATGAAGCCTACGCAGAAGTGTGAAAAGTAGCTGTTCATAAAGAATCTGCATGAGGCTGGCTGCAGAAAGACAGCTCCAGTTTGAGGCACCAATTTTGCTATCAGCACACACTGTATGGAGGTGAAATCTATTTTTAACTCAGCAATTTGGAACACATTCACTCATGATACCATTTTTCATTTGTTATATAACCATGTAAGCTAAAAATGTTTGATCTGCTTTTCACATTTTTTTGTTGCCACTAGACCCCCTGAGGTGACTGAGCCATGCTATAATAGTATCAAAAGAAGAGGGTTGATTTAAAGGGAAGAAAACAGTATGTACACATAGGTAGTCTAATTTCCTGCCTTGGGCCTTTTTTGTATGTTTGTGTCTGTTTTTGGATTGGCCTTTAAGTGTGTTTCCATAGCAGGGGGTTTCCAGTCTTTGGTACTGCTCATTTTGTGGATCATGGGCTGAAGAGTTTAGAAACCCCTAACCTTTACCAGGAGAAAAAGAAAGAGTAATGCAGAGACCACTAGGTGGACAGAAGAGAAAACAGTGGAGAGGCAAACCATGTCGCTGCTTTCAGTAGAAGCCTTTGCAAACAGTAATGACCAGTCTTCATGTTGCTGACCATATGCCATTCATCACACAGGACAGTCACTCTCTGAAGACTAATTAGTAGCTGGTTATATTTGGTCTGTGAGCATGTGCACCCCTGTTTGGCTGTGACAGTGATGCTCCTGTTATAGAACGTCTGGAAACGTTGAATTTGTTTTTGGAAAGACAGAGCAGAGGTAACTTTAGGCCTCTGCAGCTTTATTTTTAGTGAAGGTTCATGTGAACTGAATGCAGCCTTACACTGTGTCCAACATGCCATTGAAACATACACAATGTGTAGACATTCAAATAAGCTGTACACAAGAGGGATCACGTTGCAGACACACCCACAGAGACACATTCCCACCTGCCCCCACTTCAGCCACACACACCACACACAAAACATACCACACAAGCCATCTCTCATCAAATCTGTGACCAACAAATAAACACAAGCAGGGCATAGGTGTGAGCTCCAAGAGCAAAATAGCAAATTCACACTGCATGCAAAATGTGTGTGTGTGTGTAAGAGAGTATGTGCAACACACTGAGTTTTTATTGGCTAAACAGGAAAGACACAATCAATCAGAGGGGCGTCAACAGCAGCCAGTAGTGAGCCCAGCATGCAGTGCATCCCTGTCACATAACAACACGTCCTGCAACTTAGCTGTGTTGTGTGCGTGTGCGTGTGCGTGTGTGTGTGTATTCTCTCTATAAGCATGTTTATGTGCAGAGCCCTCAGCAGGAAATTCAGCCTGTGCCAGCTACACGCTCTGCTCGGGCCCAGGCAGTTGCCCAAAGTTGTAGCCACACATTTTTTTTTTTTTTGCTGCAGAGCCATGGAGGCTCTGGAAGGTTCTGTGATTTATGTGAAGTGAGTCAGACTGATAGCACCACGAGCCCTGGAGCACACACATTCAGAGGAAAACTGTGTTTATACTGATGCTCCTCCTGATCTGATGGTGTTCTGTAAACCTTTAGGAAGTGCTATGAAGTAATTTGTTATGTTAGCTGCAGAGGCTTGTTAGATTAATTATCTCCTTCAAGCCACTGCAACCTTGCCATAACTCAACTGATACCTCCTGAAAACATTATTTTGATTCACAAAACTGAAAGACCCACAACTGAAACTGCAAGATACTAAAGCCATAGCTGAAACCAGCCATGAGTGAATTCATTATTAAAGTAAACAATACATGTTGAATAGCCTGATAGAGGAACATTAGCTTACAGAACAAGCTAGGCTACTAGCTTATTTAGGAACTAAATCAAGCTCATTTTTAACTTAGAGGTGAATTAAATAACAGTTATGTTTCTTTTTACTGAAACATACACTCAAAACCATCCTTTTCCCATTAAAGCTACAGTGTACAGAAATTGGTATATTTTGCCATATGTAAATAGTTGCTTGCTCACCTCCTTCTCCTGTTGGTGAAGTAAAGCTGGTCTTCAGAAACAAAAAGTCACAGCAATGCAAGATTATAAACTCTCTTGTTGACATGTTTCACTTTCTACAAAAATTTACACAAAAATCACATATTACTATGAATTATTTTGCATTAATAACATCTTTTTTTTTTTTTTCCAACAGGTCATTTTCTGTGGTCACCACTGGATGGAAAAAAACACACAACAGTCACTGGAATGTTTGTCGTGGTTTACAGAAACCTGGTTCAAAGCGGCATAACAGGATGCACCTGATCCCCAATTTTAACTTAAATGAAAAAACATTTTTTATTTTAAGGTTATTATATGCTCATTTGAACATGTTTGTCAATAATAGTACACTTGTCAAGCAAGACTGTCCTGCTAAATGAAATAGTTTTGTTTTTATGTGGTATATATTGTTTATAGCACACTCCGCTTAGTCTAGCATACTTAACTCTGGCACTTAACTGTAGCTGAATGGAGTCTGATTATAAAGTCAGAGTCTGGCCAGGCAGGAAGAAAAGGCTTGCGGTATCTGCAGTCTCCTGCAAGTGGCATAGTATTTCTAAAAGTTGATGCTATAACCTATCAGTGCATTCTTCACCTGAGGTGCGATACTCTGTATCAACTTTCCGCTTAAGGCTCTTTAAGAGATTTTGTTCAAGGATGCTAGAAACCACCCACACACCAATTCACAACAGATGATCTTAATAACAAAAATAACACTAAAATTTTTTAGCCTGGTTCAAAAATTTGGTTGAGTCTTGTTGTGGAAATTTTCCTGTTTCTGGTGAAGAATGAAATAGAGACTTCTGCCGGCCAGCAAGGTTTTAATTTGCTTTGCAAAGAAAAAGGTCAGTCAACACGCGAGCGGTCAAAGTGAAGAAAGACCCTGAACCTAGTTCGAGCTCAACATTTATGCTTGAGAAAAACGCCCCAAAAGGTACTGTTCACACCCTTCTGTCTGCTACAGGAATTCACATTGAGATCAGAGGCCTAGAAGTTGGGCTGAAGGTGTTAGAAGTCTAGACATAAGACAAAAGAGTCTGGAAGCTTATTGAAGAATCAGGAGATGGGGTGTCTCAAGGAAGCAGGATATGGGGCATCTCAAGCAGTGAAAACAAAGACATTAAAATTACTATTACAGTCTGAAAACCTTTTTCTCTATTGGCACACACATTACGGGTGTAATTTTTTTTCCATAACTTGTTTTTCAGATTTATTAAATGTATGAGTTTTGCCCATTTAAGGTCACTGACTTTACTGACAGATGGCCAATCTGTTTCTGTCTTCAAAGAGGCTGAACACCCATCTCTTTAACTCAATACCCTTAAAAAGAAGATAGGTTGAGTTCAGCATTTCTAATATGGTCACTGTAAACAAAAGCTCTGTATCAGAAATAAACAGGTGGCCTCAAGGAAACTAAGTCCATGTGTTATACTGTCTGTAGTTTGTCCAAATGAGGATGCAAATAAGCCAGAAGAAAAGTCTGAGTTTGGAGTCTAAAAGTGTCTGTCTAACTAGTAATGCCATTGGCAAGTAGACATTAAAGTCTGAAAGCAGTTTGTCCTCCCAAAAAAGTGATAAAGCCAACTGCACAGTAATGATGCAATTATGCTAAAAAAAAACAAAAAACAAAGCAACAAATATGAAAACAACTAAAAATGGTACACCATGGGGATGAAGGCTTTGATAGCACTTAAAAAATTCAAATAGCAAAGACAGACATAACTTTTATATCTTGTTTTGTAATATTACTGCTCTTTCCAAGGTTAAAAAAAAAGTCTTGGTTTGTGAACTTGTTGAAACATTCAACTTCTTAGCCTCCTCCAATCCATGCATGAAGCACTGAAGTTCTGATTTATTCCAGTACTAATAAAAACAACTAAAAAGCCATGTAGATCTGTAGGACCATGCAATTAAGTGAAAAACATACCTGATGTTATCTTATTTCATGATTAAAGATTCAGAGGTTTTCCAAGTGCAGCAATTGAGTTAAAGTATCTACAAGTCTAAGGGAAGAGTGCCAAAGTTGTCTTGTTTTAATATAAACTTCAGCGTGTTTTGTGCTTTTGCAAGCCAAAAAGTAATCCACTAAAACGCATGTTTGGGCATTCATACACTCTCAAACACAGTCCCTTTGTTGTAAGACATCTTCAGGTATCAGCTCAATAAATCTCTGTGCAGCTTCCAGAGGTAATAAGACTGCTTCCTGAGTGACTAAAGACCTGACTAAATGATTTAAGAGTTGAGGTTTCTCGTCGTAATGGCTCTCTAAGTGGCAGAATAAGATCATGACCACAGACTATATCAGAGCACATCTCATTTTTGACGGTGATACTTGTGTTCTGCATGAGGCTGTGGTCCGGCAGGCTAAATCTAACCACAGTGCTATGTCTAACTCCTTTTCCAACACCCACATCTCCTCAGATAAGGCCCCTGTAGAAGCCATGTGTATTGAGTTTAGACCTTTCCTGGGGGTATCCTGCTCTTATCAGGGGTCAGATAAGCTCATTTCACAGACCCTCACCTCGACTGGGCTACCAACAGGACCCCACTCTGTCAAAAGCTGACCTCACTGACTCATTCTCATTGTTTGTGGTTGAATGATCAGTTGAGGGAGGAAGCTGTCCTTGACTGAATCTTTCTGAAGCTACAGTTGTAGCAAAGTCAAATATTATATAGCTTTTTTCAATCTTTGAAAAAGATGAGACAACCTTGACTGTCCTGGCAGGGAGCTGCTGGCTGAAAGATTAAAAAGTGTCTGTGGGTGGAGGAGTGCCTGCTGAAGGAAGTGCTGTCTGTAAACTGTGTAAATTTGTTCGGTAAATGACAGGAAAGGCTTCTGACTTAATCCCAGCACCCATGTTCACATGGCTGTTTTTGTGAAGCCACCATTAGTTTTAGCACATCGCTTCAGAGTCCTTTGGGCTAATTGTCTTGAACTTGGGAGGCCAGATGAGGAAGAAACCACCAAATCCAGCCTCTAGACTCACCCTGGATTACCAGTCTACCTGCCCCCCTCACCCATCTTAAAGCCTGCAGGCATCTCAGGCTGACAGCTTGTGAGCCAGATACTGGCAGAACAACAGAGCCATCGTAATTGGCACCTATTCATTTCTCAGGGATAATCCTCACCTAGCTTGAGCTTTTTCTGTTCTAAGCGTCATTTTTTTTGCTAATGTTTACACAAGGTATGTATTGGTTTCTCCTCCTCATGAGGCTTTTGCTCCGACTCTGTGGTTGTATACTCAGCATGTGTGTGTTTGAACGTGTGTCTGAAGGTTCTGCTCCTCCAGCGAAGCTGCAAGAGCTCAAGGCCTGAGCTGACAAAGACCCAGTGAATGTCTGACTCACAGACAACTGTCAGCGATCAATGGGCAGGATTAAGACGGAGCGAAGAACCGAGCGCACTCTGACATGTTGACATGTTCTACTAAGTGCATTTCAAGGTGGATTTAGCTTGTTTGCTCCATTGTGGAGGGACAGAAAGAGACACAATTGCTAAATAGGGCTGACTATTCTGGCGGTGGCGGGTGAACTTTACTCCTGCTGTCTGGGATAGAGCTGACACTGTCTTCATTCTTAGGGTGAGTGAGGCTGCTGTGGATCCTGAGGAGGTTCAGGGGTTTCAGAGAGCTCTGTCCTTAACCAAACAAACACAGTGGAATTTCTGCCATTGTTGGTGTGGAGGGTTGAGTGACAGGGCTGCATAGCAGGGCTGCCTGTCAGCAGAAACGAGTCCAGGTCAAAGTGTGACCACCTCTGGTGACACGGCTCAATATTGAGACAAATTCATACAGTGTATTATAAGATAATCCTGCAGAGACACAAGAAAGTGCATTTGATAATCACTATCATGAGAGGTTAGCTGGATTTTATTTTCCATTTACATTTTTTAACCTAGAATTATGAGTATTATTAGTTTTAGTTATTTTGAAGGGATGTTCAAAGAGGATAATTGATGCCACTTTCGGGTTGGTATTCTTAGTATTAGGGATGTCTCAATAACGAGTTTTTGACCTCTGATCTGACTTTTTTAGAGCTGCAACAACGAATCGCTAAAAATCGATTAGTAAAAGCATTGACAACATTTTTCCATAATCGATGCACTGTGCTGCGTCATTACTGTATTAGTTTGTCTTTAGTTTATTTGTCTTCTTCCTTTTTGTTAAATTATTCAGTGATTGGCAGCTAGCTGAAAGTGCATCACTGCCACCTACGTTACTGGTGTGTAGATTACCTGGGCTGCGGGGCTGTATGTGTCACATGCAAGCGGCAACCTTCTGTCTAAGAATATGAGACAATGCGGAAGTGCTGAAATCTGCTGTTTCTCGAGTGTCCGCTTGAGGCTGGCTCCGAAAGTACCGAAAGTCACATGCACACCAAGCCAAAAAAAAGCAGTTTTCAACACAGAAATTAACCAATTTAAAGCCTGGTTCAAACAAACGTCTCTTGTCTGAGTCGCTAATTTTACAATTGGCACACTATACAAGGAGAGAATTTTTTATCTAACTCAGCCGTTCAGAGGATATTAAGATCACAAGCTCACCCATCAGAGGCACAGCTCAGGGTCACGTGACTGACAGGCGCCCTATAGCTTTATGAAAAGCCCTTGCCACTACCAATATGGCCGCTATAGCTGATGTGCTTCATTTTCCGATCCCTTTCTCTGATGATTCTGGTACTCTGTTGGGTGATTCCGTTGTAAATGATGAATCATATTTGTTGTATTCAAGTGCCCTATTGGTACCTCCTTGAGGAACACTCACTTTAGTAATGTTGCAAGATGCTGTTTAACAGCATAATAACAAAATCCACCAACAAAACCCTCTCATTATATCTTATTTCCCCTTTATTCAAGGTTATCTTTAGATGCGGCAATGCAGCTAGTTTGCAGTCTTGCAAAGCGAGGCTTTAAATGGCCTGTGAATTGTGTTTTAGACTATGTTACATTTATGCAATCTTTGCATTATTGCACGTGTTTTTAATCTCCTTGTTTCAATCATGACACAAAATAATAAAAATAAAAAAAGACATATTTGTCAATTAAATAAAATAAAGGTTTGCAATGACTTCTAAATGTATGCTTGAAATGCCGTTCCTGTAAACCCAAACAGACCTGAGCTTCTATGCAATTATGCAGATGAGAGGACACTCAGTTATTGGACATCATTACTTTAATGGTGACACTGTGCATTCCAGTGTGTTATTACTTTACATATAAATTATGTATCACAAAGCTTTAATGGAAAATGACACTGATCTATTTACAAGTGCTAAAGTTGTCGGCCAGGTGACATCAGGCCTGCACTCCCCAGGTTTGGGTTTTAGTGCAGGTCATCATTAGCTGGTCGACCTGTAAGTTGAACCCTGACCCCTCCCTGGGTGGTTGAGGCTAACGTGGCAAGTATTGGGCCTGGAGAGTCTGATAAACGAACAGATATCCTACAAATCAGACAGGTCATAGAAAAATCCAATGAGAACTGTTTGTGCGTGAGCGGCCAAAGTGTGCATAAAAAACATGGCAGAGGAGAAAAAGGAGAGAAAGGAGAAAAAGGAGAAGGGAAGTCGAGGGTAAAAAGCAAACAGACATTACAGTTACACTGATGGCCTCAATAACTTCCCCCTCGCTGCCTTGGGCCCACCCTGAGGTCTCTGAAGTGGCTCGTTAAGCACAGGAACATAGACTCAATTACTCTGGGCAAACATGCCGCTACCGCTCGGCGTTGTGTTGGTTGGCTGGCTGGTTGGAACTGTCCGTCTCTTGGCCATCCTACTTCCCCCCTCCACACTCCGCCCCGAGCTCCCCCAGGCCCCTGCCGTGCAGCGCCGCAGCATGTGAGCCCTCTGTGCTCCGAGTGATAGAGTCAAGCTGTTCCTGCTGAGCGGGGGTCAGGGTCCTTCAGTCAGCACCTCGGCCCTGAACAGAGCACACAGGAATCCCCCCCTTCCCTCCCTAACCAGGCCTGAAAACCAGCTCCCTCTCCCTCCTCTGGCTCAGGTCCAAATAAACCTGGTACCCCTCTGTCTCTCTTTTTCCTCTCTCCATCTCCTGGCACACTGTCACTCCCCTCATCGAAATCATTAATCAGCCTGAGCAGATTAGACTTCAAATAAAAATAAACTACGCCCAGCAGCCTCCTCATGGTTCTCGAGATTTCTGTAATAAACCCACTTTATTAACAGTCCTCCTCCTCCTCCTCTTCATAAACCTAAGATGTCCTGAGCAGGCAGCAGGGTGAGCACTTTGGCAAACTGTGGGGGTCTATTACTGCTTTATTGATATAAACAAGCGGCCTTATCTTCCAAGGTGATGACTTTTAGACCAAACCTGCCATCCATGTAAATACACAACAGATAACCCTTATCAGTCTGGCACCTTTAAAGCCAATCTGTGAGCAAACTCTACCCAAAAGCGCGTATCTTTTATAGGGATTAAAGGGATTAAATGTGCAACCTGAATGTATTCAGGCTTAAGTTTTATCCACTGACTACCTTATCCTATCTCCTATCATTGGCTCAGTAAAAGACAGGAGAACAGGAGGACAATAGTGCCACCTTTAGGTAAGGCTGGGCACTGCAGTGTTGTCAAAGTCCTTTTTATCAGTGAGAAGAGCTGCTCTGAGCCTGAGCTGCAGCACAGCCGAAGCTTTAGACGCCTCAGGTTTACAGTATCAGTGTATTCTTTTATGCAGCTGGATACAGAAGGGCATGGGAGAAGGAGGACAGGGTCTACCGTCTCAACAATCAGCACTCCCTGGACAGGTCTTAGCTGTCTG
The DNA here is from genome assembly GCF_033239565.1 of Halichoeres trimaculatus. Classification (NCBI taxonomy): domain Eukaryota; kingdom Metazoa; phylum Chordata; class Actinopteri; order Labriformes; family Labridae; genus Halichoeres; species Halichoeres trimaculatus. Next base: position 19,159,715 of record NW_027437183.1, read on the forward strand.
ACTGACAGGCAGCCCACCGACTGTTTGTGTGTGTCCATGGGAAATGGGGCGGTGTCACTGCAGCGACGGCCCTGGGGCTATCCATCAGTGTCATGGGGGGTGGAGTGCGTGGTATGTGTCACCTCCAAGACTAATGGACAGGAAGTACAGCCGGAGAAACAACAATATTTGTAGAATATATATTCAGAAAAACATTCAGGCTTGGACCGTGCTTCTCGTATGATTTCAACAAAACTCTGAGCATGGAGCGTAATCCTGATTGATGAGCCTGTTTATTTAAAAGACGCTCGCTCTGCGGCCAGGGCTCTCACCGACCTGATCTATAGCCTGCGCTCTCACAGCGTATATTCACAGCAGGCTTGTATATGCTATAATCATAGTCGAGGTTATCGAATGACAACCTGGGCAGCCGGTGATGACCTGCATGACTGGCTCCCAAAGAAACTCTGGTGCAGCAAAATCTCAGCGAGCAATGTGAACCGCCGGGGGCCATGCAGGGGCCAATAGATGAAGAGAGGACGAGGAGAAATAGCAGGACCAACCCGGGCTAACCTCTCCACTGTCACAGAGAGACCCTGTGTGCTCACTCATGTTCAGAGACCGAGGTGCTTAACCTCAGCAGCCGGTTACGGTGGCGTCTAACCCAGAGCGTTTCGTGATGTTGACCTTGGTGAGCTCCTCAGCACAGGTTGGATGGATGCCTACGGTTTGAGACAGGTGGGAATATGTCGCTCCACACCTGAGACACAAAGAGACAAAGAGAAGTCAGTTGAGTTGCATTCACTAATAATCTGTCATGACTGATCACAGGTGATTATTATCCAAATCTTGAGTTTTCTTCCTTTCTCACAATTTTGCCTCCACATTGTTTCTATTATGTGTTTAATAATTTCAATAAGGCCTTCCATCATATCAGTAACACCCTGTCAGGGCAAAATGTATTGGTTCTTATTAACAGATTACATGCAAAAAAAGGGGGACTGCTGAGAACCAGAGATCACAAACACACGTACCAATGATAAATATTACTGAACAAATGTACCAGTTTGACCGTTACAGCAATACAAGCAGCACGAGGAAAGTCTTTTTGAGGAAATATGTTGATAAACTTCAGGTTTGTGCTGTTTAGAAACAGTATTACTATAAAAAAGTATAAACCACTGAGATAAAATTTAGTCACTTTGAAGTCCTGATTCTCCCCAAACAGACTTGCGGCTTTATTCTTATCAGTGTCTTAGTTTTGCTGCTGTAACAACAATAAACACATGAGTTCACTCTGAAAAAAAGACAAATCAAATACAACCCTCAATTGTCACTGTTTTGATTATTGTTCTTTGAAACACAGATATAAAAAAGGGGAAACACTCAATTAATCTTAAACAAAATCTTTTTGTATTACTGAACTTACTGGAAGCCTAAAGCAAAGCCCTGCGTGACTTCTCCAGCGTTTGGACCAGTGAAATGCAGGCCCAGGATCTTCTGGTCTCCGCCCCGCTCACACACCACCTGAGGAGGACAAAAAGTGACATGTTAGAGGTGACTGAGATCATCTAATGGGTAGATTTTGTTACTTTTTAATAAGTGAATGACTGTTTCTAAAAGCAGCAGATGGACCTGAACCAACCTGCTGCTGCTGTTACCTGTTTCCTCCATGAACGCATACACAAATAATACAAATCACAATAAAGTGTTTTTCAAAGAACTGAGATACTTTGACCGAACCTTTAAGTAACACTGGCTGGCATCTCGTTCAGCGACAGTGAACTCCAGAGGTTTGTAGAAAGCATGGTAAACCTGTAGAGATATAAAACCAGGACAGGTGATGTTAACAGCTGCTGAAACAGCTCAAAGCTTTTTGGATTCACACCTTCCAAACCTTGGCTGATAAAGCAGGGGCTCTCAAACTTTTTTGGACCACGGACCCGTTTTAGGTTTGACATTTTTCCATGGATCCTCTCAATATCATAACATTGATTAGCATAAAAGTAATACCATGTAATAATGTACTATGTAGCACTTAGCAACAAAAGAAATAGGCAAAATTTTTACTTTCCCAGTAATTTATTTTGAAAACTTGAAAAAATGTTGGCTCCAAGTTTTTTTTTTTCATTTGATTTTTTTTTCTATTGTTGTGCACTATGAAGTGATAGACTTGTCACAATCATATCAGAATTGATCTTGTAGCACAAAACTTAATTGGGCAAGAGTATTGGATAAAATGACTGATTTCATGGGTGCAAGACATCCCAGAATTTGACATACTTTTTCAGTGATTCACCACACTTTTACAATAGTTTTAAAATTATTCTGCAGACCCCAAGCTATGGTTTGGGGTATTCAGTGACAAGTCTGGTGTTTTTGTATTTTCTGTGTCATGTATTTACTCACACACCTAATGCTGCGATGAGACCCATGACTTTTCAAACTTAATTATTTTAAAGATTTTATTCTGTGCTGTGATGTGTCTTCGTATGCACAACTTCTCTTTGTCCATCAGAAACTTTATAAAATCTGCTGCAACCTATCTTGGCAACAACACTCTTGAAAAGAGATTTCTAATCTCAACGAGTTTTTTCATGGGTACAGATCAATTTGATGTAATCTTGTACTGTGGCTGTTGTTATTGTTTGTCATCATTTCTTTATTGATTCATTCCTCATTTTACTAATTTTGTCTATAAATTGAAGTATGTAAAGCACTGTGTAACTTTGCTTCGGAAGGAGAGCTATACTTAATAACCATTTGTTATTATTAATATCATTATTATTATAAGTAGTAGTATTAAA